>NW_026606101.1:61890000-62345000 GCF_029834395.1 Sorex fumeus
GTAACCCCTATGCATCACTGGGTGTGACCCAAAAAGTAAATAAATAAATAAATAAATAAATTGAAGGCAGGGATAGTACAGTGGTCAGGGAGCGTGCCTGATCTGGACCCAAACAGGTTCTATTCTGGGCATCACATGGCCCCCTGAGCACTGCCTGTAGTGGCCTAGGTGTCCCCAGCACTTCAGGACCCAAGTAGCACGTCATTCTTGGGCTTTTACCCCCAACTGCCTGCCCCACCAGCCAAGGATCACCAGGGATTCCAGATAAGAATCCCACCCATGCGGAACACCAGTTACTAAAACAAAAGAATAAACAGCAAAAGTAACTCCTAGCCTGGGTGGAAATGCTAGTAGCAGAGGAAAGAGGAGAAGAGAGGCATGGCGGTGAAATGTCATCCAAACATGTGTGGTAGGAGGGGTGACAATGATCCACAGACAAAGGGCTGAAGTGAAACCCCTTGACATTTTGTCACATTGTATGCGAACCAACAATGAACCAATGAGAAAATGGGAAGAGTTTGAGTGAATGCTGCCTAGAGCCAAATCACCATCTCTCTTTGGATTCCAAAAACGCCAGCATCCAATCCAGGGGGCTGCATCCATCATCCTGGCTCTTTTGTGCCAGGTTTTAAAATTTTATTATTATTATTATTAATCACTTAATCACTTAACTTCCCGTTAGTCGTCGATTTGCTCGAGCGGGCGCCAGTAACGTCTCCATTTGCCCCTGTCGCGTGCTAGTGTAGCCCAATGGCATCTGTTCGCTCTGGGATCATGAAGAGCCTCAAACCAATCGTTCATGATCTTCACGAAGAAGTCTGACCATCTGGTAGGTGGGCGCCACGTGGTCTTTTGACATCCCGTGGAATCCAGTCAGTAACAGCTCTAGTCCAGCGGTCGTCTTTAAATCTCATTACATGACCAGCCCATCTGATTTTTGACACCTTGGCAAATGAGACAGCGTCCCTGATTCTTGATCGTTGACAGATGTCGGAACTCCGGATTTTTTCTCTCATTTGAGTGAAAGGTGATATTCCAAGCATAGCTCTTTCTATTCTTCTTTGGGAGACCTGAATAGCATTCTCATCTTGTTTGCGTAGGGCCCAGGTCTCTGAGGCATATGTTAATGCAGGAAGAACAGTGGAATCGAAGAGATGTGCCCAGAGCCGGAGGTTCTTCGTCCTCTTAGCTATTTCTTCGATGTTCTTGAAGGCGTTCCAAGCCGCTCTCTTCCTCCTGCGCAGCTCGGGTGCCAGGTCATTTGTCATGTTGACCTCTCAACCTAGGTACACATAGCTGTTGCATTCGGAGATGGGCATTCCGTTGAGAGCGAATGGGGCATCAGGAACGAGGCTGTTTCTCATAAACATTGTCTTCATAAGATTCAGCTGTAGTCCTACCTTTCCACACTCATGGTCAAAGTCGGCCAGCATTTGTGCCACTTGGCTGATGTTTGGTGTTATTAAAACAATGTCATCAGCAAAGCGGAGGTGGTGTAATTGCCGACCATCTATCTTCACTCCCATTCCTTCCCATTCCAGTCATCGCATGATGTTCTCGAGGGTGGCACTGAAGAGTTTTGGTGAAATGGTATCACCCTGCCGAACCCCTCTCCTGACATCAACGATCACTTCTTTGTAGAATTGTGAGATCCTGGTAGTGAATCCGCAATACAGCTCACGGAGGATCTTGATGTATTGGGCTTGAATGCCCTGATTGGCTAGGGCTTCAATGACCGCTTCCATCTCAACAGAATCAAAGGCCTTCTTTAAATCAATGAGCGTTAAACAGAGCGGCATCTTGAACTCCCGAGAAACCTCAATGAGCTTGGTTATTGTGTGGATATGGTCGATGGTGCTGAATCCTTTGCGGAACCTGGCTTTCTCGCATGGTTGTCCTTCATCTAGTGTTCTGCCAATCCTATTTAGGATGACTCGAGTGAACAACTTGTAGATGACAGACAATAGGCAGATTGGGTGATAGTTGCCAATGTCATGGATGTCTCCTTCTTGAACAGTAGTACGGTCCTGCTGGTTTTCCATTGGGATGGAACCTTGCATTCAGACAGGTAGCGAGTGAAGAGTCGAGCCAGTGTATTGATGAGCACTGACGGCAGGTTCTTCAGGTGTTCAGGTCTGACCTTGTCTGGGCCGGCTGCTGTTTGTTTCTTTACTGACGAAATGGCGTGTTGGATTTCGGAAGGGAGAACGTTGGGAACGACATATCCATCCTGTGGAATTTGGTATGTCGGCAAGTGGACATGGCTATCGAAGAGATTTGAGTAGAAGTTATGGATAATCTTCTCCATTGCCATTCTGGAGGATGTGATGGATCCATCAGGACGTTGGAGGGCAGTCATCTTGGTCTTGTAGTTGGCGAAGGACAGGCGGGCGTAACGAATACTTTTCCCAGCTTCTGCCGCATCTACCAGTACTTCTGCTCTTCTCTCTTTGAGGTCTTCCTTGATCGCCTCTCTGCACTGCTTTGCGAGCTCGGACGTTAGCTTGCGGTTGCCTGAGCCATGCGCCAAAACATGCTGGCGAATTAGCTCAAGAGTTTTCGAAGATAGGCGATTTTTTGTGGCTATCTCTCTCTTGGCGTTCCTCGCACATTCATGGAGGTGCTGAACCAGTCGATCGTATTCCTCGTCAATGTTGTCAATAATGGCATCTTCCCATGTTGCCGCAATAGTGCCAAAGAGTTCCCAGTTGGTGGTCATTCTGGGAGTTCTCTTTTTGAACTTTGCAGCCCTTTCTCCCCGCTCTGTGAAGTAGAATTTTGCATAAAGGAGACGGTGGTCTGATCCCGTTCGAAATTTTGGGACAACAGCGACATCGGTCAGGCAAAACTGTCGATTGAATATGATGTGGTCTATTTCGTTGTGGAATCGTCCACCGGGAGACTCCCATGTCCAACGTTTAGATTCTGCCTTCTGGAACTGTGAGTTACCATGGATGGTCTTGGTCGACATGATGAACTCAGACAGTCTCTCACCCTGTTCATTCCATTCTAGGCCATGGGTCCCGATGTGAAGTTCTTCAGCTGATCTTCTCGGTCCTATCTTGGCATTAAAATCACCCACAATGATCTTGTAGAAGGTGTGGTCTTCTTTATAGAACTTCTCCAGCTCCATGTAGAACTTCTCGATTTCTCTTTCATCATAATGAGATGTTGGTGCATAAACAATGAAGATAGAAACTGCAGGCAGTGAGCCACATCTATTCAAATGTAAACGTCCGATTCGGGTTGTTAGGCATTCGAATGAATCAATGCTCTTGGCCAAGTTTGTGTTGACAAGGACACCGACGCCTCTGACACCTCTTTTATCGCATGTTCCAAGGAACAATTCTTCTCCAGTGTCGAAAACAGCATGGTGAGATTCGTGCCTTCTTGTCTCGGTTAGACCAATGATGTCGTACTTGATCATTCGTGATTGTACCATCAGGTCCTCGATGGATGCATCTGATGCTAGTGTACGTGCATTGAAAGTACAGATGATCATTTTTGTCTTCCTTTGTTGTGGCAGCCTAGTTCGGCCTTGAGATTTTGTTGGCCTCTCCTTTCTCATCCTTCTCAGTGCTGCCATGTCAGTGAAGCCTTCAGGGGCAGGTGAATGAGACCAGTTGTAGTTACTGGTAGTTACTGGTAGTTACACTGTAGTTACTGTGTATCTAATACACAGCGGATAGCTTGCCAGGCTCTTCGGTGCGGGCGGAATACTCTCGGTAGCTTGCCAGTCTTTCCGAGAGGGATAGAGGCTTTTGGGGCGACCTCTAATCACCCTTGTAGGTGTTACCATATTTGAACCCTATCAAATATGGTACGACAATTCTTCTTCTTCTTCTTCTTCTTCTTCTTCTTATTATTATTATTATTATTATTATTATTATTATTATTATTATTAGCACCTGCAGCTCTACATTCAAGGATTCTAATGTTGACAGTCCACTGGTTTTCTCTTAGACCTTGGAAGGGTCAGAAGGCCAATGCCATGTCTGGTCAAGCTATCGGGGGATTCTGAGGGGCCACCAGAGCTCAGCTGTCCTGCACTTAACAGATCAGATGCCCTACTGTAAAATCAAAGTTCTTCGTGGGCCAATGGCTATGTGTGCATGAATGTTTTATGAGACATAAATATTTAACTCCTTTTCTTACAGAGTGCTCACGAGTGCTTTATAACTATTTAATCCAATCAGGACGTTGCAGATAAACGTTGAGTCTCTTAATTATCCCTCAGTTATGTTTGCATTCCTCTTCTTAGGAGACACGAACGCTCCCACTGACACTGGGCTTGATCCATGACACATGCCTGGCACTGCATACTCAAGGAAACCTTTACTCCATGGCTTGGAGGCCAGCCGCACACGCTAGGGGAAAAGGCAGCTCACATAGAGAACAGAGCACCAAGTAAAGGGTGTTGGGAGGATCCTCCCAGGATGGGAGATGCATGCTGAGAGTAGATTATAGACCAAACATGATTGCCACTCAATGCCTCTCTTGCAAACCACAGCACCCAAAAGGAGCGAGAGAACAAAAGGGAATGCCCTGCCACAGAGGCAGGGTGGGATGGGGGGATGGGGGGTGGGAGGGCTACTGGGATCCGTGGTGGTGGAGAATGGGCACTGGTGGAGGGATGAGTGTTTGATCATTGTATAACTGAAACCCAAGCACAACAATTTGTAAGTCTACAACTGTACCTCATGGTGTTTCCCTAATAAAAATCAAATAAATAAATAAATAATTTTTTTTTTAAATGTCACCAAAAAACTAAAAAACAAGCCAGGGCCATGTGCCTGTGCTTCTCTGCAGTGTTGCTCCGTTATTTCCCCCAACATGCCCAAGGGTGCAACCACACTGTAACTTGTGAGTCCAGCCCATTTACTGGCACAACTGCAGCAGTTCATGGTATGAAAATAAGCTGACTTACTGATTTAGGGGCCTTTATGTCCATTCTGAGTTTTCCCTGCTGCCATTCTCATCCTGGGTGTGTCCCAGAATGTTCTTTAGATGAGAGCATTTGTGTAAAGACTCACACACTGTCTGGTTTCGAGTGGGTTTCTCACAGAAGGGACCCAGGAGAGGAAGCATTGGATTCAGAAGTGTGGAGAGTGTGTGTTTCTTCATAACTGTCTGCAATAGAGTATGTAACTGTTCCTAATACAGTTACAATTCTAAATAACTGTAGATCATACAAGGATTTAATAATACACTCCATAGCAGTACTCCTACATAAAACAAAACAAAACAAAAAAATACACTCCACTTATACAATATATTTAATAATAAATTATATATTTAATACATTTAATGTATTTAATATATTTAAATGTATTTAAGTAAATACATTTAAAAATAAAATATAATCATTTAATAATACAATTTAATAATATAATACAATAATACAAAATCTAAGAATTTTGCCTAATCATCAGTAAAATCTGAAGTAAAATTATAATATATATTTTCTATATATACTGTATATTTATTTAAAAATACTTTATATGTTTGGGGCTGGAGTGGTACCACAGTGGGTAGGGCATTTGCCTTGCACGCAGCCAACCTGGGTTCGATTCCCAGCATCCCTATGGTCCCCTGAGCACCGTCAGGAGTAATTCCTGAGTGCAGAGCCAGGAGTAACCCCTGAGCATGGCTGGGTGTGACCCCCCAAAATGAAAAAATATATATTTTTACATGTTTATAATATATTGTACGTTTATGTGTAAATTGAAGTCTTTGCATTTTATATATTTATTGACTTATATATGATAATTTTCCATGTATTTATTTTTGTTTGGTTTAGGGCCATCTGAGGTGCTGCTCTGGGCTTACTTTTGGCTCTGCACTTAGGCATCTCTCCTAGCAGTGCTCAGAGGAATGTATGTGCTTCTGGGGATTGAACCTGGGGCAGCTGTAAGGCAAGCACCCTACCTGCTGTACTATTTCTCTGACCCTTTATATACATATGGGCTGGAGCAATAGCATAGTGGTAGGGCATTTGCCTTACAAGCGGCCAACATGGCCGACCTGAGTTCAATTTCTCTGCCCCTCTCAGAGAGCCCGGCAAGCTACTGAGAGTATCTCACCCACACGGCAGAGCCTGGCAAGTTACCCGTGAAGTATTCGATATGCAAACACAGTAACAACAAGTCTCATGATGGAGACGTTACTGGGCCCGCTCGAGCAAATTGATGAACAACGGGAGGACCGTGACCGTGATATACACATATATAACATACCTTAGAATGTTAATTTCTCCCCTTCCTGCCCTTTGTTGCTGTTGTTTGTGGTGATCTGAGGTTTCATACATTGGACTGTGGTGCTCACACTCTTGGCTGCAGTGCTCACCAGGGATGGACTCCTTAGCTGTGCTCATGCACACTCTGGCCGTAGTGCACATCAGGAGTCTCTGGTGCTCACACTCATGCTTGCCGGGTGTGGTACTCTAGGCTCAAGTGCTCACACACATTAGCTGTGCTGCTCAACCACATTGGTTGTACATTGGCGTCCCTACAGTCTGTTGTGAGACTTGGGGGTAGGGTCCCAGAGTGTGGGACCAAATTCAGAGCACATCAGTGGCACTGGAGAGCAAGTCCACAGCCTCGTGCTGGCAAGGCAAGCAACTCTCCTCACAGATTCATCCCTCAGTGTTCCCAGATTTCTATATGCTGAATGAGACATGAAAGACCTCTGTGATGCCCTCTGACCCCAGTAAGAGGGAAGCGGAGGGTCGGGGTCAGTGGACCGTGATGGTTCATAACTGCGAAGCACACACATAAGTAAATGGTGGAGGCTGATGGCGTTTTGCATAAAAAAACAAAGTATGGAGGCTGGCAAGATAGAACAGTGTTTAATGTGCACATGGCTGACCCCGGTTTCTTTATTTTATTTTGTTTTGCTTTTGGGGTCATACCTGATGATGCTCAGAGGTCACTCCTGGCTCTGCACTCAGGAATTACTCCTGGCGGTACCATATGGGATGCTGGGAATCTATCCCGGGTCGGCTGTGTGCAAGGCAAACTCCCTACCTGATGTACTATCACTCCAGCCCCACCCCAGTTTCAACCTGGCACCTCATTCTGTCCCTGTTTCCCTGGGGTGGGGTGGGTGGGTGGGTATGACTGAGTCTGGGGGAATCCAGGAGGCAGCAGAGCTGAGGGACAACGTGGGAGCATCAGAGAGCAACATGGGGTGGCCACAGGTGGTCTTGGGACTTCCATAACCACATGCAGAGCCAGGAACATCGTTGTGCGTCCTTCTTGGAGTCCTCATACTTCTCTCCTAGTCCTGAAATAGAATTGCGGCAATCCCTCCCTCCCCACAGTGGAGAAGCAAAGCCAGAGTGACTTATCCAAGGTCACTCTGCTAATCGTCCGCAAGCCCAAATTCCAATGCCGATCACCTGACTTTCAGTTCACTGCATTTCAGGGCCATTTTGTGGACAAGGTCAATAAGGGCTGTGATTTTTGAGAAATGCCTCGAGATAAAGCTTGACCGGTAATTGCCAAAAAATTCCCAGAATACAAGGCAGGGGAAGACAAAACTAAATACCCAGGTAAGTACTAATCGTGTTTTGTGGGCATTAAATAAACATCCAGGTGCTTAAAGCATAGACGACTCAACTCACGAACTCCCAATCTTCTTGATTAAAAAGAAGCAGGAGGAAAAAAAGAGCCCTATCCAGGCCAACAAAGCAGCAGTCAGTCTGGACTGGGTTTGATACTGGCTCTTGCTCTGAGCCTGAGGGTGAGCCACTTGTACCTCTGGCTGTTCCACTTGAGGAAAGGCACACACAGTGTCCCTAGGCTCAGGAGCTCTTCTGGCATCACACAGGGTCATGCGTGATGTCCTCTGTTGGTGTGGTTGGCAATGAACTTTTCAGGTCAACTGCCTGACCATCAACCCAAAGTAGCCCCAAAGCATGAAGATCTTTTAGCTCTTTTAGAGATGGGGAAGCGAAGGCACTTCTCAGTGAAGGTGTATCTGTCAGAAATGGAGAAGCTTCAAGAAGGTGATGATAATATGAAAATAATGTCAAGGGCCAAATAAGAAGTATGAAGGTCAAGGCTAAGGCATTTGCTTCTCATGCAGCATTTGACTGTTAGAATGGTTCAAATCCCAGCACCAAGGCTGTGCTCCCTGAGCCCTGGGGAAGCCTGTTCTCTCTCTCTCTCTCTCTCTCTCTCTCTCTCTCTCTCTCTCTCTCTCCATTTATTTCTCTAAATACAACTCTTTCAGATGTATAGATAGGGAAGCCCTAGTAATGAGTTTTGGGTAAATCACAAAACTTAATAAGAAAATGCTGCCTAGCCTTGAAGTGGCCCAAACATGAGGAACACATCCCTTCAAGATTAAAACCTGAGCTATTTGACATGGAGAAACTGAGGCACCACCCAGAGAAGGGAAAACTCCTCCGGAAAGGAGAAGCTACAGGACAACCTACAGGTTGTGGCAGGATATAAAAGAACCATCAAGACTTCAAGGCCTTTTCCATGTAACAACACCTATATTTAACTTTTATGTGTGCAGAGAACTTCAGGCCAAGACAATTGGGAGAAATATGTAATCTCCCAAAAGTCTTTCTCTGCATTTTCAGGCTTATTCTTCACTCTTGAACACCTTTCTCTCAATCTCTGTCTCTCTCTCTGTCTTTTTCTCTGTCTCTCTGTATCTCTGTCTCTCTCTCTCTCTCTCTCTCTCTCTCTCTCTCATTACTCTCTCCTTGCGTTTCTCTAAGTAAGTTTCTTTTAATAAAACTCTTTTGCTTCATTACTTCACCTATTCCTGAAGTTCTCTTTTGCTAGGGAGGGAGATAGAGACCTGAAACACCTGTGCTGAAGTGACAGCTAACTTTTCTTTTCCCTCAAAGAGCAATTCTGGTCTACTTTTTAAAAAAAGGAAGTCATGAAATTCGCTTATAAATGGATGGACATGGAGAGTATCATGCTGAGTGAAACAAGTCAGAAGGAGAGAGACAGACATAGAATGATTGCACTTATTTGTAGAACATAAAAAAAATCATAGTATGTGATTTATACCCAAGGACAGTAGAAACTCAGGCCAAGAGGATCCATAGTTGGAAGCCATCTTCGGTGCTGAGGGAGAAAGCAGTTGGGCAGAGAAGGAGTCACTATGGTAATGGTAGTTGGAAATTTTCATTCTGGATAAGAACTGTGTGCTGAAAGTAGGTAAAGGAACAAACAAAAGGAGAGAGAGAGAGACAGAGACAGAGACAGAGAAGAAAAGTGCCTGCCATAGAGGCAGACTAGGGGTGGGGGGGTGGGGTGTCGGGAAGAGAACTGGGGACATTGGTGGTGGGAAGTGCACTCTGGTGGTGGGATGGGTGTTGGGACATTGTATGACTGAAATCAGATCATGAACAGCTTTATAACTGTGTATCCCATGATGACTCAATAAATAAATAAAACAATAACCCCCAAAAGAGCAATTCCTTGCCCAGCCTGAGCCCACGGCTCCCTGAAAACACCCATTCCTACCCTGTGCAGAAGAAGTCGGCTTTAGGTGCTGCTCCACGGCTGTCTTAGGGGGCTGGTGTCTGTGCCACGCAGGTGCTTGAACAGACTTCAGCAGTCCTGACCCCACCCAGGCATTTCCCTGCGTGGCCAAGGTGGGCTGAGCAGAGGGGTGGAGACACTGTTTTCTTGAGGGTCCCACCTTGCTCCCCACTTCACCCAAGTCACCTACAACAAAACTATTTTTCTTCACTGTTTGCTTCCTCCTGAAATTCTTTTATTCAAGGCAAGGCAACGACCCTGGGTGGAAGTTCAGACTGGCTTTCCTTTTTCTGCCAAAAAGCAATTCTTCCCTCCATCCTGGGTCCATGCCCCCCAAGAATGGGGGTGATGGGGGACCTGCCACTGCATCAGATAGATCAAGTGGACCTCGGGTACGGAGCGCTGCCCAGAGGTGAGTGGATTGGGACAGGGCGTGGGTTGAAAGCATGACGCAGGGGCTCTGGGCTGACTTCACTAGTCCACACTCCGTTCTCTCCAACCTCCCACCCGAACTTCTCTAGAGGGTGAGCAGGAAGGTGTTAACTCTCTATCAAACCCGCTTCCACCACCTTCGTGGCCATGAGGAAGGGGGGAGCTTGGTTCGTCCAAGCTTACTGGTCCAAAAGTAGGTGCCCTCCAGAGGGCCTCAAGCATAGCCGCGATTCCACCTCTGCCCATGTTCCATCCAGGTATGCCGGGCACTGCCCAGCCCCAATCAGGAAGCAGGCACCCCCCACGGAGTCATTCCAAGCCCTTTGCTGTTCTTCCACAGGAAGTTTCCTGTAGAAAGATAAATGCGCTGCCTGTGATCAAACAGATTTCTATTTATTTACTTTCCTGCCAGGCCTGAGCCAGCTCAGACAGGTCAGAGGGCGGGATTCCAAGAAACTGAGACAGTGTCTGGAGAAGCCTGGAATTTCCCTGTGTGAATCAGTGTGGCAGAAGAAAGCAGGAACCCCTGGCAGGGAGTGCCAGCATCCCAGAGTACCTTGACAAATGTGGCACCTCTCAGAGACGCCTCCAGCTGCTGGGGGGTCAGCCTGGCCACCTGCCCCCAAAGCTCTGCTCTCAAGGAACCCAAAGGTCTTAGGTGGGGAACATGGATAGACCACGGACACCAGCATCCCTCATCTGTTTCCTCTCACCCTGCCAGGTCAGAGTGAGGAAAGAGAGTCTGTCCCTTTGGGGAGATCCGTGACTGACCCGCAGTGTGGCCAGGGCTCTTATAGTGGCATTTGGGTTTCCTAAGGGATTTCTCACCCAGGAGAGTTTGGCCGTGTTCCTCGAAAGTGTCCCTTCTCGGACATGGGGCTGCTACAGAAGTACATCTGCATGCTTCAGACCTCATGGCTGGCCCAGCTCCTGCATGTACTCGGCTGACCACAGATCTTGCACATATAGACATGTAGGCTGGCTCCAGTTCCACCCATGGCACCACATATGGTACCCTGAGCCCTGCAAAAGAGTAATCCCTAAGCAAAGAAGAGTCAGGAGTAAGCCCTGAGCACCACTGGATGTGGCCCCAAAATTCCCCCCTACCACCACTCCCCTTCCCGACCCCCCCCCCCCCACACACACAATACAAAATAAAAGCAGTGCATTTTTCCAGCGCCACATTACTTTCTCTCACCTTCTGAGTCCTGGAGTGCCCCTGCCCAGTGCTGGGCACTTTTCCTAGGTCCCTCCCACCACCTAATCTCTGCTGCTGGCCTCTGGACTCTGTCCCTCACCTTTGCTGGAGTCCTTCAGGCAGACTCACGGATTTTCCTGCCAGCATCAAATGATTAAGGGATTCCCCAGCCTGATCCTGATGGCAAGGAAGCGGCAGAGGACTGAGAGATAGCGCAGCCAGTAGGGCATCGCCTTGCATGAGGCCAAACTGGATTCGATTCCCCAAACTGCAGTCCCAGGCACTGCCAGGAGTAATCGCTGAGCACCACCGGGTGTGACCAAACACACACACACACACACACACACACACACACACACACACACACACACGGAAGCAGCAGGCCAGTTTCCGTGAGAGGAGTAGACATGCCTGAGCAGGGGCTTCACCGAGAATGTGGGCAGCGTCTCCCACCAGTCTCGAGGACAACAGCAGGTGAACAAAGGTACGGATTCGCTGTTCTTGTCACCCTCTGTCCCCACCTGTACATCTGTCAGTCCCGTCATTTGCTGCCGGAGTCCACACCCCAGCACATCTACATGGGGATACAGCACAGAGGGTCACATACTACATTGTGCAGTTCTGGGCCCGGGGGCACTCGGAAGAAGGGATCCTGAGACCAAGACCCTGGTCTGTACCTCGGGGCTCTGAGGGATGAGCCACGGTCCAGGCCACATGTCTGGAGGCCGCACTGGCCTTTCTGTACAAAGGAAAGAGTGGAAACTCCTTTCCAGCTTGTCGTGGAGGATGGGGGTCATAGACATGAACCTGCCCTGCACAGTGGGGGCCCTTGCCAGGGTGTTAATTCTAATTTGAATTCACCAGGACTCGAAAACCCCCCATGGGAAGGGTCCAAGAGCCTTAGGGTTTCTTTTCCCTCTTCCTCTTTCCTGGCGGCTGGAATCTAGGAATCTAGATGTAACAGCTAGAACTAGAGCAGCCTCTTTGGACCATGAGGTAACTAACCACGGGACGGAAGTTCTATATAGAAAAGAAGCACGCCCAAAGGACACTCAGGGCCCTGGCTCAACGGAGCTGCTGTACCACCTACCTCAAAATGTCTCGAGGATAATAAAGAGCTTGTAGTTTTGTTTCAACCACTTGCTAGTGTAGCTTTTCCTGGCACGAATGGTCAAATTTCATACTAAATAAGATGCCGTTTTTCAAGGGGTCGGTGCATTCAGTCTCCCCCCAGAGACCCACCCCCACTCCATGTCCAGAAAAGCACACAACACTGTGTTGCTTGCCGTGCTTTTCCCCATTTCCTGCACACGAAACTGGCCACGGGTGATGAAGGGGAGGTTGGTGGGGCCCAGGGTTCTCTTGAGCTTCGTGTGGCTTGTGAGTGCCTGTGCCATCTCCTCTTGAGGTCTCAGCGTGGGGGCTGATTCGACTTCAGTCCTCCAGGGCCCAGCTCCTTGCCCAGCTCACCCTCCGCCCATTCCAGCAAGAGCCTGTAAACTTGGACCCAATTGAGTTGCTATAAATGTAGCAAGACCTCCTCCATCTCAGAATATCGATTTCTTCTAAACTGCATTTCTCTGTCTGACACTCTCCGAGAAAAGGAGAAAAAACTATAAGGAAAGCAAAGCACTGGGTCCTTTCAGGAGAGTCCTGATCGGGCAGAGGGCCAGATGGCCAGGCCGGGCATTCAGGAACTGACCTTCTCTAGAAGCTGCAGGGATGGTAGCCCCCAAAGTGAGGAAAGGGCCATGCAGAGAAGTAACATCTGAAGCGGGGGGTGGGCAGGCTGGGCTCCATGAGGATTCCCACCCAGCCTGGCTGGAGCCCTAGGAAAGGAAAGCCAAGAGCTGGGCTCATAGCCAGACTATTGTGAGGAGAGGTACCAAGCCTTGTCATGCCATCCCGAGCAGTCCGAGGATGATGACCTGGCCCCAGTGACCACCTCATCTTAGTCACTCCCTCAGGGCCCTGAGCAGGGCACTGCTCCCCAGCCCCCCTTTCAGAGTGGAAGGGAAGGAAGGAAGCAAATGAGTTAAGTCAAATTAAAATAAATGTTGACACTCTAAGGCCCAATAAGGACTCACCGAGGGGAAAGGGGGACAAGGAGTCAGGAGAAGGGGCTAAGAGGGGCCCGTGGGGTGGTCGTGGGTGAACAGAGGGCTCAGCAGCTGATGTCACAGTGTGGTCTTCACTGGCTGATTCCGAATGCTGCTCGTCTATAATCCATACCAAGTCATCCACCCCGGCTGCTTCTATAAAATATGTTTCCTGAAAATAGAGAGACAGCACAAGAACACCAAGCGCCGTGAGTCATCTGCAAAGGGAGGGGACTCCAGAAGTCGCAGGAGCATGGCCCCCTTGTGTTTTAAGTGACTTTTTTGGGTGTTGCTTTCCAGAAATCAGAGCACCAAACTGTGGCGGGGTGCACGTCTGCCCACCACCTCCTCTCCAGTCACTCACCCCCAACCCTCCCTGACATTCCTAAATAGGAGTTTTGAGGAAGGTCAAAAGGCTTGAAATGCCGGGCCATGCCACAATAGATGAAAGAGTGTGTTGATGAATTTTTTATTAACTTCAGCCCACAGCTTCCTCCAAGCCAGTCCTCGGGACTGTAACATCCACATGCTTTTGAACTTGAACTTTATCCCTTCGCTTTTCCTTTCATCGTGTTTCAGCAGGACTATTGCAGCGTGCCCACTGCAGTCAGCCTCCCCGACCATGCACTGTCCCCTCCACAGTCAGGGGGTGGAAGGTCACTCTTAGAAGCTCTACTGGGACCTTCACTCCTTGCATCAGACCTTCCCTGGCCCCTTTGAGCCGGCCCTGATTCCTTCGAACAGAGTCAAAAGGGAGCTTTAAATATGAATCTGTGCTCAAACTCCAATTAGGTTAAATAAATCAAAATGGGGAGAGGGATATGGTACCAGTCATTTTTAAAAGCTCAAAGGGAACTCAAATATGCAGCCCGGGATTAGAACCACTGGGCTAAATGAGAAAAAGAGAGAAGTCTTCTCTCTTCTGTCTAAAGCCATTTAATAAGTGCAAAGGAAGACATGATCATCCTGTTGTTCGTCGATTGCCTCGAGCAGGCACCAGTAACGTCTCCTTCATCCTACCCTGAGATTCTAAAAAGTGCCACATTCAAGGCTCTTTCAGGGTTAGGACAATGAGACCCATCATTGTTACTAGTATTTGGCATATTAGGTACGTCACGGGGAGTTTGCCAGACTCTACCATGTGGGCAGGTTACATTCAGTAGCCTGCCAGGTTGTCCAAAGTAAGAATGAGATAATAAGATGTTCCGCTTCCAGGAGCTGGGTTTTATAGTCTCTGGGTCTTGGCCGTTGATGGGATTACACGGCGCCAGGGGGCCAGTTGGTGGGTGTGAGCCCTGCCTACTGGAAGATGGAGGATCTGGGTGGAGGATGCTCAGCCCCGATCCGAGCAGGCTTGGAGATCTCAGTCCCAGGACCCGCATGCCTTTGTTCCTTTGCCGGTACCTTCATGCGTGTGGAGAGTGGTCTCAGCATGGTTGTGCCTGGTTCTGGAGGTCTTCAGCTGCCGGAGTTCTGGTCGGGGCGGGGAGGGAAACTCAACCCGCCCCCCCTCCAAGGGGCCCTGGCGAGGACAGCCAGGTGCGGAGAGGACAGACAGGCAGGAGACTGCGCTGTCTCACCAAGACAAGAACTCATAAATCACCCTGGGCAAACTGATATGATAACTGAAACTGGCAAGCCAATGGATGCTGAAATCACTGGATTGTGGGGGACATGGTCCTAAAGTAGCCATGCGCCCCCCAGATCAGTTATAATTCACCAAGAGGAAGGGAAAACTTTCTGTTAGACTTGATTGATCCACCTACATTGAGTTACTCACCCTGGAATGACGCACGCAGAGTGGCACCAGCTTACATTAACCACTTCTCAAGTGACCAAAGATGGCCAGAGCTTTCTTGCCTCAAATATTTGCCATGAATCTAACCTGAAGACTTGATTGTGTGCTTCCTTCACTACCTCAGCAGGGTGTGGGCAGAGGAGAGGGCACAAAGGAGGCCTCCCACTGGCATCTGGGACGAGGGCAGCCCTGCCAAGGCCCAGGACTCCCAGGGAAGTTGTGTGAGCAGGAGATTCGGGTCGGCTTAACTTAAAATTGGTATTTGCGGGCCTCAGGGTTACTGCTCTTATTCCCAGCATGTTCTAGCTTCCTCATGAAAGATTTCTTAGGCAGGCAGGGTGCTTATTCAAGGGAGCCTTGTAGGTGCAAGGCCCTGGTTTTCATTCCCAGCCCCAGCTGGGATCCTGAGCACTGCCAGGTGTGATCTTTACCATCAGTTTTAAGAGTGTCTTAGGGGGCCTGGAGCAATAGCACAGCGAGTAGGGCATTTGCCTTGCATGCGGCAGACCTGGGTTCAATTCCCAGCATCCCTTATGATTCCTGGAGCACCACCAAGAGTGATCCCTGAGTGCAGAGCCAGGAGTAACCCCTGAGCATAGCCGGGTGTGACCCAAAAAGAAAAAAAAAAGAGTATCTTAGAAACCACCAAAAGTGAGCAGGGAGATGTTCTGGCTCCAGGTCTGAGCCTGCATGGCCCTGCTCTTTTAAACAAGCAGTCTCATGACAGATGAGAACTTTTTGATTAGTGGCGTCTGAACCACTCCCACTCCACTCCTTTGCTTGAATAGCCTGTAACATGCAGGTTAGAGTCAGGCCTTCTACGTGTGCTCTTCAGTTCAAGCCCTGGGAATAGTCATTAGAATCCAGTGATTGTCAGTAAGGGAGGAAACTTTAACTACACAGTCGATTGTAGATTCACCCCACTGGTCCGTCTGTCCATCCATGCATCTATCTAAGCCATCTATTTATCCATCACACTCAATCCATCTGTCACATAACTAACCAGTCAACCATCTATCAATCTGTTCATCCCCATCCGTCACACAACCAACCAACCAACCAACCAATTTACAGTCTAGGCATCCATTCACTCATCATTACATAAATAATCAACTAACAATTTCGCCATCTTTTCATCTACATAACCCTCCAGGCATCTAGTCATTCATCCATCTGAATATCCAAGAGAAATATGTAAATAATCGTATAAGCAGTGATGTACTGGTACAAGTTCAGTCATTGCCAATCTGGAGTCAGGGGTAAAGCTATGGTGTATGTTTGTGGTGTAAGTATTTCCATCACAGTTGAATTCAAGATACTTTCATGGCCAATACAGGGCCATGAAAATATGCAAAGTAGCCTCCTGTTATAGACTATTTCTACCATATAGCTACAGATAACTTCACAACCATAGGAAATTATAAAGTATAACAGTTAAAAATTATTCATTGAATATTATTTGTTAAGATAACTTAAAGTTTTCTCTAACAACTGTTACATTTTGTAAGCAGAATGCAAAATCCCTGAAGTATCAGGATTATATTCTAAAACGTTTGGACCAGTTGACAATCCTACCAGTATGTGGGTCCCCTTCTCCCCACATCTACACCAACGCTGGATGTTTTTGTGACGTGTGCCAGTGTCACCAGTGTTGAAAGGACATCTCACAGACTGTTTTTCTAAAGTCTGTATTTGCTTGACCTGGAGAGACTATCCATGTTCCGGCCACTTTCAGTTTTGAATGGAAGAGGATTTGGGGAATTTGTGTTTGGCTGACACCCTGAGAGTGGGGACAACAAGTTTGTGCCTTCCATGAAGTATTCTGCACTGAATGAGGACCAGCAGGTAGTGTCCCAGTTGCTCAAGGTGTGGGAGAGGGCAGGGTGCCCTAATGGAGAAATGCCTGGTTTCCAGGGCAGGGTGAGGGTGGGGCAAGGGATACTCCCCGGGGAAGGACTCAGGAAACCACAGAGCTTGCCCATCCCCGGGAGTACCCACCCTGTCCTCATAGGTGACATTTGAGTGAGAGGGAAGGAATAGGATATAGGGCCCTGAAAACATTTTCCTAGCGGTTATCATACTTAATTTTCAGTGTCCCAGGAGACAGGACAAGGAGGACTTAGGAGCAACTGGTCTACTAAGAAGCTCAGGGAGGTGCCACCTTGCACCTGTGAGTTAACCTCTGCTTCCCAAGTTCTGATGAATCTCTGGGCTTTCTACAAGGCTCCCTTGAGGGAACTGATGATGTGTTAAAAACTGCAGTCACGTGTCCTTGCTTTCCCAGGATCCACCTGATAGTGAGGACAGAACACAGATTGCATGACAGGTGTCTCTAATGTCTGTCTCATCTGTCTCCCATGCCAATCTGCACTGCCAGGCTCCATGTGAAGCCAACCTTAGCCTACCAGGCTGAAAGTGGCCAGGAAGTCTTAGAAGGAGCAGAGGTCTGGCCTGCAACAAAACGAGGTTCTGGATGCAAGCTGCACTTACTCCCTTAATCCACACACTCTTGGGGTGTCGAGTGTTGGGGGGACCCTCTGAATCATATCATGCTTTGACTTGCTGAGATGTTAAGGGGGGGGTGCAGTAGTTTAGGTTTTCTGGATGGGGACATGGAGGTTCACATCTGTTGGTGTGCAGGAGCTATTCCTGGTGTGGTGCTTGGGGATTGCTCCCAGTGGTACTCAGGGTCCATGTGGTATGTGAACTCAGGGCTTCACACAGCCAAGGTGAATTTTCTACCACTGAACTCCATCCTGGCTAGGATGCTGTCATTTTTGTTGTTGTTGTTTGTTTAATTTAGGCACATATACAAGAGACATGTCTTCAAAAACTGTTGGGAGTCTGTTTGACTTAGCCGCACAGGACATGGCAAAAAACCCTGTAAGCTTTTCGTAGGCGACATCATTAAGCCCACACAAAGATGACAGTCTCAGAAATGAAAGCAGAGCCTGGAGATGCTATTGTTACATCGCTTTTATTTAGAGAACTAGGGCAGCCAGAGAGAAAGTAAAAAACTCAGAGCCTCCCAGTATGTTTTCTTCACCAAAGCCAGGGGTGAATTTAGCTGTAGGTGGCTAGACAGTACCTGTGACGGGTGGAAGGTGGGCAGCTCCAACTCTAACATTGCTCGTCTTTGTTATGAAGGCAATGAACAATCACTAGTTGCCTCTGGTGAAGTAAACATGAGCAAAGAGAAAAGGCACCTGAATTCTCGTCCCCAGACTGGCCCACGCAAGCAGTCTCAGGCAGCAGAGTGGAAGTTTCAGTGCAGATGTCCTCAGGAGGCCCACCAAGCCCTGCACAATGGCTGTCTGCAGCACTGGCTGTAACGGCATCCCCGTCAGGATCCTGCCCTTACCGCCTGGCCAGAGAGCTCCTTCATGATGGTGAAGCATAGGCGCTCTGCTGGCTTCCTGGGAAGGGTTCACCATGCAGTTGCATGGTCATGGTCACTGGTGACCCAGCAGGGGAAGCATCTGAATAGATGTCCTCAAAATGAGAAAAGACAAAGTCATGCTATTTGCTGCTACGTGGATAGATCTGGAAAGTATCATGCTGAGTGAAGTTAGGAGGCAGACAGAGAATGATCGCTCTCATATGTGGCATGTAACAAAGCATAGTTGGGGACCAACAGAGGCCCAAAGGCAACAGAAACTGAGAACTGCTCTTCAGTAGCAAGCTTATGGAGGGTGGGGGGATAGGATGGGCAGGGAGCAAAGGGACAAGGAAGGGAAGTGGACACTCTGGTGGAGGGTGTGATGCTGGGATGTTTTATGCATGAAACCATACCATTAACAGTATTGTGAACAATGGTTCCCAAATAAAAGCATTTTTTAATGTCTGTGAAGAAATTTTGTTTGGCTTTTGCCCATTTTGGTCAACCAGTTTCTAATTCTGTCCTTACAATTACAAAATAAACTTATGACTAGAGAATCTTCAATTATTGACATTAATGCCATTATGTATACATGTAAATGCATATGTATGTATGTATATATACATACATCCACGATGTGTGTATATGTATATACACACAAATATATAAAATGGAAAAATATCATTATGTTATGTTCCTAAAATTCTCTAGCATGTTACCCACTATTTTTACCCACTGAAATCCTTATTGCTTAAATGCATTTGTATTGAAATACACAGCTTTTTAAAGGAACTGAATGAATAAAGCAGAATAGCATTTTTAATATATCCACATACACACGTAAAAAAATAATTAAAAAAAAACAGAATGACCCTATACATCTTTTATTTGCATTTTTACCTCATAACACATTGAAGCATTTCCCAAAGCATTAAATATTTTTCAAAAATATGGTTTTTAATGGCTAAAGTATTCCCTTCTATGTATGCAACATCCATTATTTATCTATTTCCCATTTAAAACTGCTTTCAACTCTTTTCTATTAAAAAATGCTGATAAACAATGACTCTGTTCACAGTCTTCAATTTTTTACTTGGAATAAATTTGAGAATATGAGTTACCTTCATGAGGTTTTCATGAATATGATTGATAGTCTATATAATTGCTGAGAGACAGTGCTTGGCACAGAGCATTCAATAATTGGTAGCTCAAAACAGGAAATCAAGCACCTAAGCGAAAAGGCCAGTTGTATGGGGGCCAGGGGCTGAGTGTGGACAGCAGTGGACCCCAGCCCACTGGGCCGATGGTATGGAATAGGCCACAGGGCGGAGGGCGAGAGGAGAGGGGTGCTTTTTGCTCTCAGGGGTGGGTGGGCCTGCAATGCACAGAATGAAACAGATCCTCACTTGGAATCGGGACTCCTGGCTGTCCCTCAGTGACCTTCTCGCACACGCCCTTGGCACTGCACGCCCCCCTGTTCACCGTTGTGGAGGGACTGTACTCCTCTCCAGAGCCAGAGGCCTTCCCCGTGGCAGGGCACTGTGCTCAGAGAACATCCTAGATCATGTTCTCTAAATGATTCATTAGCTATTCTCGTTGGTGGCAAACATAATTTTTAAAAGGGAAATAAGCTGAGAACCTTGCAACATGGCTTCCTGGAGGGGCTCCCTGGGCTACACAGGATGGACCCCGGCAGCTTCCTGTCTGCAGGTGACTCACAGCACACCTGCCTATGGAACGAGGGGTGGGGGCTGGAGACTCCCAAGCAGTTCTCTGGGGGACTGGGGGGCTACTCCCAGCAATACTCAGCCAGCCATGCCCATTGCTGTGCTAGGCCTCGAGAATTCAGCCCTGCTGGGGCCATGCTGCACCCAAGACCAGCAGGGCTACCCTGGCAATGCTCAGGGGGCCCCAGGCCAGGCCCAGCGAGGCTCAAGAGGCTTGGAGGCATTGGAGATAGAACCCAGGGCTGAGTGAAGGCAGGGCATGTGCTCTAACCCCCCGTACTATCTTCCTAGCACCCACCCCCTTTGCCCCACCACCACCACCACCACACACACAGCACAATTCTTTAAAAGAATGAAGAAATGACACCCTAATTTCTCCATGATGCAACAACAGGCTGGTTTTACAAAGAGATGAAAAAGTTGATGAGCTGAGCGAAGCACCCCTTCCCCGTTACATGGGGGGCTGCGGGGGGTGGGGGGGACCATGCCAGTGCCTGTCTGCTAACTCTGTGCTCTAGAATGGAAGATTTGATTAGTTGGTGTCCGGACACAGCCTGGTCAATGCAGAGCTGGCCTGGAGGAAGTCGGGGTAATGAGGGTCTGGAATGTTGTGGGCAGAGAACACTGAGGGCGCCCACAGTGAGACCTCTCTAGAGAGACACTCTCTCCCCTCCTCTACCAGCAGGAGCTTTCCGGGACAAGCACGTGCCTCCCTTCCCCGCGGGTTGGAGGCTCAGGCTCAGCCCCTGGCTCTCTCGTCCAGAGCTTTTCAGGATCTTCAGTGGCCCCGTTATTTCCAATGGAAGGCTTCCCACTGGAAACCAATTTCTATTTGGTCCCCAAAAGGCAGAGTCTTAAAGAGATTTTCATTCTTTGGGAACTGTAAGCAAGGGGTGGGCTTCCTGTCTTTTCTTCTTTGCCAGTGCTTGCTCCCAGGCACCCGGAGACTTCCCGTCTCCCTGTCTGTCTGTCTGTCATGTTGCCCATAAGGGCAGTGCGACTGGCCACCACCAAAACTAAGAAAGCAGAACCCCAGGGTTGGAAAGTTGTAGCACCCAGACGCTCCCCACAGTGGCTCTTTCGGGGTTCACTGTGGGGCCGGTTTTAGAGGTACGCATCTCTTCCCCCACCCACCCACCCCAGGTTCAGGGGCCAGGCACGGCCCTAGGCCTCGGGGATGGGGGTGTTGCAGTTCCCGTGGTAGATCTTGACATGGCCCTCGCACCGGAAGTAGGCGTCGAAGACATCGCTGTAGCCGTGGTCCCTCCACCAGGTGCACAGCTGCCGGTTCCAGGTGCAGTCGAGCACGTGGAAGAGCTCCGGGTGCTCCATGCCGATCATGGTGAAGAAGTCCTGGTCCCCGAGGTGGCCGCGGAAGTGGTACTTGTCGGCCAGTCGCTGCACCTGCCCGGGCTCCAGCAGGTGGCTGTAGAGCGAGGACTGGCGCATGGCCTCCAGGTTCAGCAGCATCACCCCGCTGTTGAAGCCAGGGAGCCCGTCGGGCGGAGGGCCCCCGACCTGGGTCTTGGGGTTCTCCTGGCGGAACTGCCAGAACGTGTGCCTGGGAGGAGGGAGAGAGCACAGGTCAGCTTGGAGCAGCATGCATCTGCAAGGGAGTCTGGGTCTTCGCCACCGCCAGGAGGGGAGGAGGGGACGTTTCACTCGTTTTACAGGCCAAGATGAAGACAGTGTGTCTCCTACCAGCGGCAAGTGGCAGGCAGACCTTGAGCTTGACCCAAGTTCATGTTCTTCCCACCATTCTCTGCCACGGCAACTCATCACTGTCCTCTCTCACCACACCGCACAGCGCCCATGCTGACAGAGGAAGTGGAGACATCCGGGTGATATTGTCAGCAGGAAACTGATTGGTCTTTAGGGAGGCGATCTGATTGGCTGGTCTGTGTAACAACTCAAATTGATTGGTTTTCACACACTTGTTAATTTCGATCGCAACCAATCGGAAACAGGGGCGGGTATTGGTGAGGTATATAAGCACAGGTCATGGGCTGCTGAAATTAGTGGTCCTAGTAAAGAAAAAAAGCTACCCTAGAGCTGCTGGGTGGGGGGGGTTCTAAATAGGGCGCTGTTGACCTTTTGCAAGCTGTACCCCTAAGAATGCAGAAGCTGGAAGCACGACTTCTCCAGGTTCTTCCCTCACCATCCTATTCACTCCTCATGACCCCTGCAATCGGGGTGCTTTCTGAGATAATACAAGACATCCCCACCGAGGAAACTGAGGCATAGAGTGGGTGTCACACAGCTAGTGATCAGCAGATGCAACCACCAGAATTCTGGTCTCAGAGTTCATATCATTCCATGTGTGTTTAGGGGCCACTCCTGACCTGGGCTGGGGGCCACTGGGGCCTTTCTTGTGAGGCAAGTGCTCTCCAACTGAGCCACATCTTAAGATTTCAACAATCGATGCCTAAAACTATTTCTTTTTAAATTTGACAACAAAGGAGGAAATGGGTTGGAATTTCACAGCTGTGAATAATTCCGTAGCACCTGGTATACAGTGAAATCTTAACTTGAAGATTCTGTCTCTTGCTAGTTGGGAATAGGAAAAAGACCCTTTTGAAATAGACCATTCTCTTCTCTTTTTAAAGTCTGTTTCTAGGGGCCAGAGTGATAGTACAGTGGGTAGGGCACTTGTGTTGCACATGGCCAACCCGGATTCAGTCCCTGTCATTTGTATGGTCCTTCGAGCACTGCCAGGAATAATTCCTGGGTGCTGGCTGAACCAGGAATAACCCCAAAGCTTTGCTGGATGTGACTCAAAAACAAAAACAAAACCTGTTTTTATTTTTAAACAAGTTTTACTTTTAAAACAAGTGAGGTGGGAAAAAAATAAATAGTTAAGAAGGTGTTTGGGGCTGCAGAACTCTGGGTCTTTTGAATTAGTTCATATTTCTTTTTTATTTTATTTTGTGTGTGTGTGTGTCTGCTTTTTTGGGTCACACCCGGTGGCGATGCACAGGTGTTACTCCTGGCTCTGCACTCAGGAATCACCCCTGGTGGTGCTTGAGGGTCCATATAGGATGCTGGGAATCAAACCCGGGTCAGCTGCATGCAAGGCATATGCCCTACCCACTGTGCTATCTCTCCAGCCCCAAATTAGTTCATATTTCATAGTTAGAGGGTTGTTTTTTAAAGAACATGGTCATCTTTCCCAATTTTGTATTATTTGTATGTTGTTTATGTCAAAAATACCACATTTTATTAAAATGTTTTTTTAATTACAGGGAGGTGGGAGGGGGATATAAACAGTCTAGGCAGAGTTTTCACCCTGGTCTTTGTGATCCTGAAGGGGAAAGGAGAGAGCAAAGCAGGGCGATCGATGCTGAGGATGGCTGGGAAGGAGAGGCAGCCGCAGCGCACTGGCTGAAACAAACTCCTTTTCTGCTCTAAAATAAGCCTCGTTCATGAGGAGCCCCTCCACGCCCACTGCTGCCTTGGCTCATCCGGGAGAAGAGCAGAGGGGTCCTGATGTGGAAGTGTTCAGAAGGGACTCCATCTTTTACTTTGGGGGTGTGGTCCCAGGTGGTTCTTAGGAGCCCCACTAACAGTCAGTCCTCAACCAACCAGTCCAGTGGTTCAACAGAAGGACTGGAAGATTCAATGCGCTTGGGCCCTGCAGGGCATACCTGCAGCAGCGCTTAGAGGCCTCCAGGGATGCCCTGGGGAATGGCAGGGACTCTGTGGTGTCAGGATTTCCAAAAGCAAAAAAAAAGGAGGGTGGAATCTCACACACGCCTATGGGTTCCAGCCTCAGAGTGAAGAGTGTATAATGGGGGTATGGATGTGGCTGTCCCCTGTTCCCTAAGCACCTGGAAGCAAGAAGTCAAGACTCCAGAACGGAACCCTTGTAGCTGCAGAGACCTCTGGGAAACAGGAGGAAATGGGGGGCACAGGAAACGGAAACAGCTCATGAGGCCACTGGCTGCCCTGCCAAGCGGCCCAAGCCTGCGGGTTGTCACCCCCCAGGGTCCCTCTCTCTAGCAGCCCCCAACCCCTGTGGGGGCTCACAGAGAAATCCAGACCCCTCACACAACCCCCTTGGCCCCAAGCCCAAAGTGCAGGGCTCTGTGGAGAGACCATCAGGGACTGGGCCATGCAGGGTGCTGAGGACACTAGGTGAGCAGGGGAGCCCTGTCTGGGGAAGCCCGACCAGGGCCGTGCTGTCCAGGGCCGTGCTGTCCAGGGCCCGGCCAGCAGCAGCTGCAGCAGACATGGAAACCCTCCGGCTTCCTCTGAGGGGGGCACAGGGTCTTGGCCGGGACATAACCTTTTCTCCAAAGCAGTGTGAGCAGTGTGTGTGAGTGTGTGTGTGTGTGTGTGTGTGTGTGTGTGTGTGTGTATAAAACCTTTTCTCCAAAGCAGTGTGAGCAGTATGTGTGTGTGTGTGTATGCACGTGCGCACACGAGCACACACACACACACACACACACACACACACACACACACACACACACACACAATTCCAGCAATCAAAAGCCTCCTGCAGAGGAAAAGGCCCTGCTGGTCATCCAGAGTTCAACCCGGGGAGAAAACAAGGCCTTTTGTGGGTCCCTGCAGGACGGGTCGGAGGAACAGACTCCGGAGAGGGGGCGGAGACTTGGCTCTGGTGGCTGCGGATGGATACAGATGGGTTCCCCGGCTCTCAGCCCCACTGGCCCCAAAGGCGCCCTCAGCGCTGCAGCTGGGGCCCGGCTGGCAGCAAGGAGAGCAGGCTGCATGCAGAGACCGTGAGAAGCCTTGGGCTCCTTTGGGGTGGGCCCAGGGCTGGCCTCATGCCTGCAGGCCCTCAGTGCCCAGAAGGCGGGACAGGGCTTTGCCCTCCCTCCTGCCCCCAGCCCTCGCTTTCACCTCTGCCTCCCACCGCCCGCGTCACCTCTTTCTGATTTCTGCAGGCAGCCCAGGCATGAGACCGAACCAGCTGCTGTGTCTAAACGGCCCCTCTGAGCACCCAGGGCCTGGCCTCGAGCCTGCCCAAACAACCAGCTCCCCCCGGGACCGCCCACCACCCCCACGCAGCTGGCTTCCTCCTGGCCGGCCTGTTGTCCTCTCCTTTGAAAGGAAGGGGAGGGAGCAAATTCCCCCAAACTGTCTCCTCCCACACCCCAAAGGTGCCGGGCTGGACAGCATGTCCAGGGGGCGAACAACAGACACAACTCATCCCAGATGAGCGGGCACGCTAGCGCCCCCTCTGCGCCCCAGCCTCCAAGCATGCTGGGCAGGAGGGGTAGGGGGGGCTCAGAGGGGCGTGGCCAGCAGGCGTGAGTGAGTGTATGCACAGGAGAGACCGGCATGCTTATTCATTCAGAGATGCAGACCGAGCCCCACGGTGCATGGAGCGTCCACGTCCCCAGAGATCAACACTGTTTAAGACAAACTGGGGTGGGGTTGGTGATAGCACAGCTATTAGGGCATTTGCCTTGCATGTGGCCAACCCAGGTTTGATTCCCAGCATCCCATAAGGTCCCCCGAGCACCACTAGGAGTCAATCCTGAGTGCAGAGCCAGGAGTAACCCCTGAGCATCGCCGGGTGTGACCCAAAAAGAAAAAAGAAGGAACCCACAAAAGGCCTGCTCTGGGTTGGGCGGGCACAGACCAGCCAAAAGCCACAGTCTGTGCTGAGATGGGATGACCTCACATTCAGGAACTTGCATCCCCCCTAAGGACGGCTCCTTCAGTCTGGGTGGGGGGAGGGACCTGGAGGGAGACCAGGACCATTCTGGGAGGAAAGTCTGAGGAGGGGACACTTACCTGGAGGCTGAGTGTCTCCCAGGGACTAAAGGTGGATCACCAGAGGTGAGGTTGGGAGGGGGAAGGCAGGGCGAGGAGCAGACAGGCGGGGTGGGGAAGCAGCCATGGGGGGGTGGGGGAGGGAGACACAGGGAGAAGGAAATCGGGGATTTGGGAGCAACCTGCAGGTGCGTGCTGGGGAGGAGGGTGTGTGGTCAGGAGGGGGTGCGTGGTCAGGAGGAGGGCGCATGCTTGGGATGCTTGGGAGAAGGTTTCTGTCCTGAGTGCTGGGTACAGGACATGCGGCTGCAGCCACCCCCCCCCCCCACCTCGCACTGAGCTTGGTGCTGCTGGCCTGGTGCCCTGCTGGCCCTCTCCCACCTGGACCCCCGAGGAGATGGCGACCCAACAGGCCTTCTCCCTCTGCAGACCAGCCGCAGCTCAGTGGTTCTGGAGCAGGCCAAAGTGAGCGTTCCTGTGTGTGCACGCTCTTCCTGGCTCTTCCTGCCCACATTTCTCCAAACCCCCTACGGGGCTGGGGGACCTCAAGGAACCGAGACATGGACCAGCATGGCCTGAGGAAAGTCACATTCTCTTCCCAGATAACCGGGAGCAAACTTATCTGTTTCTGCTCCTTCCAGACACGCTCACAGCGGCCCCTTCTCTTGACCATTCCTGCACCATTGCACTAGTTCCCGGGGAAGATTGCATGCCCGCTGCGCCCCACCCCACCCACCGGAGTAGATCCCCCCTTAGCTGCCTCTGCTACAGTCTCTCCCACCCTCCCTCCACCAGGCTTGCTGGGGTCCTGCCATCTGAGCTGCTCTCCATAAAAGCAGCAACTCACTGAGGCTGCCTTGCCGGATGCCCAGGTCTGCAGGAAGGGGTACCCAGACTGCATGAGGAGCCAGGCTGGCCAGTTCTTTGTGGGTCGAGCACCAGGCCTGAGGGGAGGGAGGCCGACTGACAGCCAGGAGGGGAGCGAAGGTGCAGCGTGGAATTCTCACAGTCAGAGCAGAGCTGGTATTCCGCTAGACATTGGTCCAAGCTGCTCCCGGGGGAGAGTGAGGGCATCTTCCAAAGGCACCGGCAGTGTGTCTCTGCTGGGCATGGCCCTGGAGCCTTCTGGGGTCCTCCCTTTTTCTGAGAATGAACAGCCCCCACAGATCCAGCCCTCAACTGCATCCAAGCTGACCCATATCTTCTCTTCACATACCTGTACCCTCGGAGACATGCCCCCCCCCCACACATCTGGGGGTGATTGGAGCAGCTCAAGTTCTGGGGAGGCGCCTGCAAGACCTCAGTCCCAGGAGGCATGAAGGGACCCCAGAGGTGCACGCAAAGGTCCCGACTGAGCTGGACCAGCCAGAGGGAGGCACCAGGCCACCTGCCTGCCCTGGGCACAGCCTCCCCAGGTCTTGGGAGACCCACAGACCCTGCCAGTCACCCAGACAGAAGCTCTGCCCCCCGCCGATGCCAGGGCTGCCGAAAGGCAGGACGGGGATGGCTGTCAGCCCACACCTGGCTGCACTCCTCCGGGGATGCCGAGAAACCTGTGCCAACCAAGTTCTTTAAGTTTCCTGCCCACCAGGCAGGGCTCCTCCAGGCAACCCTTGGCCCTGGAGGTGCAGAGCAGATTTGGGGATGCACACGGAGGGCAAAGTGTCCCCTCTGGGGCTGTACCCAGCTCTGCCTCCACTCCCCCTCCTGAGCTGTGCACAGGGAAGGGGTGAAGGGTAGCACTTCCCACACAGTGCCCCCTTCGAACAAGTGTGTGGAGAGTGAGAGGAAGTGGGAATGATTCCTGAGCCCTGCCCCTGTTCAGAATAGCAGCAATATCCAGTGAGAGACAGTCCCTGGCACTGGCATAGAGCTGAGCTGAGCTGATGCCAGAATGCAGACAACTGTGCATGCAGGCACGCACATACACACACACGGACATGTACAGGCAACGCAGACACACCTTCACATGTGCACGCACACACGGGCAGCTGCCACGCAGTTCTGATGACAAACTAGCCGCTCAGGAAGCAGCATGCAGGAGCTCTAAGCCCCTGAACTCGCTTTCCACATGCTCGTGGCCATGGGGCCGTGAGGCCAGCACTATTGGTCTGGACACAGTCACGGCGCTGCAGGGAATCTATTATCTATGATAAACCCACCTCCATGACCCTGTGCAAGTAAGTGTCTGATGAAGAATGAGATGCAGCAACCGGAGTCGAGAGCTTATTCTGTGTCGAGGCTAAGGAAAACGTCATCTGTGTGGCTTTGCTGAGATTTAGGATCTGTTTCTCGCTGGGAAAAAATGGAAGAGAGGAGGGAGCAGAGAAAGCCATCCTGGCTATAGTCTATTAAAAGCAGGGGCTAGGGATATAGCCCAGTGGTTATATCCTCATAGTATGAGGACCTGGAGTACAGCACGCCCTGGCACCACACACACACACACACACACACACACACACACACACACACACACGCACACACACACCTGGACACCTAGACACACTTGAAGAAGCTAATCCAAGGACTTGCCTCTCCAACAGGCTCCCCATAGCCATTTCCTGTTTATTAATAGTGAAGGCAACTCTCACTGGGCACCAAGCACCAGGCATGACATCAAGTTCTCTCCTCTGCGCATCAAGCACCATACTCGGGGCTTTATGACTATTTTCTTCAGTCTTTACAGCCACCTCAAAGGCAGATTATTATTTCCCATGTATCAAGAAGGCAGCAGAGTCTTGGGGAAATGAAACAACGAGAGAGTGGTCGAATCGGGGTGTTAAATCATCCCAGGCCCCAAGCTCACATCTCCCCGGATCTCCCTGGCATCTGCAGACACCTCTACTTGAACAGGAGCAGTTTTAGAAAGGAAGGCGCCCCCACAAAGCGATGCCCCTGCCGGCTTCCAGCACAAACACCAGAAGGGTCAGTTCACCTGCCACCTCCCGGGGCGCGGTGGGAGAGGAGAGACCACCCCTGAGCATGTGCAGGCCCCTATCACCTCCAATTCATCTGCAGCTGACATCCTAGGGGTGGGGTGCAGAGGGGTGTGTCTGCAGCCCAATCCCCTTGGTTCTTAAGGACCCCAGTGAATAGGGGAGCTCACCCCCTTGGTCTCACCCCCCAACAAATTATCTGTAATGATGCTTTTGGCAAATGAGGGCACATTTTGTTGTACTGGTGATTAGGGCTTTGGACACAGAAAATCGGAGGTGGGGGGTGGGGAGAGGTACACAGTTCAACCCATTGAAGGAGTGAGAAAAAATGGAGGAAGCCATAGAGAAAACAAGAAAAAGAGAGAGAGGCAGAAGTGAGGGGGAGAGGGAGCCAGAGGGTAGAGAGGGAGCGGGAAACAGCGGGATTTTCTCTGCTGCCTGGCCAGAAGACTTCTCCAGGCAAGTGTGGTGTGATATCCCGCACTTCCTGGAAGGTGTGTCTGCCAGCAGCAGGCACAGGATCTGCCAACTGGGACCAAGCATGAACCCACGGACCGTAATTGGCTCCTAATTCTGCCCTCAAGGTAATGACCTTGCATGGCTTAGGGGCTCCTGCCGCCTTCAAGCTGGGGACACCATCAGACTCTACAGAGACGCTGTCTAAGAGTTTCTTTTTAACAAGAAAAAAAAATCACATCAAAGGAATAAAATTCATGGGGATGAAATCCTTACTCCACACTTCCAGGGGCTGTGAGGGCCGGGCGGGGGATATGTGTCCATATAAGACGTTTGCTTGCTCTAACAGAAGCTGGCTGCAGACGGCAAGCGTGTCCCTCTGCAGAGTGGGCACTGGCATGGGCTGTGCTCCCGAGAGGGCTCACTGCAGCTACGGTTTAGTGGGCATGACTGCGGCTGTAGTGTAAAGCTGCACGTGCCAACCTGTGTATGCCAGGTTCTGGGCTTCTGATCTTGAAACCATCCTTGGAGAGCAAGACTTGAAGCTCCTTGGACATCAGCTCTGCACACCTTACTCATGCCTGTCCCCTGCTCTGCAGATGCCACTGAGACTCAAGCCACCAAGAAGGCAGGGGGCTTCCCCAGGGCCACCCAAGGTAGAAGGAGCTCACTGTGTACCAGTTTGCCTCTCCACCTGCTCACGACTTCCCTTCCCGCCTTCCCCTCTTCTGGGCCTTTGGGAAAACATAACTTCAATTTTCATTTCTGTGGACTAACCACAGGCCCCAGAAAAGAAAAGTGGGGCGGGAAGAACTGTGTGGGGCTGGTTATGGAAACACCTGTTTTGTGGGGTCCACCCTTTCCAGGATCCTGGGAGAGAAATGAAGGACCCGAAGAAGCAATTCGTGGAAGAACCATGCCCATGGCAGAGAAGTGTCAGGAAAGAAGCTCAGATTCAACCGGAGTCAGAGAAATGAAAATCTAAGTCAGCCTAAGTTCTTTTCTTCTACCCGCCCAAGCTTGGCAATAGCCAGAAAGAACAGTTCATGCAGTGAAGCTGGAGAAATTCAGATGCTTCTGGACTACTAGGTACAAACTCTATTTTGGGGGAAACTACATTTGAGGGAGTGGGTGGGAAAAAAGAGTATGGGGATTGAGACACTTGCATTATTTGTGGTTGACCCAAGTTCAATCTCGCAGCACTGAATCCCCTGAGCACCACTGGGAGTGAACCCAAGCACAGAACGACGAGCAGCCCCGGAGTACTGCTCGGTATGGCTACAACCTTCCACTGAGGGGAAATGTGGAAATGTCTTTCAGATATAAAAATACTGTGGCTACCAGCTCAGCACTCTTACTAGGGTTTCTCTCCCTGCAAAGTGAAAGTTCTCGGTCCTAAAGCTCCTCACCCACCTACACAAGAATGTTTGTGAAACTGAAAACAAACAAACAACAACAACAAAAAAAACAAAAACCAAAAAGAAAACCCTCATAGATAAATTCAGTGCCCGTGGATACAAAAACAGTGGGGTAAAATATGGACTACCCTCTATGGAATATAGAAAGTGAAGTGCGCAGTATACTTTTCTTGAAAGTATTTATTGATGGACAAGAGAAGCAGGAGGCAGTAAGTGTTCTCTGTGATCCCATTTCTATAAAACAATTACTTGCTTTAAAAGTGTGTACAGAGACAAACGTGTTTAGTGGTGTGTATGATTGTGTAATTAGGTTTTGTTGTTATTGGTGATGGTGGGGGGCGGGTCCCAAACGATGTTCAGGGGATCTGGGGCTCAACGCAGGAGTCTGAGGATGCTGCAGTGCTGGGATATCTAGGTCACCCTGATGATGCTCAGGAGGCCCCCAGGGCCACACCAGGGAGTGCTCAGTGGTCAGGTGGTGCCAGGGCTTGAGCCTCTGGACCATCTCTCAGCCCCTCCCCCGCCCCCGAGAATTTTCAGAAGCACAGATAAAAGTATGGCAAGAGTCCAGGCGACTAAAATGCATTATTTAGTACAGATCTCTGACGGGAAACAAAGAAAACAAAAGCCATGGATCAATTACTCAGTGTCTGCCTCCCTCACAACCTTTACCTCCACTACACTCCAGGTCCTGTGCTAATGGATGAATGAAAGAAAGGTCACAATGGGGGAGGGGGCTATCCTTCTCTCTCCCAACCACACTCGCAACTCAGAGGGCTGTGGGAAGGGCAGATCCCTCCGCCACTGCCCCCAAGGAGCCAACTTGGAAATGAGATGGGACCCATTTCCTCCTTTCCCTAGAAGCTGTCCCAAAAGCTCCTAATCCCTGTAGCCAAGTCATGGCCCACCTCTGTGCTTCTCACCTATAGAAATCACGGACTGGTTCTTGTTATTATCACCTCCAGCAGTAAGGTCAGGAACCTTAGACTTTGGGGAGTCACCCCTGTGGTTCTTGGGCCATGGTTAACAGTGGCTTGTGTTAACATGAGACAGAGACAGAGAGACAGAGATTGAGAGAAAAGTGTTCAAGAGAGAAAGGTGTTCAAAAGAGAAAGCCTAAAAATGCAGAGAAAGATTTTTGGGAGGCTATATATAATTTCTGGGCTGGAGCGATAGCACAGCGGTAGGGCATTTGCCTTGCACGTGGCCGGCCTGACTGAGCCAGGTTCGATTCCTCCACCCTTCTCGAAGAGCCCAGCAAGCTACTGAGAGTATCTTGCCTGCATGGCAAAGCCTGGCAAGCTACCCATGAAGTATTCAATATGCCAAACACAGTAACAAGTCTCAAAATGGAGACGTTACTGGGCCTGCTTGAGCAGATCGATGAACAACGGGAAGACAGTGCTATTTAATTTCTCCTAATTGTGTCTGCTTGAAGTTCTTTGCACACACACACACACACACACACACACACACACACACACACACAGGACGAGAGAGAGAGAGAGAGAGAGAGAGACAGAGACAGAGACAGAGACAGAGACAGAGACAGAGACAGAGCGCACATCCACTCTACTTAGGGCAACACGGACTATTTTTTGAGATATGCTTTTTGGTGAGGTGTTTGCTGTTCTAGTTTGCATTGTGCTGAACTTTGCCCCATGCAGACTTCTGCTCTCTACTTGAAGTCTGACCCCCTGTGGGTCCAGGAAACAAACCATTTCCTGTCTCCCATGAAGGCAGGGTAGGGCTGACACAAGTCCAGCTTTTCTCTTATCTTGACTACATATCTTCAGCTCCTTTTGGTGGGGGGGGGGGGTGAGCAGGCGTTTCATGATGGCGGGTCAGGTGGGCTTGGAGAGGACAGAGGCCAAGACCCTAAGGGTCTGAGTCCTCCTGAGGAACCAATGGACACCATCCCTCTCAGGAGCAGTGGGGACGGGAAGGAGCGGGGCACAGGAAGGGAGAAAGTTCCAAGGCCCTTTCGGTTTCTGAAAGAGCTCCTGCAGAAGACCAAACTGCCCCATGCTCTAGCCTAGCCAATGTCCACCCCAGCTCCAAGCACCTTCCACATGGCAAGGCAGGCCATGCCCTTAAGGGGACTCATGCAGATGAGTCCAGAGGAGGATGAGATGGGAGGAATGGGAAGATGCCGACAGATCTCAAGACTAGCGTCTCGTGAGTCACTTCCCACACAAGGGACGGTGGAACATGGTGGCTGGCAAAGGCCATTCCAGATGTCACTGGCGCACTGGGGGTACATGCTAGAAGCTGCATAGAGACAACTAGGACTGGAATTTCAGTGCCAGGTTCTAGCAATGCTAGAAATTGCTTCCAAGGACAAAGATTGTTTAGGATTGTTTCTTGTTTTAGGATAGCCAAGAAAACAGAATAGATTTTTAAAATACGGTTTCTTAGCGCTGGAGAGAGAGCACAGCAGGGGTGCTTGCCTTTCCTGGGACCGATCTGGTTCAATCCCCGGCATCCCACATGGGCCCCTGAATGCCGTCAGGTATGATCCCTGAGCAGAGTCGGGTAAGCCCCAAGTACCGCCAGCTGTTAAATCAATGTGAAAAAACAAACACGCTTTGGGGAGTTCTGTTTGTATCCACGAGGCAGCAGCAAGCAGGTTCCGTCACTGCCTGGATCCTCAGTTGGCCTCTGGCGACACGCACAAAGCATCTCCACACTGGGAAAGGAGTGGAGCATGTCCACACGGACAAAGCATCTCCACGGGCACAGAGCTCCAGGAAGGGAAGTTGCCGGTGCTCTCTGGATCGCTCTATCCCTACAGTGCGATTGTTCCTGCTGAAGCCAGGCAACAAAAGGGAGCTGACACGCAAGGGAGTAGCTGGTAGCGGCAGAAAACCAACCATTGGGGCGCTGGATAACCCCCAGCCACTTTCTCCGGCTTGACACAAAGAACAGACCAGGACCAGCAATTCCTGGTGGGAACCGAAAGCCACGAGTGTCCATTCGCGGTCAGGTAGGGCTCCGCGCACAAGAGGTGCCTGGTACTGGACAGAGGATTCTAAGATGTTCTGCACATGCAGCTGAGCGGGACTGGCCAGGCGGGCAGTCTCCCGAAGGCCTCCTTTGTTCCACGCTGCTCAAGAATCCCAAACGCTTTAAAACTGCCTCGCTGTTTGCCTAGCTGTTTGTTCTCTTCTCAAAGGTCCTGAGATCACCGGCAGGCTTCCAAGAACAATGACTGCTAAGCAGTTGAAACAACAAGGCCCAGGGGGTCTCTGGCTGGAGGAGGGAGAGGGGGCAAGGAGAGGGCCACGGGGCTCGGGGGCTCTGTCCCCAGGCGCCCCCAGGACGGGAAGTCCCCACTGGGTCAGCAGGATTCCTGCCGGATGACCCGGGTGCCTTTCTGCAGGGTCGGGTTCCAGTCCAAACTCACGTGTTTGCTCTCTTCTTCTCTTGGAAGAGAAAAGGCTCCCGTTTCTACCTTCCCTGTCTCAGGCCGACACCCAGGCCCGATGCAGGTCAGGCCTAGAGGCGCATGGGCAGTCTGGGCTCCTCTCATTGCCATGGGGGGTACCCCCCTCTGAACACCATGGCTCAGAGGCAACCCCCGCCACCCACCTGCTCCATGAACCTGGGGGACAGTAGAGCTTACCTCAGTACCTCCTGGCTCCAAGGCCAGCTTTGAGCATCAAAACCACCGGCGCCTCCATTTGCTCATCTGGGCAATGGGGGTGATGTTCAGACCCGAGCTGGGGGACTTGTGTGAGGAGCAAGCCCCTGGCCTCCATAGGGAGTGCATGGCACAGTACCTGGCGTGATCCAACACCCCTGGCACATGGTCCTGGCAGGCGCCATGCCAGGGATCACACGACTGCCTTGCTCTCTGTGTCCTTAGCATCACAGTTTCCCCACCCGGGCAACCCTCCGGTGACTCGTGGTCCAAAGAAAGCACTCAGTAGTGGCCAAAGCGAAAGTTTAGTCCCGTTTGCATCATCCCAGGTCTAGGAGGACTCCCTTTCTCTCCAGCTCAGCCTCTACGAAGAAGGGGACGGGGGTGGGAACAGCGCCCCCTGCCGGCCTTGGGGGCTCCCAACACAGGCAGGCACATGGCATTCCCCCTCCCCCCCCCCCCCCCCCCCCACACACCCCTCCCCTCTGCAGGTCCATTTCTCAGGACTTCTGTCTCGGAGCCCTCAGCTGCGGCCTGCCTGGCCTCAGCAGTGCCCATAGTCTGGCTGGGGGTGGCCCATGCATCTGGTCTGGCCACTCAGTATGGGCCGGACATCTGGGCCGCTGCCCTCCCAGACACACTGCCAGTCTCACTGAGCAGCCATGGGCGTTCCCCGGGGTGTAAGCTTCCTTGGCCGGCGTGAAGACGTGTTCAACCCTCCAGCCTGGTACTTCCAGCTACGTAGCTTCGAAGAGAAAGACAACAAGAGGCGTCTCTGGTACAGTCATGATGGGGCAAGCCAGGGTCCCTGCACCCAGAAGGGTTGGCTATCAGTGGGGCCGCACCCTGCACCATCCCTGCTCCTCTCCTCCTCTTGCCCTGATCCCCACCCCCTTGCAGGGGTTCTGCAGAGAGTTTCTAGGGCTGTTGCTTCCTCCTGTGAGCTGTTCCCACACTGTGCTGCGAATCTCCCACCAGCCCTGCCAGAATATGTTCTGCTCCCCAAACCCACGGGGTTTCTTCTACGCCCTGGACCTTGGGTCCAGGAGCTACACTGGTCCAGGGTTGGAGAATGTCACCCCTCCCTCGAAAGGATGATGCACAGAAGGCACCTGGACAGGCCGGCTCCCTCTCTAGCACTGGCTGCTCCGCCCGAGGTGCTGTGCCAAAAGCAAATCTAAGATGCTTCCAGCACTGAGACCCCCAGAACCTTGGACTGCAGGGCCCCCGATGCCCACACCCCATCCGGGTGGGGAAGATATGACTCAGCCTCCCAGCAAGTCAGACACACGGCTTTTCTCAGGCACCGGAGGGTGAAGATCCTGACCAGAGTCCAGCCCGGAGCACCTGAAGCCTCCGACCCGCATCCCGGCCTTACTGAGACCACAGTTAGGTTTGCGGGGCCGGTTCCGGGGCCCATGAGCAGCGGAGTTCCACAAGGCAAGAGGGGCCCTGAGCGGCGAGAAGAGCACGTAGGGAGTCAGCTTTGGCGGGACCCTGAGAGGGAGGGCAGTGTCTCAAATCCTCTCACTGCCAACACCGAGCACCAGCAGGGGTGGACACGCTGCCCCGGGTGGCCTGGTTCGAGGACTGAAAGAGCACAAGGCCAGCACTGGACAGAGGCTGTGCGCATGATGCGGCGAGGCCAGACAGTGTGTAGGAGGCTGGGCCTGGGCTGACTCTCCCCTTAGTGACTGAGGGGTCACCTGGAGAGGCCCGCCCCACCCTCTAACACTGAAAGAGCTGCAGGGACAGTTTCTGTCCTCAAAATGCTGTGACGTTCATGACTGACTGTATCAACTGATGAGCTCGAATTAGCCTGGAACTAATTCAGTGCATATTTTTTAAGTACCTCTAATTTGCAAAAGAAAAATATTATATAAATTATATGTGTGTATATATATGTACACACACAGACACACACAGACACACAGACACACCTATCTCTGAAGGGCTTTGGATGCAACAGATGGAGGAAGGAAGGCACTGAGGGACCCACCCACCCATCACACAGTTTCACTGAGCTCCTCAGTGAGTCCGTCTCAGTACTGGGCTCACTGGAGTCTTCTTGGCTATCCAATCCCCACCAGCCTGCCCAGCCCTTCTGCGTCGGCTGGTCCAATTAATGCGGGATCTGATCACCGGTGTTGCCTCCCCACTTCTGAATGACGAGGCTTCAGGGATTCTGGGAGAGCAGGATGGCGGAGCTGCCTGAGTCACTAGCATCTGTAAGAGCACAGAGACACCCCTGGACACCTCTGCCGGGGAAGATGAGCGAGTCCCTGGGGCGGGAGGATGAGTCTGAGAAGGCGCGTCGCCTGCATTATTCATGGGGCTCTGACGCTGCTTCTGCTGACCCGTGTGACAGATGGCGTTGCGAGTGGGCGCGTTGGAAGCCAATTAAGAATGATGGTGGATCCCGGAGCCGTGATCCACCGCCACTCCCAAATCCACAGCAGGAAATGGTGTCCCAGACCAGGGACTTGAGGATTGCAGGGGAGGAAGGGGAATCTTGGGCTACAAGGCTGAGGGCGAGTACCCACATAAACAGAGCCCCCCACCCGCACCCCCAGCTACAGCAGGGGGCACATGGAGGTCTCTGGGAACACAGGTTGCACAGGGTCTCACAGGGCAACCAGGGACAAGGGATGTGGGGCTGGAGAGGGTACAGAGGTCAAGGTACTTGCCTTGCATGGGGTTCAGGCAAGGGTGAGGGTCCAGCCCTGCACAGGCTCCTCCAAGCCCTGCAAGGGCTAATCCCTGAGCACAGACCCAGGAGCCAGCCCTAAGCACCACCTAAGCACCTCAAACTCTTGGAGGAAGAAAAAAAGTTGAGTGATTGTACAGTGGGTAGGGTGCTTGCTTGGCATGCAGCCAACCCATGTGTGATCCCTGGCACCACATCTAGTCCCCCAAGCTTGCCAGGAGTGATCCCTGAGTGTTGAGCCAGGAGTAAGCCGTGAGCACTGCCAAGAGTGCGCTCCCCCAAAAGGAGGTAGGGACTTTGATCCACGAAGCCACAAAGCAAGGGAGGATTTTGTGCTTTAAGAATTCTCAGGTCTGAATCTTTTTCTTTATTCTTTTTAAAAAATTAAATCACTGTTAGATAAACAATGACAAAGTTGTTCCTGATTTGGTTTCAGTTATACAATGTTCTAACACCTGTCCCTTTATACCAGTTACACTTCTCTCACCATCAATGTCCCCAGTTTTCCCTCCTTCCACCCTCACCTCCAGTCTGCCTCTACGGCAGGCACTTTTCTTCTCTCTCTCTCTCTCTCTCTCTCTCTCTCTCTCTCTCTCTCTCAATCACTCGCCCTCCCTCCCCCCTCCCCTCCGCTTTCCCCTTTAGGGCATTATGGGTTGCAATAAGGTACTGTTTGCTTTCAGCACACATCTCCCACCCAGAGTGATCCCTTCCAACCATTATTGGCATAATGCTCCCTTCTCTATCCCAATTGCCCTCTCTCCCAACCCTTGAACTTGAGGCCGGCTTCCCACCATGGCCCAGTCCTCCTGGCCCTTGTTTCTACTGTCCTTTGCTGTCAGTCTCATACTGTGTACTATCTCTTTGGCCCCAAAAGGAGCCCTTTTGTCTCCAGATGCAAAAACCCCATGGAGAAATGAATCCAAACCTTTCTCAAGCGTTTCACTGAGGCTGCCCTGGTGGCTGGGCAGGAGGAGAGGTGGAGGGGGTCAGCTGGGCTCCACCCGTCCCAGTTCCCGCCAGAGGCGGTCCCAGCCTGGCAAGGAGCTGTTCTCCCCACCCGCAAGGCCTGCATCAGGGCCCTTCACGCGCATTTCTCCCGAATGCGAGACCCATCCGCGTTTTTCTATAAGATGCCAGGCGAGCCAGCTGGGTTCTCTACAGCATGGAGGGAAAGACATTACCACGGCATAAACAGGCAACTTTTAGGTCAGCCTGGGCCCACTCACTGCTCACCCACTGAGCATTTTCTCGCATGGAAGGAGGAAGAATGAAAGGTCCAGTCCCCGCGCGCCAGAAGTAAAGAGGCTGGACCCAGGATAGACATGCTACGGATGGTGTGGCTCCTCCAGCAGGAGGCGAGGCCAGGGACACTCTGGAGATCGTTGCCCCGACCGCTTTAGGGAGCCTGACATGGGCCATAAACTCTGCTGATGTTACATTTGGATTCAGAAAAATGATACTTTTAGCCTCAACCCCTACCACACCTGTGCTAGAATGGTCCAAAATAGGTGGGTGGGAGAACCATGGGAAAAGGCCAGGGGGAAGCGTCGGAACGACAGAACAGCAGCTTAGGTGCCTGTCTTGCTTGCAGCCAAGCCAGGCTTGATCCCAAGCACCCCCGCTGGTTCCCTGGGTCCCTCTGGGAGTGATCCCTGAGCACAGAGCCAGGAGTCAGCCCTGAATACCACCAGGGAGAGCTCTAGAAACAAACAAAAAATGCAAAAAGACAGAACCAGGGTCAGCAGCCGAGGGACAGACAGTCCCCTCTCCCCCCGGACGACTGGAGGGCGTGAGAAGGAGGGGCCCCCAGTCAGAGTTCAGGCACAGTCCTGCCCTGTCGGTACCAAACCTGCCCTCCCCATGTTTCTGAATGCAAACAGGGTTTCCTGCAGCATCTCTGCAAGAAGCTGCCACGTGGCCTGAGAGAGCAGCCGGAAGTGGGGTCTGACTCCAAGCCCTTGCGTGGGTGCAAGCACCAGCCCAGGGGACCAAGAGGCTTTGGCTCCACCTCGCACACTAGCAGCCGATGACAAGGCAGTGGGCCAGGACCCAGGGGAACACCCAAGGGAGCACCCAGGTCGTGTTCCTCCTCCTGTAACAGCCTGGCAGAAGCTTGCTCCCCCCGACCCAGCGGAGAAGGAGGCTTGGGCTGGTGCTGCTAGGCCTGGACACCAAACATGACCACCAGGGGCCCAGGGGAAAGTCACGGTGGGAGAAAACTGAGTGTGTCCAGGAGGGGCAGGCAAGGATGGACATGCTTTCCTAGTGATGTGGAGACGGTGCACATCACTTTGAGAACTTTTTTAAAAATTAAATCACTGCATTTTTTAAAAATTAAATCACTTGCCCTGCATGAAGCAATCTTGCCTCAATCCCCGGCACCATGGGGTCCCCCAAACCTCTCTCAGAGTGGACCAGAAGGCCCATGGTCTTCGGTCCTTGTGGTGAACCCAGCTGGTGGAGAAAGAATCACCAGGAAGGGCCCGCAGACTTCCTGAGCACCACAGGGGAGCCCCCCCCCCCCAAAGAAGAACCCTTTCTAAAAGAAACAGCATTCTCCTAAGGAAGTGTCCTTCCACTCCATCCGAGATCGGGGGGCTGCTGGACCCACAGCTGCCTGCTGTTGGGCTGGGGTGAGGAGGGGGTGGGAACAGAGCCCAAGGCACGAGTTCGGGTACAGACTGGGAGTGACTGCAAATGTCAGAAGAGAAAAGGACTTCGGGGTCCAGGAAGGACCCCAGAGAAATGTCTGAACTCTCAGCCAGTGGCAGCAGGCTGGATATCTCCCCCCAGATGCCAGAGTGTCCGCCCACTCCCAGTAGGTACTGTCCACTCAGGATGGGGTGTCGTTCCCGGGGCAGGTATGCTTCCCCACCAATGGACAGCCAGAACTCAGAGTCAGCAGCCAGAGCTCTCGGTCTCGCAGGCTTCTATGAGCAAAATCTACCACCAATTTTGCCACACACGCGGATGCATAGTTTTCTCTCCTTGATTTTTAAGGAGTGAAGTGCTATGGAATCCTCTCTCAAAGCAATTGAAATACATTTTATTTCCTCTTTCCACATTTTCCAAAGCTGTCTAAAACATGTTAACATTGCCCCCGTTCATTTTTTGATGAACATGTGTTCATTTTTATCAGATTTGACATCTTTACCAAGTAGGAAGGGCTGGTAATGAATGAATCAACAAAATTAAGTGAATGAATATTTGGGGGTTGGTGGTGGCTGCCATCTTTCAGAATTCATTGAAAAATCCAGGTATGGGGCAGCAGTAATGGCAAACGCCAGGCCTCATGGGATAGGGAAGGAGTCGGCCCTTCTCTCCTGCCCTGACGGGACCCTGGGATGACATCCACAAATGGCCCCCGGCTACTAACGGCCATGACCCCAGAGACACGCAAACGAATCTCGGAACTGAGTGGCTCTTGGCAAAGAGCTCTCCAGACTTTAATTATTAAAATTTTAGAATTCCAAGAATTCCAAGACCATGTGGCTGCAAGACATCATATGCTATTCATAACCAACAATACAAAACAAATGGTCTAGTGTTGCCAAACACAGTAACAACAAGTCTCATGAGGGAGACGTTATTGGGCCTGCTTGAGCAAATTGATGAACAACAGGAGAACAGTGCTACAGTGCCTTTTCGGCAGGTCTGAGCATTGGGGGAAAATTCCAAATAACGGTGAGACTGGTGTCAAAATATTGAATGTAATAGAAGTTACATAGAGAGTAATGTGGAAATTATCTGCCACACAGGCAGGGGTAGGGTTGGGATGGGGGGTATACTGGGGTTTTTGGTGGTGGAAAATGGGCACTGGTGAAGGGATGGGTGTTTGATCATTGTATGACTGAGACTCAGACATGAAAGCTTTGTAACTGTTCTCACGGTGATTCAATTAAAAAAAAAAGATTTGGGGGTCGAGGCCCCTATCACCCTGGGAATCCCAGAGAAATGCAGAGATCCAGAGTCTGGCTGTTTCCGGCCAACAGCAAATGTCAGTAGTGACAAATGTCCCAGCACACACATAAGTATTTCTAGATTTCTCGCCCCCAAGTAAGCTGGTGTGGAGTTTTTATTTGTTTGAAGGAGGTGCCTCCTGCACCCAGCTCCCAGGGGCGAGGCTGAGAATCTGCTTGCTTGGGGGCAGCCAGAGTCAGGGGGGCCGCCACAAGACTAGTTCCCCCACCCCAACCCCTGATGCAGCCATGGCCAGGCCCTCCAACTGTGCCCCCCGAGGCAGTCTCCAGGGCGCACCAAGAGAACGGAACCCCACTTTTGGCAGTGAGGGGGTTCCTTCCACCATTCATTTACACAGTGAGCATCATGGGGATGATGTGTACTGAAGGAGGGCACAGTCCTGCTCCCCCAGAAGGAGTATGCACCCCTGGACTAGCCCTGCTGGCTCTGACAAGCCTTGGTCTGGGACCATCTCGGCATATAGGCAAGGAAGTCATGGCAGGTAGAGTGTCTATTCTTGGAAAAGCGTGTGGGCCAGCCGGGTTGGAAGGGGTCGCCCGCTCTCCCTCCCTGGGTGCCATGCTGATCGATCCTGGCTCCCTCGGGAAAGTGGTCATCTGCAGCAGTACCCAGGCTGGTGCCTGCGTTGTTGTTTGGAAACTCTGGGACAGGGGTGGGGGGTGGGGATTGATTTTCTGGCCTGGCTGCGTGATGCACTAAAGCACAAGAGCCCAGAACCATCATGTCAGAGGCTGTGAAAGTGTCCTTCCATCTTCACCCGGACCATTCAACGACTCCGCGTGCAATCTCCTAGACAGAAGATCGCCTGTTAGATGTTCAGAAGAAGGTGAAGCAATTAGAAGGCGGGAGGGCTAATACGGAGGCCTTGCCTTGCACCAACCCAGACTCCATCCTGTTACCACAAATGGTTCCCGAGTCCACCAAGAGTGACCCCTGAGCACAGAGCCAGGAGTGAGGCCTGAGTACTGCTGGGTGTGGTCCATAAAACAAAAAGAAGAAAGAAATCAGAAGCAAGGACTATGAGGTCAAGGTAGGGTGGAACCAGAATGAGTAGCAACTTCAGGATGAACTTCTGCCTTGGGAAAACGCCTCTTCCCAAGGCTCCCTGTCTGTGTGCATGTTCAGGCAGGAAAGAGGGGCCTTTGGAAGGTGAGGGTGGTGGGGGTTGGCAGGCCCTCAACAGATACATGGATGGTCAGGAATTGAAGTGTGTGGGGTCCCAGAAATGAGGGTGCGAATCGTCAGTAGTGGTACTCGTGACCCTACTGACCCACACAGCATGATGGGATGCAGGGGGCAGAGAGAGACCGGGCCACCCATCTCCTTGTTGTGCAGGCCACCAGTGAACCTGGAGAACAGACACGCAGAAGAAGAACCAGGCCCGGATAAACCTGCCCTGAACCCTGGACCAGGTGATGGGGGCTTAAGAAGTGACAGGGCGGCACCTCACCTGGCCAATCTGGGAACCCCCTTCCCGAATGCAAGCACTCTGCAGAGGCCTGCGGGGAATCTGCATATACCCCAGGGCCTTCCCAGCTCACACACATGTACCACCACCACCGTGGATCCATAAAACTGCCTGCATCAGCACCCTGGACAGTACCCAGACCATGAAGCAGGCAGGTAGGTAGGGGAGACCCCGGTTATGAGCTCTTGAGACATTATAAAACTAAGATGGGATCTGAAGAAGTTACTCTGTCACTGGCCCGAATGCAGCTAAAGGCATGATTGCTGGACCCACTTTGCGGACACGAGAACTGGGGTCTGGTTAAGACTCTAAAAGGTGCCAGCACAGGCCCAGAGAAGGCTGAAGACCGTGTGGAGAGGCTCCGGCAGGAACAAAGGCTCGTGATAAGGACCTAAAGGTGTGTGCCAACGTTCCAAGCTCGTCTTCATGACACCAGCCCAGCAATGAACAGCAATAAAGTAGTTCTAGGTAGAAAGCCCCATGCGGGGGCAGCTTGGGAGAAAACCGGTGAAACCAACTTCGTAAACACACACAGGGCTCCTCCCTGTTCTGGGGGTCGGCCCGCCTCTCCACCGGAGATGTGAGCTCACAGCTCCCTCTTTCCTTCTTCATAATCTCTAAATAAAACTGTTTCCCTTTACTCTTTTGTCGCCTCCCAAAATTCTCTTCTGTGAGGGAAAGGCAAGAGACCCGAAACGCCTGGGGAAGATTCAGGACTTATTTATTTCCTTTCCTGAAATTAGGATATAACAAATTAAGATATAATAAATTAGGATATAATAAGTAAATAAATTGGGATTTATTTCCTTTCCTGGAAGCATCGCCTCGCTGTAGCCTAAGTTCTTGGAGACATCGGTGGCAGGGGTCACTTCCCACGCTGTGCAGAACAAGTGGACTTCAGGTGCAGCTGCCTGACTACCTCCTGGGCTGGCGAGTCGTGAGCATCTCCGGGCTCTGCAGGGGCTCATGGCAGACTTTCCTCAGTCCAGGATTGCCCGGCCACTTCCCGGGTGACTGTGGCGGGTAGAGCGGGAAGTGGAGGACTCACTGCTCGAGGCTGCCACCTCCCTCTCTTCTTCCCTCGTCACTGAAGTCACCCGCAACTATCCCACCTGAGGATCCTCTCTCGCCCAGACACTCACGCTGCAATGCAGTGAGCGGGACAAACCCCAGAACGCGACACGCTTGCCTCTCTAACGGGACCATGAACCTGGCCTCCCGGCTCTACACCCAGATGCCCAAACCCCTCTGCCAGATGCACACAGCCCACCTCATCATCTCCACCTGGGGGTGCCCAGATGGCACCTTCCTGCCCCCAGCGCTCAGAGGCACCCAGGCTGCTGTCCACGAAACTGTCTTTGCCAAAGCCAGCTTTGTTTGTCTTTGTTTGCCATCTCTATTTGTGTGGGTTCACACCTGCTGAGGAGGGTCGGGACTCTTCTGGAAGTGCTCAGATACCCTGTGGCATGCTGTCTACCACCCAAGGTCCTGCACAGGCAGGGCGTGTGCTCCACCACTTGAGCCCCATGCTGTCCCCTACAATGTCCTTTTCTCCTGGCCAACTCCTACTTGTTTTCTGATTAGTCACTGCTCCCGGATATCTTTCCTGATGACCCTTTGTTAAGTTGGGGGCATCTCCGACACCTCGCATCCCGATACTGAACCATCACTCCCTTACTTGAAGGTCTCCCCCATCTGACTATCAGCCTCTTAATGGGAGTGATGCTGATTTCTATGTCATCTAGGCTTAAAACGCTGCTACCCAATCCGTGATTTCTGTGAAAGGAAGGGAAGGATTGAACAGGCAAGGAATGGGGAGAGAAGGAGAATCCAAGCACATTAAAGCTAGGCACAGACTGACCCCAAGAGGGGGAGCGCTGTCTTGACCCAGTGGCTGACGGAGAAATCCAAATGCGAACTGAGTCACTTCAATTCTCTTGGAAAGGAAAAGGGCAATGGAATCACAAAAGAGGCACTAAAGATGTTCATCTCTTAAAAAATGACTTCATAAAGAGCCCTCTGTACGTAAGCTGGAAAGATGACTGTGGGAGGCTAGTGGGGAAGACATGCAAAGGTGCCTCTCCGTGAAAACCAAAGCCTCTCTCCCACACTGGAGTCTGCACTTCGGTGTGGCAAGAACCAGCCCACACCCTGACTGGGTGGATGAGAGCTTCACTGACACAGAAGCTGCACACAATACCATTCGCCTTCTTAAGTGCACAATGAAAGCGTTCTAATTTTTATTGATTTGGGGCCACACCGACAGTGCTCAGAGCTTACTCCTGGCTCTCTGTCAGAGAGCACTCCTGGCGGGCTCAGGGGACCATACTGAGTGCTGGGACCCAACCTGGGTCTGGCACGTTCAAGGCAAGTGCCTTACTGCCACTCTGGCTCCCGAGAAAGTTTTCTGAATAGTCACTGGGTTCCACACTGCATCACCTTCCTCAACTTCAGAGCAGTTAGTCTTCTAAAGAAGAAATGAGTGTGTCTCTCTATAGTACTTGCTCCCACAAATGCCCCACCTCAATGCCCCAGCCCTAAAGCAACCGTTGGAACTGTCTGAGAGCTTTCACACCGATGGGAGGTGCCAAGCAGGGCTTTTGTGACCAGCTTTTTCATCTGGCATCATATTCCTGGGTGCATCCAGGCTGCAACCCTTGTCGATACTCTGCTCCTTTCTACAGCCAAATAATGCTCCACTAAAAATACATTTTCTTTTTTTTTCCTTGAATTTTTATTAGTGAAACACCATGAGGTACAGTTGTAGACTTACAAATTTTTGTGCTTGGGTTTCAGTTACACAATGATCAAATACCCATCCCTCCACCAGTGCCCATTCTCTACCAGTCCCAGTATCCCTCCCACCCCATCTCCCCCATCCCACCCTACCTCTGTGGCAGGGCATTCCCTTTTGTTATCTCTCTCCTTTTGAGTGCTGTGGTTTGCAAAAGAGACATTGAGTGGCAATCTTGTTTGGACTATAGTCTACTCTCATCACGCATTTCCCATCCTGAGAGGAACCTCCCAATACCCTTTATTTGGTGGTCCCTTCTCTATCTGAGCTGCCTTTTCCCCTAGTGTGTGCGGCTGTCCTCGAAGCCATGGAGTAATCCTCCTGGTACTTATCTCGGCTATTCTTAGGTGTTAGTCTCCTATTTTGTTACTTTATGTTCCCCAGATGAATGCAACTTTCTATGTCTATCCCTCTCTTTCTGACTCATTTCACTTAGCATGATACTTTCCATATTGTACCACTTGTATGTAAATTTCATGACTTCATCTTTTCTAAGAGCTACATAGTACTCCATTGTGTAGATGTACCAAAGTTTCTTTAACCAGTCATCTGTTCGTGGGCATTCAGGGAAAAAAATACATTTTCTAACCTACCCCCAAGCGCCCTCTCTTGGTGCACCAACAGCTGGGGTTCAGAGACACAGCAGCAAGTCCTGGAAGGCACCACAGCACCAGAGATTGAATCTAGGCCCCATGCCAAGCCAATTTCACTGGGGCACCCCAGATGGGGCAGGCACGCTCTCCCAGCCCACTCCAGATAGAATCCCGGCGACCAAGAGCTTCCACAAGCAAGGCCCAGGTATGCAGTTTCCAGGACTAAGTCTCTAAGCCCACCCTGGGTCCCCCACCTGCTTTTGATTCTGGATGTCACACCCACAACCCATCCCCAGATTCCATTTTAACGCACCAACAGCCCTGGTTCAAAACTCCCAAATGAATCCCAAAATGGATCAGTGCCCTCAGAGATGTCTCTGGAACCCAGCCATTTACAATCTTGGAATTCCAGAATATCAATTCCTCTCATGATATTCAAAAAGAGCAACGGAAAATAAAACCTAGCACCTACCTTGGCGAGCAAGCTTAAATGGTGGTGGGCAAATTTGAGCAAAATATAAAGCCCAAAAGTAGAGAGAGAATATCAGGAAAACTATCTGCTGCAGAGGCAGGGTGAAAACTGGGATGGGGGGTGGATAATGGGGACATTGGTGGTGGAAAATTTGCACTGGTGAAGGGGTGGGTGTTAGATTATTGTATAGCTGAATCTCAAACAGGAAGGCTTCGCAACTATATCTCATGGTGATTCAATAAAAAAATAAATAAATAAAAATTTTCTTCTGTTCACACATTCACTGGTGGATGGTGCATCTAGGCTGTTACTAATAGTTTGGCACTGGTGATAATGCCAAGAATTCATGCATTGTGGAAAAAAATAAAAATAAAGCAGGTGTTAAGCGGAATCTCATTATGGTTTTGATTTTCTGATGACTGGCGGTGCCGAGAGCTCTCAATGACTCACGATACACGTGCTGCGTGTGTGGGCTCTCACCCACCTGTACTTGGTCCTATGTGACTCTCATCTGCCTTTGTACTGATTGATGGACTGGGGGCCACTCCTAGTGGTGCTCAGGGCTTACTCCTGGCTCTGCACTGAGGGAATAAATCCTGGCCGGGCTCTGGGGGTTGCACCTGGGTCTGTCGCATTCAAGGCAAGTATGTTACCTGCTCTACTATCTCTCCACTCTCCTCTGTTTTTCTGCTCCCTACACGTTCGATCCCCAGGATTTTCCTGTGGCTCTCTGGGGTGACCACCAGGCACAGCAGCAGCCTCCTCGTCCACAGGTGGGGCGCCCGCACTGGCCCCCTTAGAGAATGTGGGATGGCTCCTGAGCCACAACTACAGACGCCACAGACAGCAACTGCGCAGCCCACAGTCTTATAGAAACTGCTCAGGACCGCTGGGTGGGGAGTGAAAGGTTCACCAGAGAAGCAGAAGGCCCGGGGCTGTCTGCAGGGATTACTCTCGAGCACACCGCCTCAGAGCTTCACTTGAGTCCCAAGCAGAGCACTGCCTGGACAAACAGGGTGAGAGCCAAGACCCTCAACACAGGCACAGTGAGGATCGGGGAGAGGGAGGGAAAGAACTGTGTTGGGACTCTGCTTGCTAAGGATTCCCACTGCAGGCGCTGAGCACGGTAGGCAGGAGAGAGCCAGCAGGGCACCTGGGCAGTGGCAGGGCTGGTGGGAAGAAACGCCCTGTGGATGGACACAGTTCACGGAGCGCCGAGACTGGGGGCAGAGGGAAGTGCTAACTGAGATCAGGCTGGAGACTGCTGGGGGACTGGAGGGACCTACCCTTCACCCACAGACTCCCAGGAAGGACAGAGGGCAAGGTCCACAGCAACAGGACCCCCAGGCCCCAGCCTGCGGATACAAATCCACAGCCCAGGCCTGCAAGTGCTTCGAGACTCGGGCACCCCTCTCTCAGTCCTCCCCTATCCCGTCCTTGGGAAGGAAGGGCTGAAAGTGCTCCCAGGCCGAGGAGACAGCAACAAAGTCCGGGGTACATGCTACATATGCAGGACCCCCACCCAGCGTCCCGCACAGCATGGTCCCCTAAGCACCACGGGGCACAGTCCTGGAGGTTGCCTGAGCACTGCAGGGGCAAGAAGCTTTGCTTCCTCAGGTCCCAGCAGAGCCCAGAGGCCCAGTGGGCTGTATCATCCCTCGGCATTTCTCAGGAACCTGTGAACCCGAGGTCTCACGCAGGCGGCCCTAGAATGGAATCTGGTGCAGTATTGTGTTCTGTTGGGACCGCAAGTTGTATGTTCCCTTGTCAATATTTAAAAATCAGGAACCTTTGCATTGAGAACACAGACTTTCCACTTCACTCTAAAGAAACCCAAAACAGAATCAAACCAAACAAATTAAACACCCCAGATGACCTGGTGACAATGGGCCAGATTCTGTGCAAAATAAAATTAGGATGTTGGGGATGTTTGCTGAGACCCAGGGCAGGGCTGGGCTGTCAGCCTGCTGCTTTCCTTTCCTCTCTCTCATCTCTCGTTTCTACATCTCCAAACACTTGTCTTAGTTCCTGGAGGCATCTGCCTGAAATTAAGCTGCTCCAGGTTACAGCCTGAATTTCTGAATGATGGATAGCCTGTTCTCAATTCCTGTTGGAATAAGTTAGTCACAGGATGATCTCCCTGTCTTCTGCAAGCCTAATCAGCCATTCCCTCATTGCACCATTTTTCATCCAACCCACCTCCACCTGATCAGATGTGGTGTGTGTGCTGGGGCCCGGACTAGAGCACACCTGTCATCAGAGCTAGTCCTATGCAGCCGAGACCCCCAGTTCACTCCCCATCTCTCTCACCACGTGCTGGCTGGTTCCCTTCGTTCCCTCTACACACCCCAGGTCTCTAAAACTCTCAACTTGATGTAGGCAGGATAGGGAAGCCCCCCTCCCAAGGCAATGGCAAAAATTTCTTGGAAAGAAATAGCTCTGAATTTAGAGAGCCTGATAAGATCCTCAGGAAAAAAAAAAAAAAAACAGGAAAAAAAATAGAAACTAAGGCCTGATAAGACCCTCAACTATCTATAGCAACAGACCCAGAGAAACAAAAGGCCAGGAAAGGAATTTCAAAGACCATCACCACTCCAACCCCCTGGTAACCTCTTTAGCAAGGGACTTTTTACCTAGGTAGAAGCCCCACATGGGGGGAGGTTGAGAAAATTGAAGAAACCCTATAAAGGTCACATTGAACAAAGGAAGGGCATGCATATATCCTGCCCGAGCCCATGTACTACTTTTTGCCCATATGGCCAAGAACATGCAGTACCTGAGCACACGTGTCACCTGCATCTCCCCTCTTGAGATGTGTAATTTCATGCAGTCATGTCTAATGCTGGGGTGTGTGTAGGGGCTTTCTCCGCCCTTGGAGAAGCCCAGGTTCTCTCTCGAGCACGTTACTCTCCACTCTCTCCCACTTTCTCTCCCCCTTCCCTTCAAAGCCTCCAAATAAAAACCATGTCATTTCACTGCTTACCTACTCCTGAAATTCCTTTCTGAGAGACGAGACAACCCTGGGTCTGGGTGGCAGAGATGGATGGGGAGAAAGTGACCATCTTTCTCCTCCTCGCTTCACATGAGTCACCCGGTGGGACTCACAGACATCAAACTCTTTTCTTTAAAAAAAGAGCTTTGCCCTTTTTGGAAAACAGTATGGACGATTCTCAAAAAATTAGAAATTGAGCTCCCATTTGACCCAGCAATACCACTCCTGGGAATATATCCCAGAGAGGCAAAAAAGTATAGTCGAAGTGACATCTGCACTTGTTTGTTCATTGCAGCACTCTTTACAATAGCCAGAATCTGGAAAAAACCTGAGTGCCCAAGAACAGATGACTGGTTAAAGAAACTTTGGTACATTTACACAATGGAGTAATATGTAGCTGTTAGAAAAGACGAAGTCATGAAATTTACATACAAGTGGTACTACATGGAAAGTATCATGTTAAGCAAAATGAGTCAGAAAGAGCGGGATAGACACAGAAAGATTGCATTCATCTGGGGAACATAAAGCAACAAAACAGGAGACTAACACCCAAGAATGGCCGAGATTAGTACCAGGAATTTTGCTGCATGGCTTGGAGGCCAGCCGCACATGCTAGGGGAAAAGGCAGCTCAGATAGAGAAGGGAGCACCAAATAAAGGGTGTTGCGAGGATCCTCCCACGATGGGAGAGGCATGCTGAAAGTAGACTATAGACCGAACATGATTGCCACTCAATGCCTCTTTTGCAAACCACAACACCCAAAAGGAGAGAGAGAACAAAAGGGAATGCCCTGCCACAGAGGCAGGGTGGGATGGGAGTGGATGGGGGATGGGAGGGATACTGGGACCCGTGGTGGTGGAAAATGGGCAGTGGTGGAGGGATGGGTACTTGATCATTGTATAACTAAAACCCAAGCACAAAAATTTGTTAGTCTACAACTGTACCTCATGGTGTTCACTAATAAAAATTAAAAAAAAAAAAGAGAGAGCTTTGCTTCATCATCTGTTGCTTCATCAGCTGTAGACACTTCCTTGGAGGGTGGGTGGGTTGTCTCCAACAGATGTTTAGGAAATCTGGGAACACCTCCTGGAGACTCTTGACCCAATTGGCCAATGATGCAATCCTCGATGCAAGAGACCAAGGATGTAGGGGGGCCTTCAGGGCTGCATCTGGCGATGTTCAGGAGACCATACGTCACCGGGGAGCCAACCAGGGTCCGCGACATACCAGTCATGTGCCTGAACCTCTTTGCTCTGTCGGATCCCTGTAGGAGATAGTGGGCCTTTGACCACAACTTAAATGACATGAGCTCAAAGAAGGGACTGCGGGACAAAGACCCTCAACACTGCTCCCCCCACAGGCTCCATCTTGCCCAGAAGACACAGGGAGAAGACCCGGGTCTCCCTCTCATCTCCTTCCAAATGAGACAATTAAGCCTCTCATGCCTCCACCTTCCTTAGACACACTCTCTGGGCACATTAAGGAACTCCAACTGTAGGAGTGTATGATACACACAGAGGCCTCATTCACTGCTGAGCCAACGAGCATGCTCTGACCTTCTTTACAGTTCCAAGTTCGTGGGTCAATTGGATGGTCCCAGCACACCGGGGCTGCCTGCATATACACGGGGGCAAACACTGGGCATGCTGCACTCTGGGGTGCCCTGTTTCCTTACAGGGCCGAGGGGGACCAAGCTGAGCACACTCGCACCTCACTCCACAGGGCTCGGTCACAAGGCCCTGGGAGTTATTTTGACTTCCTGATTCTGAAGTCCATCGGGGCCAACTAGATAACAGAGGGAGGGATGTCCAGCAAGTGGCCAGGCGAAACAATAAATGCAAAGTCATTCCCTTTCCTAAATGCGCCTTTATTCATTGACTTAGATTTACTTCCTTGGGGCTGGGATAGAACCCAGGGCCTAGCAAGGCAAGGCAGATGTTCAGCAGGAGGCGAAGCAATCAGAAGGCGGGAGGGCTAGTACAGAGGCCAGGGCATCTGCCATGCACCAACCCAGGCTCCATCCTGTCACCACAAATGTTCCCTGAGCCACCAGGAGTGACTCCTGAGTGCAGAGCCAGGAGTGAGCCCAGAGTACCACTGGGTGTGGTCCATAAAACAAAAGGAAAGAAAGAAATTAGAAGAGGGGACCATGAGGTCAAGGTAGGGAGTAAGCAAAATGAGTTGCAACTTCAGGATGAACTTCTGCCTTGGGAAAACGCCTCTTCCCCAGGGCTCCCTGTCTGTGTGCATGTTCAGACAGGATCCTCTCCGCCCCAGCTTCCTTTTTTAATATATCTGTTTGTTTGGAGGTCAGACCCGGTGGTGTTTGGGGCTTATTCCTGGGTCTGTGCTCAGGGACCACTTCCCTGGCAGAGCTCAGGGAACCATACATGACACTAAGTGACTGAACTGGGCACATGCAAGGGACGGGCGTTAATCCCCAGTACTATCTTACTGGCCCTCACTCTTCCTCTTTTTAGTGACAGGAATCTCTCTCTCTCTCTCTCTCTCTCTCTCTCTCTCTCTCTCTCCTTTTGGGTCACACCCAGCAATGCTCAGGGGTTCCTCCTGGCTTTGCACTCGGGAATTACTCCTGGTGGTGCTTGGGGGACCATAAGGGATGCTGGGGATTGAACCCTGACTGGCCGCGTGCAAGGTAAATGCTGTACTATCACTCTGGCTCCAGGAAAATCTCAAAGACAATGACATCTGGGGAGACAGGGTCCCCAAACCAAAGTGTGGCAGAAGGTGAGATTAAGATTATGCCCACAGGAATACTGCTGTGTGAACTCCTGAGGGATCAGCACAGGGAATGCATCAAACCAGACAGAGCCCCAATCCAAGTGTCCTACGCCCTGGGAATCGGCAGCCCCAAAGAGCCGATCAGAGGTCTTCTCTAAGCTCAGCAGTGCTCATTTCGTTGAAAGAAGATGCCTGTGCTGAAAGTAGACTATAGACTAAACATGATTGTCACCCATTGCCTCTTTTGCAAACTACAACACCCAATACGAGAGAGAGAACAAAAGGGAACGCCCTGCCACAGAGGCAGGGTGGGCTGGGGGGCTGGGGGCTGGGGGGGGTGGGAGGGATACTGGGATCCGTGGTGGTGGGAAATGGGCACTGGTGGAGGGATGAGGAATGGATATTTGATCGTTGTATAATTGAAACCCAAGCACAAAAATGTATAAGTCTGCAACTGTACCTCATTATGTCTCACTATTAAAAACTAAAAAAAAAAAAAAAAAAAAGGAAAGAAGATGCCTGATGCAGGAGGAAGAGGGAAGATGCCCATTTTATTCAAGCCCAATTAAAAAAAAAAACCTGATGGTTCCATCACCCTCACCCCTTTTGCTAGCCTGAAGCAGAGGGCCAAGGGCTGGCATCTGTTCCACTGAGTCACCTGCGGAAAGGCGTCCTGGCTGCCCGGAGCAGCCCCACAGCCTGATTGAAATTCCCGTCTCGTGGAGCTGGTCCCACTTAACGCAGCCCCTTCCACACACTGTTTGTCACAGCAAGTCCCCCTTGTACACACGCTACTGCGATTCAACTATGCTATCACGCCAGCTCTCCCCGAGAAGATGCTGACAGATAAAGCCCTTCTGCTGCCTCGACTGCAAATGAGCTTCTCTCAAGGAGATGGTTCCTTCGGCAAAAATAAACAAGTTTATAGGAACTGGAGATAGTTCAGCAAATAGATGGCAGCCCTGCAAAGCGCCTACCCTGGCTCAATACCTGGCACCAGACATGGAGCCCCACCAGGATATGATCCCTGAGCACAGAGCCAGAAATAAGCCCTGGACATAGATGGGGAGAGTCTGCCCCCAAAAGAGCAAAACAGCTAGTTCCTTATTATAGTAGCTTGTGAAACTGTAATAAGGAACTAGTGTGGTCCCCGGGGCCATGACTCAGAGCACCTGGCCGGGATGCTCCCACCTCACTGCTCCCCGCACCCCTGGTGGAGCAGCCTTGGGAGACGGTGCCACCAACCAGGCTGCGGACTCGTTGAAGACAGAGTCCCTCGGCTCTCTCCAGCACTCAGCTGGCCTGAACAGGGGCTGGTGATGTGTGTGACTCACGGGCACCCAGAGTTGAGGTCATTCTACAACCCCGGATGCTCCACCCACGCAGGAAACCCACAGCACTCCTGAGGGACATGTCGTGGGGAAACGGCACCTGGAATCCTGGAGGCAGAGCAATAAACTGAGAATGACGCAGATGTGAAGGTGAACGCAGGGGCTGGGGAGAGAGTACAGTGGGTAGGGCACTCGCCTGGCATGCGGCTGACCCAGTTTCCATCCCTGACACCCCACACAGTCGCCCAAGTCCCGTCAGGGATGATCACTGAGCACAGAGGCAGGATTCAGCCCTGAGCCCCGCTTGTTGTGGCCTAACTCCACCCCCACCCTCACTAAAAAGATGAACATGGGAAGTGACGTCTGCACTTGTTTGTTCATTGCAGCACTCTTTACAATAGCCAGAATCTGGAAAAAACCTGAGTGCCCGAGAACAGATGACTAGCTAAAGAAACTTTGGACATCTACACAATGGAGTACTATGTAGCTGTTAGAAAGGATGGAGTCATGAAATTTACATACAAGTGGTACTACATGGAAAGTATCATGCTAAGAGAAATGAGTCAGAAAGAGAGGGACAGACATAGAAAGATTGCATTCATATGGGGAACATAAAGTAACAAAATAGGAGACTAACACCCAAGAAAAGCCGAGATAAGTACCAGGAGGTTTACTCCATGGCTTGGAGGCCAGCCGCACACACTAGCCGAAAAGGCCGCTCAGATTGAGAAGGGAGCACCAAATAAAGGGTGTTGGGAGGATTCTCCCAGGATGGGAGATGCATGCTGAGAGTAGACTATAGACCGAACATGACTGCCACCCAATGCCTCTTTTGCAAACCATAGCACCCAAAAGGAGAGAGAGAACAAAAGGGAATGCCCTGCCACAGAGGTGGGGGTGGGGTGGGGGGAGAGATACTGGGATCAGTGGTGGTGGAAAATGGGCACTGGTGGAGGGATGGGTACTCGATCATTGTATAGCTGAAACCCAAGCTCAAAAAATTGTAAGTCTACAACTGTACCTCATGGTGTTTCACTAATAAAAATTAAAAAAGAAAAAAATAAAATTAATTCACAAAAAACATATGAACATGGGGAAATCCTATCGCAATGACATGGGGTCGTGAGAGTGGGTGGAAACGCTCACACATGTAGAAAGGAGCAGAGGGCAGACTCACCAGGTCTGTGTCTCCCCCAAGGGGAGGGCGGCTCTCTGCTGTGAGGTGGGGAGTAGAACGGGACCTCTAGGAGGTCCACAGGGAGGCTGAGCCTCCCCTCCAGACATGGGCCCACAGTCTGCTCCTCGCTCTGGGGCTGTTCCTCAAGACGCCCGTTTGCTGCTGGAATAGGGGATTTGCTTCTGCAAGGTCAGTGTGGACTCCACAGCCCCTGGCACCTATGGTGATGTCCAAGGGAAACTGATGGGTTGGCCGCTTTGGCGTCTGGGGCCTTGACCGACGGCTTCTGCACCATCTCCTCCCCCTCTCAGCCTCCGAAGGCCGGGCCCAGGCCTCCTCCTGCCTGCTCCTGGCAGCACCCTGCTAAGTCTCATACCCAAGAAGGGCCCCATGGAAATCTGAGAATCAAGGATGTTCCTGGGGGGCTGGGGAAGAAAGGGGTGGCAGCAGTTCCATGGAGGGCACTGAAGATTTTACGAACCCAGCAAAGGCCCTGGAAGGGGTCAATTAAATGCTGGTCTGGAGAGCGCAGGAAGCAGCCACAGCTCAGCGACCTCAACGAGCTTTCTCCTGTGCCGGCAAACGGCCCCCCAGAGCCTGTCAGCGCTTGAGGCCTGGTCCCAGCTGCTCCATCCGGCTCCTTCCACACCCCTCCCCCCACAGACGCCTGCACGGGTGGACCGGTGACCCTTGTCCTTTCCTCAGTGGACTCAGCATACGCTCAGCAGCGGGCGCTGGCTGCAGAGCAGAGAGGGAAGCGCATCTCGGCTCCAGACCCTCGCCCCCATCCACCTCCCACTGGAGCCTCAGGGAGCTCAGGGACACAGAGCAGATGGCGGCAGCAGGAATGCGACCCCGCACGGGGCTTCCACACACAGCCCTGCCCTTGGAAGACACATTCCCCACGGGTCATTAGGACAACCACGGGGCAGCCCAGGGACAGGGAGACAGCAGTGTGTGTGAAGAAGCAGAGCCCGGTTTAAGCCCCACCTCCAAGCACCACTGAGGACGGTGCAACCCTTTGCTCTCTCCCAGAGAAGCTATTTCCCGGCACCTTCCTCTGCAGCTCCCACGATACCTCCACATCTCTCAGACAGTGTCAAAGCAGAGTCTGGCTCCAGACACCCAGCACTGGGCTGGAGAGATAGCACAGCGGGTAGGGCATTTGCCTTGCACGCGACTGACCCAAGTTTGATTCCCAGCATCCCATATGGTCCCCTGAGCACCGCCAGGGGTAACTGCTAAGTGCAGAACCAGGAGTAACCCCTGTGCATTGCCAAGGGTTACCCAAAAAGCAAAAAAAAAAAAAAAACAGACACCCAGCACTGAGGGACCCCTGGGTTCCTTCTGATGTCACTGTTTCACAGGTAGCAAGTCAGTCTCTCTCTCTCTCTCTCTCTCTCTCTCTCTCTCTCTCTCTCTCTCTCTCTCTCGTAGACACTGACAGGTCCAACTTTGATTTAAAAAAAAATAAAGCACAACGGGACTGGAGCCATAGCATAGCAGGTAGGGCGTTCCGACCTGGATTCGATCCCCAGCATCCCACATGGTCCCCTGAGCACCACCAGGAGTAATTTCTGCGTGCAGAGCCAGGAGTAAATCCTGTGCATCATTGGGTGTGACCCAAAAACCAAAAAAAAAAGAAAATCCCCAAAAAACACAAGAAGGATAGCTCAGGACTGCCTCCTCTGGGGTTATGGGGAGGGGGGAACAGAGTGTCCCGTTTGCTGCAAAACGATGCAGGTGGGAGGGCTCTGTCACAAAGCAGGGCTGCACACCTCCAGACAGACAACAGTGGACACTGTGAGTCCCCCTCTGCCCCCCCCCCCCCACACACACACCTCCTCAGCTCCCAGCAGGTGATGATGGACAGCAGACTTCGGTTAAATACAGATTTACGGGCTAGAGAGCGAGCACAGTGGATCAGGCGCTATACTAGCCCTCTGGCTTTGCCTGTTCTTCGTCTCCCCTTGGTCTTGAGGCCCACGCCCTAGCAGAGCTCAGGAGCAGGTACCATTCCAGGGCTCAAATTCAGGAGCACTCTGAGTCAGACCCCACATGCAGGTTCTTGAGTCACCATGTGCCCGTGGCCTGCAGCGCTCCCAAGACTGGGCACAGGACCCAGAATGCTCACCCCACACACACCCCCACCACCAGCTTGCCTTTTCATTTCTTAAACTGTAAGAGAAAAAAATGCTCCGGAGAGAGAGAGCATGGAACAAGGGTCCGGGGGACCAATACACTCACCTTGTATGTGATGGCACCGGTTTGATCACCAGCACAGCTCAAGATTCCCTGAGATGGTGGGAAATGGGCACTGGTAGAGGGATGGGTATTTGATCATTGTATAATTGAAACCCAAGCACAAAAATGTGTAAGTCTACAACTGTACCTCATGATGTCTCACTAATAAAAATTAAAAAAAAAATTCCCTGAGCACTGTGAGGAGTGACCCCTGAGCACAGAAACAGGAGTAGCCCCCTCAGCACCACCAAAAAATGAGTACAGCAAGAGCCTGAAGAATTCCCTGGGCTAGGAAGGGATGCGCTGGGATGTGGCATAGGCGACCCCCTGCCCCGGGGTGCTGCCACGCTGGCTTTTGCAAACCTCAGTGCCTTTCGGTTTACCACCTGCATGTGCGCCCCTTCCACAACAACTCAGCTCTGCCCATTGGAACACGCCTCTATGGGTGGCCTCTCCTGGGCTCTGCATCCGGGCAGGAGGAACAAATCGAATTTCTCTACGCTGCCGAAATTCCCCAGGTTTCCACTATTAACCTAGGACAAGCAATGCTGCAGGGATCATTCTCGGTGCTCTCCCGGGGCCTGGGAGTGGGAGTTTCTCTGGGAAGCGCAGTCTGGGCACACCGCCGCCCACAGACAGGGCACCTTCATCACCAGGGAGCGCCGTCTGGGTGCAAAGCTGCATAGCATCCCTCCTGCTAAGGACTGTCCCAATCAGCACACGCAGGCGAAGGGTCACTAATGACTCGGAAGAGTCCAGGTCATCACCAGATTGGAAAAACCAAGTTGGAGCCTGAAGTCAAAAGAAGGGCCCTTGGCTTGAAGTACAAGGTTGTGGGTTCAACCCCAGTACCACCTGCAAGTGCTGGGGAGACCCTGACACTCACATATTAGGGTTCCCCAGGGACAAACAGCTGGAAGACAGACACGGGGAGCATCCAGGGCCCAGGGCAAGCGTCGCCAGGATCCTAAACCCTTGGTGCCTCTGAGGAAATCCTGATCAGCCATGGTTTGGAGGCCCCGTGAGAAAATTTTTTAAATTTTCAAATGTATCTATTTATTTATAATTTCCAGGCCACACCTGGCTGTGTCAGGGCTTATTCCTGGCTCCGCGTTCCCGGGTCCACATAGGGTGCTGGGGATCGAACCTGGGTCTGCCATGTGCAAGTGTGTATACAGTACACACTCTAGCACCTGTTTGGGTTTTTTTTTTTTTCAATTTTTTCTTTTCAAAGCAACAACCTGATAACCTCCTCTGTAAGGCATTGATGCATCATTTCTAAATTCTGAGCTTAATGCTAACAATCAGAACACCACAGTTTCCACACACACACAAAAAAAACACATGCCAGCCTCCCTCAGAACAGGTGGTATCTTGGCACCTCTCCACGCCATGCGTGGCCCTCCCCCACTCAGCGCAGAGAGCTGGCGCCCCCGTCAACCCTAGGCTGTGGGAGACAGAGACGCAACCCTTCCACGTCCCCGGCCCCAGACCACCACGCACCTGTACACAGGCTGCATCTCCCTTGCTATGCCAATGACAGCACCTGGCAGGAAGTTGTCAAACTCCTCAAACAGTTCCCGGATGTTGGTCTTGTACTGGAGGTCAAGGTCCAGCTGAATGATCCGCAGGATTTCTGGAAGAGAGAGAGGAAAAAAAGAACAATAATGTGGGGCTTATTGAGAAATAGTCCAGCGGGAAGGGCGTTTGCCTTGCACACGATCGACACGGGTTCCATCCCCAGTATCCCATAGGGTCCCCTAAGCACCGCCAGGACTGATTCCTGAGTGCAGAGCCAGGAGGAACCCCTGAGCATCACCAGGTATGGTCCCCCCCCCCCCAAACAAAGCAAAACAAAACAAACAAAACAAACAAAAGGCAATCATGTGAGGGAGATCAACAAGGTGGGAGGCTCAGTGGTTCCTTGTGGTCCTAAAGTCTTGAGTGATGCTTGTGAACTGTAAACAAAGACTTTCTCCCACCAGTCATTACCCACACACACACACACCTTTCCCCCCTAATATCACCTCATAAAAAAAACAGGTCCCTCCCTCTGGTCTGCTACTGGGGTCCCGGGACAGATGCCCAACTAAAGACTGAGAGCATGCAGGGCTTCTGCCGGCCCTGACAGGTTCATGGCCCACTGAAGAAGCTTTTGCACGGTTGTGGTCTCAGCTCCTGGTCAGGCCCTGATGGGCTGGGATGTGGCACCCAGAAAAAGTGCTGGCAGGTTCCGGAGACGCAGATTTCGCTACCTGCCCCCTAAGGAGCAAACGAGTGAGAGATCTTCGAAGAAGAAAAGGCAACCTGCTCAGCTCTGAGATGTGGAAACTGAGGAGTGAAGGAGAGAAAGGAATTGCCATAAGGCAGCAAGGCTGACACCAGACCCGGGGGAAGAGGCTCAGGGTTCAGCTGATGCTTCCAGGCCGCCACCCACTCCCAAACCAGGGCAGAAACTCGGGGGAGAGAACACGGTGCCAGCAGCTGACAGTGGACCTGTGGTATGTGTCGTGAGAATGGGGACCTGAGCATCAGTGAGCAGCCACTGGACAGATACAGGAGACCTCCATGGGCCAATGGGAACAAGGAAACGTTTCCACATTGTCTCGCTCAAATCAGACCAGTATTAAAAGTGTGTGGACCGGAGCGGTGGTACAGTGGGGAGGGCGCTTGCCTTGCATGCAGCCAACCCGGATTCCATCCCCAACACCCCAAATGGTCCCCTGAGCACCGCCGGGAGTGATTCCTGGGAAGAAGCCCTGAGCACCACCAGGTATGGCCAAAAACAAGCAAAAAAAAAGCGTGTTTCCATCCTCTAAACATATACCCCCAGCTGCCTCCGCTTCCTACAGCCAGGCCTGGGGACTGAGCTCAGGGTCTGATGAGAAATGGCAGCAACCAGAGCCGGGAGCCTGGTGCACCCCCACTGCCCAGTGAAACACAGCGGCGGCTACGGGACAGGCCTCCCCCCACCCTCACCCCAACACCCAGGTGTAACCCATCCTCTCAGGGGGGCGTTGATGGACAGAAAGAGGAGCTGGAGTTCCTCCTCTCAGGAGGAAGAAGCGTGCCTGTGTTAGGAAAAGTTCCCTGTGGGCGGTAGTTTGTGGGGACACACCTGTGCCGAGCTGGCATCCTCCTGGGATGAGTTGAACCCTAAGCGGTGCTGGCGACCCACCCTCCCGAGGGCGTCCAGGGCACTGCCAGCCTCCCTGCCTCACAGGCTGACCATTGAGGCTCTGGCCATGGTCACCAGAGGCCTTGGGACCATCCTTTGGCAAGAGATCAGAAAGGGGGCTGCTGGGGACAATTTCAAAAGGCGGAAACACCACTTCCTCTCGGGAACAGAAGGCAGCTGCCCCCCGAAACAGGACTGACCAATGCTTGACCTCAAGCCAGGCGGCGCTGCAGCAGGTCGACAGGACAGAGTCTGGTTTGGTTTGAGGCGTATTTGAACTTGGGCCCCAGCAGGAGAGGAAGAACCGGGCTTCCATCCTCACGTCCCAGGCCCTGCTCTGGTTTCAGGCTAATGAGGTGGTACCGCGGACGCTAGCGAGCTGGGAAGGCCACATTCCAAAGGGCAAACTTCCCAAGGCTTCCAGGCCTCGTGGCCACACCCCACCCTGGTCCTGGACAGCGTGAGGAGGTCGAACAGGGATTATTCTGGGGTTCAGGACACCGCTTCCCCGCCCACTTGGGTGTCTGAGGCCCAGAGCACCGAGCCTGGCTGAGTTCTCTGCACAAAAGCAGCCCAGAAAGCCACACGCATGGTCTCCAAATCCCAAACCCACGTTCCCCAGCGGCAACAGTCACTCCTCGTCAGCCTCCAATTAAAGCAGCCACAAGCGTGTCATCTGAGCCCGGATGGAATTACAGCCCGGAGTGAGTAATGCAGGAGACCCACAGACCGGCCCAGCGGCGCCAACCTCCCTTCCTCTCGCCCTCTCCTCCCATCTCCAGAAACAGTTCACTCTGTTTCCGTTATTGCCTTTATCGTTGGTTTGACTCAGGGCTAGAGCATCTCCAAGCTTGGCCTCCCACCTGGACCTGTATATGAAACGGTCACCATTCACCACCGCCAACATGCCAGTCACCAGCCACACACCAGGGAAGAGCTCCTGGGCATAGCTTCCTCATACACAGAACACACACAACTGACCCAACTAGGAAACCATGGGAAGACGAGCTGGGCAGGGGAGACCCACCCAGGTGCCCCCAGGGACCACACACAGGTGTCTCGGCATGGCACGCTCTCGGTTTCTATTCTATAAAGGCCTTGGCACTTCTAAGAAATACATAGTTATAACACATCCCAGGGTTCCCGCCTCAGAGCACAAGCCCCCAAGTCCCCGCGCAGGGGTGAAGGTGCGGCCACGCGAGGCCGAGGGCCAGAGCAGCAGCAGGGAGGAGCAGGCTGGGCCCTGGGCATGAAGGCAGAGAGCCACCTGCTCTTACCCTGGGGCGCTTTTTTCCTTTTTTATATATGTATTTTTTCATTTCGTATTGAATCACCATGAGATACAGTAACAAGCTTTCATGTTTGAGTTACAGTCACACAATGATCAAACACCCATCCCTCCCCCAGTGCACATTCCCCACCACCAATCTCCCCAGTTTCCCTCCTTTCCCACCCTCCCCCTGCCTCTATGACAGACAATTTCCCCCATACTCTCCTGACTTTGGGGCATTGTGGTTTGCAATACAGATACTGAGAGGCCATCACATTTGGTCCTTTATCTACTTTGAGCACACATCCCCCATCCCGAATGACCCCTCCAACCACCATTGATTTAGTGATCCCTTCTCTTTTCCAGCTGCCTTCCCCCCAGCTCATAAGGCAGGCTGCCAACCATGGAGCAATCTTCCTGCTCCTGTGTCTACTGTCCTTGGGTATCAGTCTCAGCACCCCTGGCCTGCAGGAGCCAAAGGGCAAGGGGCAGAGGAGAGATGTCCCTAGAGAGGGACACTAATGTCCACCCCAGCATCTCCTGCTGGAGGCCCTCGGGCTCACCATCCTGACCACAGACCTAGGTCCCAGGCTGGAACTGGCCAGAGGTTCGCACACCGATGGGGATTTGGGGACTTCCAACGGGACTCTCTCATGTTCCTCAAACCTCCCCAGCCCCTGAGCATGGAAGGTCCAGCTTCAGGAGGGCTGGCGAGCTCTGGAAATAGCTGAGAGGAAAAGCATTGTGGAAGACCGCCAAGGGGCCCGGCCTTGGGTAGAGACTCCTGGAGTCCCTCCCGCCTGTTCAGTCAAACCTTCCTTGCTCATTCAGGCCTGGGTTGGGGGCTGCACTTTCCACATAGACCATGAACCTCCAGCCTGCTTCACCGCCCCCCCCCCCCCCCCCCCGTCTCCTCCGTGTCAGAGGCAGTGCCTGGGACTCGGAGGATCCATGGAGTCTGGAACCGTGTCCAAGACAATCTAAGGAGGAAGCACCGCATCCTCGAGCGGTCACAGTTTTGATCCTGCACCGTCAGCGTCTGGGCCCTGTGGGGTTTTTGAAGGCCCTTTCACAACCCCGAGATTCTCAGCAACACAGAGACAGTCCAGCGGGTACAGGCTGCAGTCTTGCACGCAGCTCACTGAGTTTGATTTCCAGTTCTGCATAGCACTGTAGCATTGTCCTCCCGTTGTTCATCAATTTGCTTGAGCAGGAACCAGTAATGTCTCCATCGTAAGACTTGTTACCGTTTTTGCCATATCGAATATGCCACAAGGAGCTTGCCAGGCTCTGCCGTGTGGGTGGGATACTCTTGGTAGCTTGCCAGGCTCTCTGAGAAGGACAGAGGAATAGAACCCGGGTTGGCTGTGTGCAAGGTAAATGCCCTATCTGCTGTGCTATCACTCCACCCACAGTTCTGTATATGGTCCCGAAAACACTGGCAAAAGTGATCCCAGAGCACTGAGCTGGATGCAGCCTCTGAGCATCACTAGGTACAACCCCCAAACCCTCCATAAAAGAAAAGGAATGGTACCTCAGCCCAGGTGAAAGCACCATCTAAAGGTTCAGATCATCCTGGATGGTTGTTGGAACTTCTATGGATGGAGAGAGTTCCCACCACCAGGCCCCAATGCCCATAACATCCCCTACCTACTCCCAAAGAACAAGAGACACTGTGGAAGGAAGATGCAGTCAGGGAGCAGAGAGCCAAGGAAGAAGCCATGAGAGCTGAAAGGACATCTTATTGACTTACTGACTTTTAGTGTAGGGTCATACCTTCCCCACTCAACGCTCGGGGTCACTCCCGGTGGTGCCAGTGATGGACCTTGGCTCTCTCACATACAGAGCATGCGCTTAGCCCACTGAGCTCTCTGGCCCTGCACTGTTTTGAATGGCCACGGCCAATGATATTCGATATGGCAAAAACAGTAACAACAAGTCTCACAATGGAGACATTACTGGTTCCCGCTCAAGCAAATCCATGAACAACGGGAGGACAGTGCTACAGTGCTATGCCGATCTGGAGGTCAAACTCAGTGAGCTGCGTGCAAGACTGCAGCCTGTGCCCGCTCACAGAAGCCTCCAAAGGCTCCAGATTTTGTACCATGATTTCTCTGTGACAAATGAGGAGATCCACATGTCTGCCCTGGCAATCACTCTCAGTACACGGCAGACCTGGGCCAGAATTCACACCTGGATTCCTTCTGTTGGGTTCACCCAGCGCCCTGCCTCGTGGCTGCGGGAGGCTCAGCCACGGCAGGCGCTGGGGACGGGAGGGGAGGGGTGGGAGGAGGGAACATCTGACTCAAAGAGCCGACCAGGGTTTTCCACATGAATATCCTGCGCCTGGCTCTGCAGGAGGAGGGTGAGGAGAGGAATGAGGCTCCTCGGCGTGAGTTATATGCCCTGCGAGCAGCTCTGGGAGAGTCAGCCGGAGGGGAGCGCCCACGGGGCCGTAGATTCAAGGCCAGTGTCAGCTTCATGCATTACTAAAGAACAAATTCCCCCTTGGAGCTTTCCTCTACTCTAAGCACAGGAAACTCATAGGGTTGGCTGCGGATTAGCCGTGACATTCCTCGATGCCAGGGCTTGGGAGCGCACGGCTGCTCGGGCACTGTGGTGCTTGGCGACTTCCCAGGCTGTACCTGGAGATGCCCATGGGGCTGTCAGGTACGAGGGATCAAACTGGGGATCAACAGCATGCAAGGTCTGCATCTTAATCGCCGTACGAGCTCTGTCTGTAATGTACCAGCCCCCCTGACCCCTTTTATTTTGCAGTGCCGGGGATCGAACCCAGAGCCCCACACATGCGAGAAGTCCCCCACAGAGCTGCAGCCCCAGTCCCCAATTTTCTTTGAAACCACCAGTTCCTGCTTGGGAGCAGAAACAGAATAAATCAGCATGAAAAGGCATTTCTGTTTTGTTTTGTTTTTCTGGGTTTCAGCAATGGTGTGGGATGTGTCTCCTCGCTCACCTCCACACCTTCGGGGCTAGGTTTACATCGGAGCCCTCAGGATGGTAGAGACAAACAGCACTAAACACCAGGGCTCAGTTCCTTTCCACCGCCAGGATGAAACAGTTGTGTCCTCTTTCCTGCTCAAAGTTGGGGCAATGGGGCTTTCGGACGCCAAGAACCGGACGCTCCTCTTCCCCTCCCTCACTGGGGTGCCTATGACCCTCAGAGCCTCACCCCAGGAGGACACGCGATGGTTAGTGCCTTTCTTTGGGAGTCCCCAAGGCTTCACTCCCTGCCCTCCAGGCACAGGCCCACATTTCTACTCCTCCACAGCCATGTGCCCTGGTAGCAGCTGCAGAGCCATCGCCGGGGCAGAATGAGCAGGTGTGGATTTGGGGAAACAGTGTCCATTGCACCGCCCAAATGGCATACTTCAGGCCTCCAAGTTCCTCGTGCTGGAACTCTGGGGACTCCTGTTTCCAATCTCGCCCACCCTCTCCTTGTAGCATCTGTCTATTGCCTCCCTCTCTTCGGGGGGTCGGCATACCCAGCAGTGCTTAGGGGGTCATGCCCAGTGATGCTCAGGCCACCCAGGGGACCATGTGGTCCTGGGGTTTGAAGCAGGCCCCTGAACACAAAGCTGTCATTCCAACCTCCGAGCCACCTCCCCAGCTCCTATGCACGCCCTCGCTGCTGGCCTGTGGCTCCAGGCTACACTCAAGGAATCTGTGTGGGCTCAGGAAAACCAACCCAAGTTTTGTCCTGCTCCTGCGGCTCCTCATCCTGCCATGTTATGCCCACACCCGCCCGCCTCTGGGCCCGGCAGCCCATCACTCCATCCACAGTGGCAACGCACCTTCAGTTTACCAAGAAAACTGTATGGTGCCAGAATCCACCATTTTCACAGCACAAAGCAAGGGTCAAACACACCCCCAGCTCCTAAGACTTGACCCCGTGTCCTAGGGTAGATGCGTCCATGAGAGCTGGCTCAGATGGGACTGAAGACAGGAAGTAACAAAGGTCTGGATGCACAGAAGACCGCAGCTAGGTCACCCAAGGACAGCCTAGTCCTTCGGAACATTCTCAGGGGTCCAGGCTCTCCCCCTGCTTCTCCACTTGGCTCTCCCAGATCTGGTTTCTATCCTCAAGGTCACAGCCAGTGGAGTTTCAGTCAATGTGGCTGCATTCCAAGGGACAGAAAGGATGAAGGGAGAAAGTCATCAACCCCAGGCCCTCTCCCACCTAGCAATCAATTTGGGATTTGGGGAGGGGGGTGTGCAGAGACAGCAAGGCGCAATGAGAGGGAGGCATTTGAGAAAGGGGTGCCGACACCAGACCCCCTTACCTGACAGAATCAGACAACAGGTCCCGTCTCCCCCTGGGGAGAAGCCTGCTCTGGGGCACCCTCCCACTGTCTCTGGGGGCTTCTGAGGGGTCCAGAGAGCTCCCACATCACTGTGTTGAGAAATCCATGTGATAGCCATTTTCATGGGGAAAACCTTCCTCCGCTGGCCCCCAGAAGGCCCTCTGAGGGTTCTGGGTGGGGTGCTGTGCCCTTAACTCTGGACGTTGGAGGAGAGGGTGGTCTCATGTTCCCCTGCAGCCTCCCCTACCTCCTGGAGCCTTTGCAGACCAACTTGACATGGCCAAAGTGACCTCTGAGCTGTCCAGTCTCCTGACGCAGGCCTCGCCCAAATGTCAGGTCATTGTCTGGGTTTTGATGCTACATTCAAGAAAGCACAATCGGTCTCCCCTCCTCTGTGAAGTGACAGAGCCCCCCATGCCAGGCCCTTCCCCGGCTCTCTCCCCTTCTTACCCCAGGCTCAGAGCTCCCCACTCGCCTCCCTCAGGGCTGGGAGCAGACCCTCCTTTATCCCCACATGGATTACAGATGATCACACCTATCAGCTTTAATCTGAGCTTTTCCAGAATGTGTATGGCCTACCGAAACTGCAGAAATAAATGACTGTTTTTAACACACTGCAATATGCAGACGATAGCCGACCATCAGCACATACTTGCTGGCCCCGTGAGCCTATAATTTCTACACATGACTAGAAATCTGTCGGGGGCCAGAAGAAAATTTGTGTTCTCAAACACCTTTCCATCTCTTCAAAATGAATCTGTATTACCTTGAAAGTAAAATGCTTTTTAAAGGGATTCATGAAGTCGCTGGCAGAATTACAGCCCAAGGCCAGGAGGGGAGGCATTTACTCCTGAAGAGCTCGAGTTAGCGAAGGAGCCCCCCTGGTCTGGTCATCTTTATCCTACGAGAAGTGCCCCTAGAAGCTTCGGCCTTCTGCAAGTGCCCTCACCCAAGGGCTGTCTCCCAGGTTCCCGAATGTGTTCCTCCACAGGCAAATCCGACGATGCGTCTGTGGGGCAACAACTGCCATCCGGCCTCTTTCTGCTGTCCCTCCTCCTCGTGACAAGTCCACCTTGGAAGTCCCAGGCTCGGGGCAGGTGCTTCGGGTCTCTGAGCCACTGAGAAGAGGTCTCAAATCTCGTGGGCTAATAAGTCTTTCTCCGAGGCCGACTTGCATCCTCCAAGCTCCAGGACGAGAAGAATCCGAAGCAGAAAGAGATGCTGGGAAGATGCAAAACTGGAAAGCTTACAAAGTGGCCACCAGCCCCGCCAGACCAGCGTTTAGGGGATGCCACTGCACTGACCATCTCAGCTACCCTCAACAGCGGCCCACGCCTGTCTCTGGCTCACAACCCACAGAGGTCACTCAGGAGATGGCTGGAAACTTCAAGAATGGAGCCTGGGATCACAGGTAGCCTGGGCAGGAGGTGGCAGGGGAGGCGGATATCTGTGTTCTCCTGGCAGCCGTGGCTATCTGAGGTGAGCAATGAGGGCCAGCATAGTGCCAGGCGTGGTACCAGAGTCCACAGTCCGGCTGGAGGCCCTGTTTACTGAGTCAGCTGAGGCTATTTTTACCCCGTCACTTTCCAACGGTGAACCCACACTTGAGAGTTCATTGTTTGGGGTGGGTTGGGAAACTCAACTTGGCCTTTCTTGTGGTTGGATTTCTGGTGTGCCTGTAAGGAAGGGCAAGCTTGGGCATCCCATGGAGATGTCTGATGGCTTAACCTTCCCTTGGCTTGATGGGTCTGGATGGAGGGGGTCAAGTCTCCAGGCTACATGGCTCTGCTCAAGAGGAAGGGCCACGGCCAGCTCCACTCCCCTCCACTGTGGCAGGGAGGCAGATACAGAAGGCTGGGTATGGTCTAGGTTCCCTAGGTCAAGCCAAACCCTCTGTACAAATCTTCCAGCCCACTATTCAGAGACGAAGCACCTCTTAATCAGGTCTTAGTAATGTGACCGGTGACTGGAATAGTCTCAGAACCATCCTTGAGAAAGCAGCAGGTAAGGGTTGGATACTGGGCGCGATAGTGAAGCTGAACAATCTTACAGCTGTTGCCAAGTGACACCGGTGATAGAGCCAGCCTTGTCTGTGGGCTCAGAGAAAAGAATGTTCCTTGGCCATGGAAGCCAGGACCACTTATTTCTCCTTTTACAAACACGTTCGTCTCCATCCATACCTTACGGACAACCAGGATGCTCAGTTACTTGGATTCCTTTCGAAGAAGCAATGTCTCTAAAGCACCAATGTTTTCCTGACTTACAAAACCACTTCCCACTCAACAGAGCTGAGACTTTCATCTGAGGATGGAACAAGTCCCTCTCCTTGTCAACGGGGAAATCTGGGACTAAACCCAATTTCGAGTCTACATGCAGAGAGGTTTGAGATGCTATAATAAACTTAGAGACCCTGTGTGGGTAGAAGCACTGCACTCAGAAAAACACTCTGCCCCACCCCCAACACACACACACACACACACACACACACACACACACACAGAGACACTGGTGGACACAGTCCACTGTGAGACAGTTCTATGCCCTCCCAAGCCACTTGGGGCTAACCTGGCCAGATCTAATTCCCCCAGAGCAGAAGTGATGGGCGAAGCTCCACACAGCCGCGGCCATTTGTCGTCTTTAGGCCACATGCAGCTACAGGTGAGGCAGCTATAGGATAGAAGCCACCTGGATGCCCTGGATGCTCGGGTTATTGCTTAACACACTTGACTGCAGCACGCACCATGACACACCCCTTGTGGCTCACCCTGGTAGTCCTCAGAAGCTGTGCCAACAGAAATGGTTGCTGTTGTTGAAATTTCCTAGTACACTTGAGTCGGGTGCTGTCCACCAAAGCATAGTTCAGGCACGAGGATATCAGCAAGATGAGACACACAAATTGCACTGCTGGCATCGACATGTCAAATGTTCTAGAGAGTCACTACCCCCAGACTGAAATTCATTTGAGGTAAAAATGATGCATTAGAGCACTAAGACTCCAGGGCACATCTGCTGCCACAGCCCAGTGGTCTGGACTAGTCTTACTAATGCAATGCAGAGACGACAGCCTGGGCATCCCATAGGGGCTGAAGGCCAGCCACGGGGAAAGGAAGCACACAGAATCTCTCACCTTCTCCACACCTTAAAGCTACAGTGCACTGCGAACAGCATCTCCAGACTCCAGGAACGGGCAGTGAGGGAGAAATGCTAACCCATGGTGTGTATCATAACCCTCTGCAGACGGGACTATAAAGAATGTTTAATCTGGGTACTGGAAAGATGGTTCAAGGGTTAAGGCACTCACTCCTGGAACCCAAAACGCATCAGGAGCGATCCCTGAGCACCGGTGGATGTGACAAAAAAATAAAAATGAAACAAACGAAAAGAATTTTTTTTGCATTCCTCTAGGAAGTTGGAGGACAGTACAACATGTAAGGTGCTTGCTCTGGATGCACCAGACCCAGGTTTGATCCCCACCACCCCATCTGGTCCTCTGAGTTCCACCAGGAGTGAACCCTGAGCACAGAGCCAGGAGTAAGCCCTGAGTACAAGCCAGGTGTGCCCCCGACCACAAATTTTTAAATAAAAAAAATTCCTTCTGGGTCATTTTCACTCCTTTATGCTCATGCCCACTTGCCCTGCTCTGAGAGTCACTGGGATGAACAAGGAGCCGGTGTGGGTCGTGGACAGAAAGTCCGGCTCTGCTCCTCCACCTCAAGCAGCATGCCACACGGGGGAAGGCACCGGTCCTCAGAGGCTCTGTGTGCTCTGACGAGTCCCTCCCCTCCTCCAGGCACCTGGGGCGTCTCCGGCTTCCTGCGTCTGGAGAGGCTGCGAGGGCGAGGAGGCCGGGGAGCTGGCGGGGAGGGCGGCATTAGCTCGGCTCTCACACGCAAGCTGCTCACTCGCGCTTTGTAAGAAGATGCAGCTGCCACTGTTCCCATAGCAACGCTCCTCGCCTCGCTGGGCACAGGCCTGCGGAAATGAGATTTCACATGTAGGAAGGGGCCAACCGCTCAGAACCCCGGCTCCTGTCTGGGCACTAGTACTGCGGGGCGGCCTGACACGGCCCAGGGCCTCGGTCCAGCTGCCCTCCCGCCTCACTCCCTCTGCCTTGCAGCGTGACGACCCTGCTCCTGGGCACTCTGTCCCTTCCGCTGGCCCGGGTGGGACTCCTCGTGACAGACTCATCATCCTCTTGCTCTGGCTGTCCCTGCAGAATGACTCACTCCCCCTCTGTCCCTGTGAAATTATTTCATCATGTGCACGGGGGGCTACGTCCATTGTTGGGATGCTCACGAGGCAGAGACGGCACAAGTAAGGGCGAAGTCTCACCCTCCTTTCATCCCCGTTGGGGCACAGACTGCCGAGCCCTTGGTGGCAAGATGAGCTCTGAGGAGCAAACGTGACCCTTGCTTCAATCTTCTCACCGGGTCTTGGTAGGAGCACAGGCTGCAGTCACAAAGCACGAAGGGGCAACGGGAGGAGTGAGGGGAGGCCTGTTGCCCCCGAGATGGTAAGAGGCAGAGTCCATGGGCCAAACGCGACCCAAAAGCGAAAGTTCACACAAACCCTCCTGCCCAGCTACCGGTCCTGCTCACACCTCAGCAGTAGCAACAGAAATCGATGGGCTGGAAATACTGCCTCTCAGGTTTGAGGGTGGGTTGTGTGAGCACAGACCCCATCAGAGCCCACGGATATATGCTAAGATTTGTTTGCTTCACAGATGCTATCAATTATCTGTGGTATTTAGAATAACTGGATGAGGGAATGCCATGCTTGAATGGGCGGATGCCCAGACGAACCTTGGGCCCAGAGTATGGGGAGAAGGAGGTGAAGAGCGGAGGGGAGAGGGAGAGGGAGGAGAGAGAAATGAGAAGTCACAGGAGCCAGATCAGGAGGTTCAGGTAAGACGGTGGCGTTGAGGAATGGCAGAGCCGAAGGTCCAAGCCACAGAGCCCACAACACTGAACTCAAGAGACCCAAACTTGGGGCTGGAGCGATAGCACAGCTGGGAGGTGTTTGCCTTGCATGCAGCTGACCCAGGTTCGATTCCCAGCATCCCATCTGGTCCCCCGAGCACCGCCAGGAGTAATTCCTGAGTGCAGAGTCAGGAGTGAGCCCTGTGCATCGCCGGGTGTGACGCAAAAAAGAAAAAAAAAACCCCCAAACTTTAACATCTGAACTTAGAAAGGTGCCTGTCAAGAGGGCGGGCTGGAGGGAGGAGCCTAGGTACACAGATGGAGTAACATTAAAACATTGCATTCCCTCATCCAGTTATTCTAAATATCACAGATAAGCAGACACTGCCAGTGGGATCAGTGCTTCAGTATTTTATGTCTAAAACTCAGTGATGAAAACTTTGTAAATCATGGTGCTTTGATGAGATTTTTATTTTAAAAAAACCAAAACCAAAAACAAGATTTGGGTGTTTTACTCTAGATAAAAATTCTGCCTCCAGTAAAAAAGAGACCTTCATTCATTGCTGGTGGAACTGTTTCCCGGTTAAAAGTTACCCTCGAATATCTTTTTTCTTTTTGATTTTTGGGTCACACCTAGCAACGCTCAAGGGTTACTCCTGGCTCTGCACTGAGGAATTACTCCTGGTGAAGCTCAGGGGACCATATAGGATGTTGGGGATCAAGCCCAGGTCTGCTGGTGCAAGGGAAATACCTGCTGTATTATCACTTCTGGGGGTTGGGAGGGGTTGGGGAGGGGATCAGGCTTCTTTGTCCAGAAGTTGGTATAAGCTCCAAGGGATTGGACAACTAACCAGGTTTGGACAACTAACCAAAGCATGCCTGGAAATGAGAGAGTTTGACCGGGGTATGGGGCTGCCCTAAGCCTGAGGGTTGGGAGAGCTGGGTGGGTCTCCACGCCCCCACTCCACTCCTGCCTGGCAGCTGTGAGAAAGGACAGTGGATCATACCTGCCCATCTTTGCCACCCCTGAGGTCACTGACCCACTCCCACAACTCCCACACTTCCCCCTCACAACTGCGGACCAGAAAACCATGCACAAGTTCAAGGACTCCTTGGCAGTCACGTCCTAAATCCCGCCGGGCACTCTGTAGGCCGAAGTGTCCAGCATGCCTGCAGGGGCCCCCCGAGGAAGGCTGATAAGATAATGGTCCGGAAAGGAACCTGTTTGGTGTCAAATCCATAATCAATCCCAGGAATCAGAAGCGAGCGAGTCTGGCGGAGGGAGATAGCTGCCAGCTGGCGACCCCATGTCATCTGCCGGGGAATGGAAAGGCCACTCTCAAATTTCACTTATGGAAGCAAAGACACAGCCCAAATTAAACAGCAAGAAAGGGTTTCTGGTCACCCCAGGATCCCGGTCTGAATCCTGCATGCCTCTAAGCACCCCTCTTCTGTGCTCCCTTCCCACTGCACCCTAGTTTTGTTTCATTTGGGGGGACACACCAGCTGTGCTCAGGAGACCATACTGGGTGCCAGGACTGAAGCTGGGTGGGCCACTTACAGGGAAAGTGTCCTCTCTCCAGCCTTGCACCCTAACTTTACATTCAGTTCTGCTGTCTCCTTCATATTGGTGCCCAGGCCAGCGTTCCACGCAGAGTGGGAACAGGAAGCGGGGGTGAAGTGGTGCCATGGGGCACTGGGGGAGGTTGGAGACCTGTGAGCCGTAAGGGCAGTGATGGGTGTCCAGGGGGCACTAATGAGCACACAGTGGGGGGGGGCATCTGGGGGATATAAAGTAACAGAATGGGAGATGAACACCCAAGAATAGTTGAGGTAAGTACCAGGAGGTCTGCTCCAGGGCTTGGAAGCCGGGAGCACATGCTGGGGGAAAAGGCAGCTCAGATAGAGAAGGGAACACCAAGTAAAGGATGTCTGAAGGATTCGCTCGGGATGCGAGATGCGTGCTACAAGTAGACTACAGATGGAACACGATGGCCACGCAATACCTCTATTGCAAACTACAAGACCCTAAAGGAAAGAGAGAGCAAAAGGGAATGCCTTGCCACAGAGGCTGGGGGGAGGAGGGGGGATAAAGGAGGGGGTGGGAGGGCTACTGGGATCACTGGTGGTGGAGAATGGGCACTGGTGGAGGGATGGGTACTAGACCATTGTATAACTGAAACCCAAGCACGAAAGTTTGTAAGTCTACAGCTGTACCTGATGGTGTTTCACTAATAAGAAATAAAGGCAAGAATACATAAATCACTAAAGGGGAGGGGCGTGGGAGGGGAGCAACTTTGGGGGAATGCTGAGAACTCAGTTCCTGTCCCAGAAGCTTGCCCCTGAGAAAGGCCTGCTCTCACACGGTCCGGACTCCCTCCCTGGAATCTGTGGGAGACCTTCTGCAGGGAAACGTCCACTTGGCGAACGAGCAGTGACCACAAGCCAAAAACTCGAAAGCGCAAGTGGGCCGGGAAGACGGCAGAGAGGGACAGCTCGTGCTTCGCATGCGCGAACCCCCGTCTGCTCCCGGCACTACGTGGTCCTGGGCGGTCGCCCGGAGCACTACTGCTGGTGTGCCCGACTCCACTCCCCCCCAAGAAAAGAAAATCATGCCCAACTGACCGCTAAAATTTCAATTTAGACAAAAGATGGGGCTGTGGGGTGTGTGGAGCAAGTGGGGGCTTCCCCAGCACCAGCGAGCAGAGGACAGAGCCCGGTCACAGCCTGGGGCCCTTGTCTCTACAGAAAGGCGAAAGCAAGTGCTGGAAGGGCACGGTGTGGCTCCCAGCCACATTCCACAGGAAGCCTTGGTCCTAAGCCCTGGTCCTTTTTTTTTTTTAACTTTTATTAGTGAAACACCATGAGGTACAGTTGTAGACCTACAAAATTTTTTTTGAGAAGTAATTTTTAAATTTTTTTATTTTAATTTTTATTAGTGAGACACCATGAAGTACAGTTGTAGACTTACAAATTTTTGTGCTTGGGTTTCAGTTATACAATGATCGAATACCCATCCCTCCACCAGTGCCCATTCTCCACCACCACGGATCCCAGTATCCTTCCCACCCCCCGCCCCCCACCCCATCCCACCCTGGCTCTGTGACAGGGCATTCCCCCTTGTTCTCTCTCTCTTATCTTGGCTATTCTTGGGTGTTAGTCTCCTATTTTATTACTTTATGCTCCTCAGATGAATGCAATCTTTCTACGCCTGTCCCTCTCTTTCTGACTCATTTCACTTAGCATGATTCTTTCCATGTAGTACCACTTGTATGTAAATTTCATGATTTCATCTTTTCTAACAGCTACATAGTACTTCTGGCACGGGCTGCTGGCTAGAGCTTCTTGTGCTCCGTGATACCCGTGTGTCCTTTCTCTCCTCCGCAGCCCACACTTGCATCTTCTGTGCATTTACCTCCTGGCTCTGGAACACTTGGTGGGCGCGGGGTGGGAGTGTACGTGGCAGTGCTCAGGGATCACTCCTGGAGGTGCTCAGGGGACCACACAGGGTGTCAGGGGCCAAATTCATGTTGGCTGCCTGAGCTGTCCCTCCGACTCACGCGCCTTCAGGTTTTAACTTGTGCTATGGCTTTGGTTTCTGTGGGTTTGGGGCAGATATCAGCTGATTGACTAAGACAAGGGATTATGGAGGACAGGGCTGGTGATATATGGCACCAACAGTGCAGTGACCACCAGGCCTCCACCATGTGGCCATGCTCAGCAATGGCTGCACGTCAACAGCCCAGGGAAGCACAGGCCTGGAGTAGGTCATATCACCATGTTCACCTCATGGAAGATGAAATGTGGGTCCCAGAGGGGTGACGTGCCACTGGAGGGAGTATCTGGCAAGGCTGGGGAGGAACCCAGAGCCTCTCTTCCCCTGCCCTCACCCCAGACAGGACCTCACCTTCCCCCTCTCCACACGCCACATACAAAGGGAAGAAACACCCACTGGGGAAGCAAACTCATAGATAAGGAAGCACTAAATTCTGAGGCTCGCTGCAAGTAGCTGATCATCTCCATCAGCCCAGAGCTCCAGTGATACACCTGACTATGACTCCGATCTGCCTTGAGACCTGGCCCCTCACTTTTCCAGCTGGGTGGCAACCCCAGGTAGGAGCTGCATTACAATGTGAGGATGAGGGCCACAAAACACACACACACACACACACACACACACACCTGGGTGATAGGAGGTTTTGGAACATGTGAGGACCAGACATGATTCAAAATCAACCGTGTCATGAATTCAAGGTGTTTCTAAAGAAGCACCTGCCCAGGATCTCAGGCTTTTCTCAGGTGGAAAGGGTTGTGTGTGTGTGTGTGTGTGTGTGTGTGTGTATGTCTGTGTGTGCATGGTAAAGGTTTGAGGTACTCTAACTTCCCACTGCTCAGCTCAATTGCAGACAAATACAAGTAAAACTTGACAAGCCGAGCTCTGGCTTGTGCCAGACACTGCAAAAGACACATCCAAGTTCCCCAATTCCTATCTGTCCTTCCAGACGGCACGCAAGTCACTTCACCAGGCATGCGCTGTTGAATCTACCCCAGGTCTCTGTGCAATTCTCTCATCTTCAGCCCCCTTGCACCTGAAGCTTGTCTCCACTAACACTTACTTGAACTTTGTTGGCTTTGTCATGACTCTTATTTAAAAGTAAAAATGATAAACGCAAATTTAAGATGTTATTTTTATTTTCTTTAAATAATGTTTATGAGAAACAGCCTCGTTCCTGACACTCCATTCGCTCTCAACGGAACCACTATCTCAGAATGCAACAGTTATATATACCTAGGTCGAGAAATCAACATGATGAATGACCTGGCACCTGAGTTGCACAGGAGGAAGAGAGCAGCTTGGAATGCCTTCAAGAGCGTTGAAGAAATAACTAAGAGGACAAAGAACCTCCAGCTCTGAGCACATCTCTTCAATTCCACTGTTCTTCCTGCATTAACATATACCTCAGAGACCTGGGCCCTACGAAAACAGGATGAGAACACTATTCGGGTCTCTCAAAGAGGAATAAAAAGAGCTATGCTTGGAATATCACGATTCACTCAAATGAGAGATAGAATCCGGAGTTCTGATCTCCGTCAACGCTCAAGAAACAGGGACACTGTCTCATTTGCCAAGGCATCAAAAATCAGATGGGCTGGACACGTAATGAGGTTTACAGACAACCGCTGGACTAGAGCCATTACTGACTGGATTCCACAGGACGTCAAAAGATCGCGTGGACACCCACCTACAAGATGGTCAGACTTCTTCGTCAAGACCCTGAATGATCGGTTTGAGACTCTGCATGTTCCTAGAATGAGCAGATGCCATTGGGCTACACTAGCACGCAACAGGGATGAATGGAGACATCACTGGCACCCGCTTGAGTAAATCGATGAATAACGGGGGATCAAGTGGTCAAGTGAATGTTTATTAATGTTATTTTTATTAATAAAATGTTATTTTATTTTTATATAAACAAGGTATAGATGGAAATTTTTATCATAAATCAAGCATGATTTTCATAAGTACAAAACTTTTTAAAACTCTTAGCAGGATGTACATCTGGTTGGTGGTTACAAGTTTTTAAACAGCAAATGATTTGTCTTCTAGTATTTTTTTTTAAATTTTGGGCAACACTCAGCATTGCCCAGAGCTTATTCCTCGCCTGCACTCAGGCATCACTCCTGGCAGGGCTCAGGGGACAATGTTGAGTGCTGGGGATGCAACCCAGGTCAACCAGTTGCACGGCAAGTACCTCACCCACTGTACTATTGCTTCAGATCTGTCTTCTAGTATTTTCAATGCAACAGACACAATGGTTTTCTTTCTTTTTTTCATGCAATTGATTTATGATGGGAAGCTTTCCATTCAAACATTCATTATGAAAAGATGATAGTTGTGGAAAACTTCTCACTAGCTGCATGACTAAGTTGTAAACCAATTTAGGGTGCTGTTACTGTGAAAGGCAATATATATGTGCCAAGTTGTTGGGAAGTGATCTGGCTGGCCACTAACAAAGCAATGTGATTGGTGATTTTTGGAACCACAGATTCATCTGTTTCAAAACCTCATTTACATAGGGAATAACCAATCAGACAACAAGAAACAGCTAAGGGGTGGGGCTATGTAGAGTATATAAACATGGGGTCATGCGATGCCTGGAAGGAATTGCTGGGATTACTGCTGAACTCTTCAAAACTGTAAATAAGGAGTTGTAATATTTCAGACAACTGGGGGTCACAGGCTATTATTACTTGGCATCCCGAGAAGCAGGAAGCTAGCGAGAACAGTGTGACACAGATTTCTTTTCCCTATATTCTGAACACAGTCTGAAAAACAGGTATATTAACTTCACTGTACCTGAGAGGCATACTTTGAGTACCATGTTATTATGGGAAAACTATACTCCCGACTTTCTCATGGGGACATGGGTGGGGGGTACAGTGAGGAAGGTTGTGCAGTAGGCATCAGGCATCTGCGCTGGTAAAGCCAGCACGCAGGTGACTGGCACGAAGCATGCGCTCCCTGTGTGCCAGTTCATGCCACGGCAGCCTCCAGGGACATGCTACCCACTTCTCTGCTGCAGAGGCTCTGCCAGTCCCTCCTCGTTCAGGACTGGTGGGCATGCAGACTCACTCCAAAAGCTCTGAGCTCCCTCTCCAGACCAGCCAACCATGCACCAGCTGCAGGGCCCCCTCCAGCCCAAAGGATGCCATTTCCTTGCCCCCAGCTGGCCCACAGTTTGTCAGGGAAGGAAACATCCTGCCTGGCGATTTTCGATGTTCGTGAACCTCCCCCACCTGGAAACTTAGCAAGAAGCCAAGATCTGCTCTCAGCATCAAGAGGGGGAGATTGTAATACAAAAAGGCAGAGGTGGCAGGAAGGAAATTGAAAAAAAAAAAAAACCCACACAGAACAACAAGACCTTGGATTTTTCATCCCTTTATGTGAAATCTATTTTTTTCCTAACAATAACAAGCACTTCTCCTTGAAAGAGCAGATTAAAGCCTTAGGGTGGGGCTGCCAGGACAACCCCCTAAACCTTAAGGTTTTACCAAGCACCGTCTATTGTGCCTGCACTAAAATCTCCCCGAAGGATAAAGTAATTTAATCTAAAAGAGCAACTCGCTGATGGAGAGACAGAACGCTGTGAACATGGTTCAATTCCCGGTACCACTTATCCTCATCCAATCCGCCAAGCACCAATAGGAGTAAGCCCTGAGCATCACCAAGTGTGATTCTGTTGGGACTTGGGAGGCAGCTGAAAGGGGAGTGTAATGCTTGTCATTCAGAATGTCTGGGCTGATCCCCAGATCACGAGACTGCCTGTCCATGGCTGGGAATGACCTCTTGAGCACCACAAAGTGCCCCCTGCTGGTGAGGCCCCAAACAGAATTGTCTGCTGCTACATAAATGATGACATTTCCAAGAGAGCTGGGATGGCAGTGGGCGGGGCAATCCAGCTCCAGAGCTCCTGTGGCACCCCCCAAGGACCTCATGCCACCTCACTTAGGTTTGCCTTGAGGGGTGGGGACGATGGGGCCCCCATACCTGAAGTTCTGCCAGCCTCAGACCTCCCTTCCTTTGCTTTATTTTTTCGTTTTATTTTGAGGTCACACCCAGTCATGCTCAGGGGTTCCTCCTGGCTCTGCACTCAGGAATTACTCCTGGCAGTGCTCGGGGGACCGTGTGGGGTGTGGGTCTGCCATGTGCAAGGCAAGCGCCCTCCCCTCGGTACTGCAGCCCCAGCCTCAGGCCTTCTGAGGGTCACAGGATCACAGCCCCGGGGGCTGCAGGACCTGCTTGAGCCTCAGTCCTGGTCCCCTGGGCCGAACCTTGCGCCCAGGCCAGGACTTTAAGTCCCTCCTGTGGAGGGAGTCTCCAGCCAGCTGTAAAAGGTTCATTCATCGCTTGGTGCGGAATCCAGGTTCCCACAGATGCCAAAGGGCCTCCAGGACCCACCGTGCTCTCACACTCAGTCCCGCACACTTCCCGTGGTGTAGCACAGTACGATCCCCCTTCCAGAGCACTTGGTCCAGAAGCACTTGGCTCCTGGGAGCCTCCGTCCAACCCTCCTCCACCCATACCACACCAGACCCCAAGACCAGTCTCCGGCCCGAGTGGATCGCTCTCTCTAGCCACCCGGACTTTAGGGGCGCACCCCCACACCCAGCCATGCTCTGTGTCCTCCTCTGTGAGTCTGATGCACTTTCTGATGTTCCTCTCCTGTTCCTCTCCTCCCCTCTTCTGTTTCTTTCTGTTCACAGTCTATCTCTGGCACACTATTCTCTCTAGCTCCAGAGAGGGAGTATAGAAAGAGAGGTACTTGCCTTGCATGTGGTCAACCTGGGTTGGAATCCCCAGCACCACATGTGGTCCCCTGAGCACTGCCAGGGGTCACTCCTAAGCAGAGAGCCAGGAACAGCCCCTGAGCACTGCCAAGTGTGGCCCCAACCCAACCCCCCAAAAAAAGAAAAAAAAAGAAGGGGTTGGATAGATAGCTCAGTGGGTTGAGCCAGGCTTTCCATGACGGAGGCTGGGGTTCAAATTCACCCCCCACCAATACACACACACATACCACATGTATGGGCACTGCCAGAGGTGACCCCCAAACACAGAATCAAGAATAGTTCCTAAGCACTACTGGGTGTAATCAAAACACAAAAAATGGGAAAGGCAAGGAAGACTGGAGTGTGCTGGGGTGTTTGGAGAAAACTCTTCTTGATTCTTCTCTGCTGTGTGAAACAGGAAGACAATCAGGGCCTGGGGACACTCTGAATCTCTGGAAAAAAGCGGTGGAGGAATGTTCCACCATGATAATCTGATTACTGGAACGTGACACTTGGGGAGCATCTGCAGAGACCTGGGGTGGGTGAGGAGACAACCCCCCTGCACCCCAGAACCAGTAACATGAGGATTGAGAGAAAGTCAGCAGAGAGGGGCTTCCGGTCGATGCTGGGGCCTTGCTCCGGAAGAAAAGTTGGGGTCCACGGGGCTGAGGGGGGTTTGCTGGGGGTGCTGCTCTTATTTTTTAAACTTTGATGAAGGGAAGGCTCCACTGGCCAGGGGTTATGAAGTCAATTTTGCTGGTTAATAAAAAATCAGCGTTTGGATTTCAAGCCTTTGGAGCTGTGAGTCTCGAGTACTCCACTCTGAGGCTCAGGGTGCAGGGAGCCCTGCCTCAGCTGACCTGAGCCAGTGGGAAACTTCCTGCCTGAAGGTGACCCCTGACTCAACCTCCCCTGAAGGAGGGCTCCTGTGCCCTCCCATGCTCACAAGCCCAGATGCTCTCCTCACCCTCCTCGATCCTTTTCCTGAGACCCATAACCTCTTTGATTTCCTGCAATGGTCCTCTTCACCCTCAAACTCTGAGCTGCTGCGACCAGAACATTCCCGCTCTAGGGCCACCTGGCGTCACTCAGAGCTCCCTCTCCTAAAGGTTGGCTCTGGGGCTGGAGAGAGTCCAGGGTAAGGCCTTGCTTGCACAGACCCTTGATTCAATCCCAGGTACTACAAATGATCCCCCTAAGTGTGTGATCCCTGAGCAGAGAGCCAGGAGTAAGCTGTGAGCACCGCCAGGTATGGCTAAAAAAAAGGTTAAAAAAAGAAAGGCAGCAAAGGGGCTAGAGATATAATACAGAGGTCAGTGTGCTTTCATTGCACACAGCTGACCTGGGTTCAATCTCCCTCACCCCATATAGTTCTCCAAGCACCACCAGGAATAATTCCTGAATGCAGAGCCAGGAGTATCTCCAGGTGTGACCCAAAAAGCCATTAAAAAAAAAAAAAAGGGCAACAGGGCCCAGTGTTTGGTGATCAGGGCAGAGCTATTTCTCAGACTGTGTCCAGCTCACCTTCAGAACCTTCCAGAATTGGCCCTACCATACCCCTCACACCGAGAACTCTTCACTGTTTGGATTTGTGCCACGGAGATCCGCAGATGCAGACCACTCATGGAGCACGACCCACAAAATAACGCTGAGAGCACACTGGTCTCTGGATGGAAGTACATGCCACATTACTCCCGTAGGGAACCCCCAGCCCCCACCCCCGCCATGTTTGCAAAGCTGCTGATGCCAAGAGAAAGTCCCCAGTGATCGCTCCCCCTCGCCCCCTTGCTCCGAAGATCCTGTGTGTCCTCAAGCACACACCTATTAAGCTCTGGTCTGCAGTTGGCTGCTAAGTCTCAGTGCCAGCATCAAGCTTCTGCCTCCCCCAAGCTTCTACAGTGACTGTATCCTCACCTCTCCTTCCCTAGCCCCCACGCTCTCTTACACACACACACACACACACACACACACACACACACACACTTTAATTTTTTTTCCAGGAAATTTCAAATTACTGCTGCAGCACGGCTGGGGAGCCATAAGGAGACAGTCAATCATTCCGAGAGGCAATCTCCTCCTCATAACTCGCCCTGACATTTATTGGAGTGACCTAACTCAAGAGTTGCAACAGCCAGAGAACGTAGTGAAACAAAACGGGCTTTCCGCCTCTGGAAACGATTTCTCTGAGCGGCTTTGATTTTAATTGCGCTGAGTGTAGAAAAGAGGTAGAGTTGCAGCTGATGGCAGCCGTCTTCATTTGCAGCTGGACGTGAGTGGCCCGGACGGCTTCCCGGTGAGCAAGCACCTTCTGGGCTCGGGTCAGGCCTGGGCATGGCTAACCACCACTTGAAGCTGGGCGAGCGCCAGGAAATAGTTAAACTTCCCTTTCTGACTGAGCACTTCAAAGACTTGTCCTTGTTTGTTACTAACCTTTTATCTTTACGCTGCTCTGAGAAAATAATAAATAAAATATAAGGCAGCCCTCTCTCTGATGTAGATCGGACTAAAGAAAGTCACCGTGATGAGTTGCTTCCCAGGCATATGAGCTCCACGAATGTCTCCAAGGGTCTGTTTGGCTTTAAGTATAGGGGTGACAGCAAGCACGCAGCTCTAAGACAAAGGTCTGACCCCAAGAGACAGCCCTCCTGGATGGGAAAAACATCTCAGGGTCAGAATCATATACATTTAGGGTCTGGAGTGCTGGCACAGAGGATCAGGCACTTGCCTTGCATGAGCCAGGTTTGATCCCAACACCTATTATTGTCCCCAGCCAGGAGTGATCCCCAAGGGAGAGCCAGGGGTAAAGCCAGAGCAACCCTAGATGTGGCCCAAACGCCAAGAAGAAAAAAGAAAAAGTCCTAAGGCTGGGCTGTGGTGAGGGCCGCACTGCCCAAACCACTGCCCGTGCATCTATAGTGGGGGAAGGTTTCCTGGTATAGCGACTGTAACCCAACCAAACTACTTGGGAAAAAAATCAAATGATGCATATAAAAACTCCTGTTAAGCCATAAACTTTGTGCTTTGAGCACATCGCTCTGACCTTGGTCATGGATACTGTCAAATGCTCTGGTGGGGAGTCCATCCCCCTGAGAACCTCACCCACACACTCAACTGGCATAGTCATCAACTCTGCCAGTGTTCTCACAAAGCCCCCCTAAGTCCATTTCTAAGGAGTCACTGAGAAACGCCTGGGTCTTAAAGCATCGTGCCAACTCTGATCCATACCATCACCATGGCCACCATCCCCCCAGCGTCCCTACCAGTAGCCAGGGGCTCCCCTGCCCCCGACCCAGGGAGGCGTTGAGGAGGCGGGGTCCCTCCCACTGACCATTGCTTTCATAGAACACAGGCTCTTAATTCTGATTTTTGCTTTTAGAAAAATCATCATTTTCTTATTTGTTTGTGTCACCACCCATGGGCCAGAGTGATAGCATAGCAGGTAGGGCATTTGCCTTGCACGTGGCCAACCCAGGTTTGATTCTTCTGCCCCTCTCGGAGAGCCCGGCAAGCAACCAAGTGTATCCCACCAGAACGGCAAAGCCTGGCAAGCTCCCCGTGCTCCCCGTGATGTATTCGATATGCTAAACACAGTAACAAGTCTCACGATGGAGATGTTACTGGTGCCCGCTCAAGCAAATCGATGAACAACAGTAGGACAGTGCTACAGTGCTACCATCCAGATGCTGGGGGGGCAGGGGGCGGGCGGATGCTGCATTGCCGGAGATTGAAATGAATCGGTAGCGTGAACAGTGCGTGGCAGTGCATGGGCGGCAGCAGGGAGGCACAGGCCGGGACAGCAGCCAAGGCCCTGCACAGAGAGGTGGAATCAGGTGGGATGAAGCACAGCGTCCGTTCTGTGGCCAGTGGCTCCAGTTCCGCTCAGCACCTCTCAGAGAAGAGCCTGGAACACCAACTAGGGCGCCTGAGGTCTTTGGATAGAATCATTCCCGGCACGTCTTTCTGTGACTTTCGCAGAACCCAGATCCACAGCAGGTCTAGGGGTTCTCTGCTACCTGTTTTTCCCCCCCATGACCATAGGAACCCCCAGGAAATGGCTGTGCTTACCGCCCTGGGGCTGCAGACGCCCCTCCCATGACAGACCCTGTGAAGGGCAGGAGGTGAGTGAAGATGAGACCCGGGTTTCTGAGCCAAGATGGCATTTCCCAAGTCCAAATAACGATGAGCTGGTGCCTCACACCTGCCACTGCTGCTATTACCTGGGTAACCGCTAAAAGAAGGGTAAGAGAAGGGAAGCTCCGTGCTCGCTCCTGGTGGGAATGTACACTGGCTCCGGCCATGACGGGAACAGTTAAGAAGCTGTCTCCAAACATTCAAAAGAGAAATCCCAAACTATCTGGTTTCCCCACTTCTGGGTATTCACCCAAAGAGGTCAAAAACACTCACTGAAAGAGACTAAGGCCTTTCTGTCTCTACTGCAGCGTTATTTACAATAACCAAGAGTCGGAAACAATGTCCATGCCCACAGACCATCCCAGGGAAAAGAAGATGAGGTATAAACACACACAAGAACTATTTCTCAGCTACCAAAAAAATCCAAAAAATTCAAATGAACCCTGCCATTTGCAGCAATTTGGATGGGCCCAGAGGGTATCACGCTTAGTGAAATCAGAGAAACACACACATGATCTCACTCATATGCAGGACATTAAAAAAATAAATAAATAAACTAAATCAAACACCAAAGATTAGCCTGTAAGACCCAATTACTGGCTCCCAAAAGGGAAAGGGATGAGAAAACCAGGTACAGGGGAGCCAGCAGTCTGGCGCAGTTGGAATTCATTCAGCGGTGAGCTTCCAGCAGGCGATACGGATGCGGATGTATCATCCTGTACTCCTAACTAACACCTATCCACTCACATCAGCACCACACCTGCTCCTCCAGGCTATGCTGCATTCAAACTGGACAATGTGACTCTGGTATGTATTATATCGCTTCAAAACTTTGAAAAGTCTCAGGGGGAAAGGGGGAACAAAGCAGTGACCGTAACAAAATAAATATCTCACTTTATGAAACACAAAGAACAAAGATGAAGCGACCCTTGAAGGATTTACACATTGGAGCTGGAGTGACAGTAGAGCAGGTAGGGTGTTGACCGTGCACTCCGCTGGCCTGGGTTCAAGTTCCAGCTTCCTATACAGTTCCCCAAGCAGTGTCAGGAGTGACTCCTGTGTGCATCACTGGGTGTGCCCTCCCGATCCAAAAAAAAAAAGAGTTTAGCACATTGACTCTGGCACTGCAATTGGTGTTAATTAAGCCACAAGCACGAGTGAGTCCCAGGGGGTGTGGACCTGTGTGAATGTGTAGACGAAGGTGCCAACGGCGGAACACATGCTCTTCACACCCCTTCCAGCCTCTTTCCCGCAGGACTGGTCTGCAGCGCCGTTTGCTGGGGGGGCACTTACTTGGTCCTCATGACCCTCGTTCTGCCTGTCCTGATGCACTGAGGCTGGCCAGGCAGCTGGCTGCTGGGCTGAAGGTCTGAGGTCACCAAGGGACCATCAGATGAGCCCCAGGAACCGAGGCCGTAACTGAAATGGGGACACCAGTCTACAGCTCACCAAGGGAGGAGTGAAGGAGAAAATGGCAGTCAGATCAGGCTGGGGGCAAGGGGGAGGGCAAGGAAGGCACTTTCCCAAAGCCTGGCAAGTTGTTTTTGTTTCTAGAAGAGCCTGGAATTTGCCCTTCACACAGTGTTCTTAAAACTGTCATTTTCTGAAGCAAATTTGGTGCAGATCTGTGGCTGGAAGGTGACGCACTCATGCACACACACACACACACTCTCCCATGCCCGATGGCCCCTCTGAGTTCCAGACAGAACTGCTTGCAGGCAGGAACAGGAGATCAGGTGGCAGGAGGGCCTGTCTTGGCAGCCGAAGCCCAGTCTCGGGCCTGGGTGTCTGGATGGGGCTCTGGCCCTCGGGGGTTGCTCAGCAACTGAGCATCGTGCTGCCACGCACACCTTGCCCTTTAGAAGACATGCTGGACAGCACTTCCCTGGCCTGCACCCGCCTCATGACCCAGCTGCCTGGCACAAGGGGGTGGACAGTCCGTGACCTCTCGGGACTAGCCCCACGTGCTCTCCCACAGCGAGGGTCCGTTTCCAACAGCAATTTCGTGCAAGGTAATAAATCAGAGCCCAAGTTCTGATCCCCGGTGGGTAGGTCAGAAAACAGAGGCAGAGAGGAAGCGAACCCTCCATTCAGAGACCAGGAAAACCCACACAGTGGCTGGGTCTGTAAAGTGGCACAGCCGCTCACAAAACACTTGGCAATTACTCATCAAATGAAACACACGCCTACAATGAGACCCGGGGACTGTGCACTAGTGCATTGATTCCACTGAAAAGTTGTGTTCGCATCAGTGTCATAGCAGCTTTATTCAGAATAATAACCAGAAGCTGAAAACAGTCCAGACGAATGAGTGATGCAGTGAATGATGCAGTGAAGCTCTGCTAGAGCAATTTCCAAGTACTCCAGCGATGCAGTGCAGACCTGAGTGAAACCTGGACGAGAGACAGCACAATGGCTGGGACGGCTGGCTTGGGTTCACTCCCAGCACTCCATATGGTCCCCCCAGTCTTGCCAGGAATGATCCCCGTGCACAGAGCCAGAGTAAGGCCTGTGCACGCAAAACAAAACATGAATCTGAAACTGGAAAACAGCAAGAGATGGAGCCTGTGATGGGGAAGTCATGGCCAGCCCCACCTCCTACACAAGCTTCAGGTCCTGGGACAGAAAAACTCTCAGGGGAGCGGGGGGTAAAAGCAAAAGAAAGCAGACAGGGAGAGGATAGAAAGAAACATGTAATTGATAGAATCAGAGACGTGATTAGCCAGAGGGAAAGGACATTCAGGGGGACGGACAAGCCATGCCACACTCTTCCTTCTCAGCCCCTCTCCTCTTGTGAGTCTTTACTTGAGTCTTGCTTTCACTAACGGAAGGAAAGAATGTGGTAGGGGTGACGCCCTCCAGAGAGTATCAGGACTTTCCCTCCTGGTGGTCACCAAAACGGGTGAGAGTGCCCTAGTCAGGTCTGTAAAAGGAGGGGCCCTGCAGTCTGCCACCCAATCAGCTTGCAGGATCCCCGAGGTAAGCCACCCAATCAGCTCACAGGTCCAGGCTAAGCCCTTCCCAGGCACCATTTGCTACCAAATTTCACCTTTTAGGTATGAATGGCTGCAGCAGATAATCCTTATTACGGGAGAAGATGCTTACAAACAAGGATTATTCCTGACTCCCCGGATTCAAGGCTACTGGGAAGCCACTGTCCACAGCACCCAGCTGCCCATCAGCCTCTCCAGAAGTTACAGAAGTCAGTCCTGAGCTAATGTCAGCTTGGCTGGACCTGTGCTCCCTTCCCAGGGCACAGGCAGCTGGAGACGGGCACATTCCTTCTGGGTGTGGGTCTTGTCCCCTCGTGGGAACGCCAGTGGGTCTCTGGGAGATCTGCCCTTACATCCCCCAACTCACCTAGCCCCTCTCCCCTGGGCATGTCTGGCTTCATCAGAAGCTTCAGTCACCTCAAATCATTGACCCCTGACTTAGGACACCAGGGGGGTTTCCTCGCCCTCCACTCCCCACCCCAAAGGGCCAGGCGGGCCACCTTGCTGACACTCAGAGCCTGACCTGGAGGGGTGCCCTTCTGATGGGCAGGGCTGGGGATCAGGGAGTCGGGGATCACACAGGAAGAGCGAAATAGGCTGAGGAGGTAGGGATGGAGGGGGTGGGGAGAGGGTGGTCATCCGATGGCAAAGAGCCAGCAAAGGAGCCACAAGGGCTGGATATCAGGAGCAGCAAGAAACTCCACGGCCTTGGGGAAACGAACCAGCCTGGAAGGGTCCCAGAAGGGTCACGGCCTGGTCCCAGCAGTTCTGCCTCGGGAGGCCCAGGCCTGGCCAGGAACATTCCAGAGGCTATGCAGCACCAGAGCGAAGGGGTGGGGCAGCGGAGAGAGAGCCAACCAAAGCAGGCCGGACATTCGATCCAAGACGGCTCAGGCCCAGGGTGGCACTTCAGACCCGATGACGGTAAGAGTGGCCAGCACCCCTGACCAGTCCCCAAGGCTTTCCAAGGACCCTGAAAAGCTTGAAGGCCCAGAGCAAAGGCCCACCAGGACAGAGGCTGTTTCTGTGCACTCAGTCTCGTGGCAAGGGCTGTCCTCTGTGGACAGGAGCTGCTGGCATTAACTTAGCAGGAAGTGAGCACTGGCTCGTTACTATTTTTAGCAGCTTGTGACAAGCTGGCTGAGCTGTCCTCTTCAGAATCTTAGGACTCCACTGCCACACGACACTCCCGAGAGCAGCCAGCAAACAGCCGGCCTGCACCCACAGCACACATGCTCATAACCTCCGCTGGCCATTTCCCCAGATGTTTTCACTCGGGCCACTTCCTGAGCATCCGCTCCTCCCTCATGCTGTCTTCCTCACAAGAGGCCAACACCCAGGCCCCGGGACCCACAGAACACGGGCACCAATCACCTCCTGGGGAATGTGGAACCTCCTGTGTGTCCTCAGGACTTAGGGGTCTTGCCCAGAAGCAGCTGACCAGCAATTTTCAACTCCCCATCCCAGCTCACCCATAAGGAATACCCCATTTCTATGTAACTGACCCAAAGTGGTGGTCAGGCACCAGGCAGTGTCAACTGGGCTTAAGAAATGGTACCGAGGGCCAAGAAAATAGTATGGTGGTTAGGGAAGAGGCCTGGGACAAGCCTGATCCTGATTTGGTTCCCAGCACCACAGGGTCCCCCCCAGCACTCCCAAGTGCAGCTCTGAAGGCCCCAAGGAAGCCCCAGTGTTTGCTTGGGTATCCCCAGCACCATGGAACCGGAGCAGCAATGCATCCTTGGGCTGTTGCACTAGACGAGTGGCTCAGCAGGCAGTGGCTGGTGGGGCCCTCGAATCTCCTGAGCACTGCTTGGGATCACCCCACCCCCAGGAAGAAAAGAAACAGAACTGAGGCAAAGGCAGACACTGACAGGACTTCCAGGCAAGTATGCAGGTCTGGCCTTACATGGGGAACAACTCTTCTTCCCTGCACGGAAAACCTCAGTCATGGACCAGGCCATGTGCTGGCCTGGGGGAGGGGTGGGTTTTATAGCCCATGTCATTGAACCAAAGCAAACAGCTTCCGGGGGGCCATGGGGTCCAGAAGAGGGGAGCAGGCAGTCCGTGCATTGCCTCCCCCAGCTTCATGGGGGCACAGACTGCTGTCCTTCCCACTGTCCGGAACGCCTCCTGGTGAGGAGCCCCCCCAGGATACAGCAGCAAAGTCCTCGAAGTTGTGAGCGGAGCGCGGAGAGGGACTCTGAGTCTGCAGAGGTCTCTCACCAGACGAGAGTCAGCCCGTTCTGCCCACGGCGATGCCCCTCTGATCCTCGCTCCGCAGACGGGATCTAGAGCACTGCTCCACGGCGGACAGACATGGGAAGTGACCTGTCCCCACCCACCACCCCATCCTAGTTGGTCCCCTCAGGGAACCCAGAGCTGTCCTGGAATGCTGATGACCTGCGAGCAACAACCTAGCTCACTGAGGATTTCCTTGTTATTTTTTTTCATTTCTTTCTTTTAATTTTCAGAGAAGTGGAACTGTTGTAGCATATGGAAGCTGGATTCCTAGTTTTCTGAGATGTGCCCGTATTGTTTTCCAGAAGGGCCAGAGCGGCCGGCATTCCCATCTAGCAGTGACTGTGGCTCCTTTCCCCCTAACGCCCATGCCAACACTGGTCGTTTTTGTTCTCCGTGATGTGTGCCAGTCTCACCAGTGTCCGACTATATCTCACTGTGTTTCTGATGCGTATGGTCCAGCAGTGTCACTTCTTTGCATCTACCCTAAGGGCCCAAAACCTCTATTCAGAAAAGATGTTTGTGCTCCTGGTTTGTTGTAGCACTATTCGCAACTGCCTGAACCTGGAAACAACCCGAGTGCCTAAGAACAGTGGATAAAGGAAGTCGGGTACACGGACACATGTGTACACATGGTGGAAATGTGCTTCTTCACTCTCCATCATAGCAAAGCGTGTGAGGGTAGGGGGCTAAGAAAGGAGAAGTGGCAAGGAAACTGAGAACAGGGCAATGGCACGGTGAAGGAACTTCGGTGCAACTACTCGCAGAATTTTCAAAGGTACTGCAGACACCCAAAACAGTGACAGGTGACATTCAGCAGTCACCGTGAGGCAGCTTTGCTTGTGTCATCTCTTTCCAACTCTTTCAGGCTGAGTTTAAATAAAGGCTGGATTTCATGTTTTTGATGCCTCCAGCAAAGACTTAGAATGCTTGAAATATACTGCGGGATTCCTACGTGGCTCCCGGTTCCTTTGAAGGCCGCACGCTGGGAAAATACTGGAAGCTAAAGAACTGATAAGTGATGGTGTATACGAGGCAGCCGAGGGTTCGCTTTTTTAATTTTAATGCCTTTTTCAGATATCCTTTCATCATGAATGTTACTTTTAAGTGGAAAGAGGGAGGGAGAGTCCCTTCAAGGTGATCTGGGGACAGCAGGGTGACCTTCGCTACAAAAAAAGAGGAGGAGGAGAGATTTCAGTGTCGGGCAGAACCTGAATTTCTGGGCCTGACCCTAGCCAGGCCAGAAGCCTCAGGACCCGCCCCTGCTCCATCTGGCTCTGCAGAGGTGGGAAAAAACACTGCGAAGGAAACAAAGCCACCAAAACCACAGGGCTGCTGCCACCGCACTATCGACCAAAGCACCAGGCGGTCATTCCCGGTGAGAACAGGAAAAAGGCTTCAAGGAAAGACGGGGGCAAATTCAGGCCAGCTCACAGCACACGCAGGAAATGCAGCGTCCCGGCCCAGGGCGTGGCCATAGCTGCATGTGTCAGTCGACCCCCAGCCTGTCCCCAGGGGGATCCCTAGACTTGCTCCTTTTATTCCCCGACCCTTGCGCTTTGGGAACTCCTGATAACTCTCCTGAGGGCAGAGGGGAAGCGAAATGCCAGGCAGTGCTGTGCCATGTGGTGAAAGAGCCCTAGAAAAGATTCAGGCGGGGGTCCTGCATCTCCAGAGGGGCTCCCGGAGAAACGCCAGGCACCAGCAGACCCTGCACACAATGGCAGGGAGCGTCAGGGGGAGAGACGCAGGAGGCTCCCAGGAGGCTCGCAGGAGGCTCGCGAGAGAGGCAGGCTCCTGGGCGTGACAGAGCAGGGCTGCCACTGGATCCCGGAGGGGAAGAGCCAGGCCAGAGCAAGAGCAGCGTGGGAGGGCTGACCTGGGCTGGGTCCCCGGCACCCCAGGGGGTTCCCAAAGCTCCGCCAGGAGTGCTCCCTGAGCTCAGAGCCAGAAGGAAGCCCTGAGCACTGCCAGGAGGGGCCTGAAGACAAAAACAATTTAACTGAAAAAAAAAACTTTTTTTTAAAAGTAACAGCTATTTGGAGACGCAGACTTCTGGGTCATGAAATATTTCTGTTCTGGTTTGGTGGCCATACCCAGCAGAGCTCAGGGAGCACTCCTGGTGGGGCCCAGGGAGCACTCCTGCTGGGGCTCAGGGGACCATGTGTGGCCCCCTGGACTGAACAGTACTGGGATTAAGGTGCTTGCCTTGCATGCAGCCAACCTGGGTTCTGTCGCTGACCGGGAGTGATTCCTGAGCACAGTCAAGGAGTAAGCCCCGAGCACCACCTGTGTGGCTCAAATCCCCCAAACCATACCGGGGCGAACAGGATCCCACCTCTGGATAGAGGGTGATTCAGAGCAGTGTTCTTCAACCCTGTTACTAACCTCTGTGGACCGACACCTGCATTTGGGACCAGAGATCGGCAGTGACAGTGCGAGGACAGAGGTTCCCAACCTTTCTGCACACAGGCACTGGTTCACAGGCCAGCGGGCCCACCTGCCACTTAACAGATGAGCAATCTGAGTTCTGAGGTGCAGGGGTGCGAAGGAGAAGCATCAGGACCTGTGTCAATCATGGGTCCCGTGGACCCCCACCCCCACCTTCTCCATCAAGCTTCAGCTGAGCTCTGCCCTCTCCATACAAGGCCCCAGCTGTCCCGGGGTCCAGAACTCAGACACGGAAGTCACACTCCCACAGGGCCCATCCTGGCACCACGTGGCCTTCTGGACACTCCTGGGGAAGGCCCTCCAGTGAAATCAAGTGACACTGCCAGGGGTTACCTTTGGGCATGATCTGGTGCATGGCCACCGAGAGGAAGAAGATGGAGTCGCTGTAATAGGTCCCGGAGCCAGCGCTGAAGTGCTTCTGCATGGCCTCCACCACGGGGAACAGCTTGTCCGTCAGCACCGCCACGTCGTGGAACAGCACCTGTGTGGACGCGAAGAGGCGGGCATGAAGGCACAGTGCGCAGGAGTCTGAGAGGACAAACGCCCAGGGCTGGGGTGGGGCTGCAGGGGGAGACCCCCGCGAGAGCTGAAACACTGGCAGCAAAGGGGAGCAGGGCGGGGCGGGGAGATGTGTCCTGCCGCTCAGCTGCAAGCAGATGGGCCTGAAACTCAAAACCAGGCTCCAGTGCCGCAGATACTCAGAAGCACCAGGCACTGGACAACCCTCAGTCCCACGGCATGAAAATGACAGGAAACACTGAGTGTGGCTGGAAACTAACTCTTCACTGAGGGGTAACCTCCTAGACACACACACACACACACACACACACACAGGCACTAATGCCTCCGATACACTATTACACACTGAAACATACTAATACACTCTGATACACTATTATATGCTGAAACACTCTGAGACACTGTTACACACTGATACACAATTACACACTGATAGCACACTGACACACTCTGATACACTATTGCTGGTACACACTGATACATTATTACATACTGATACATGCACAGATACATACTCTATTGCTATCACACACTGATACACAGATACACACACTAATACACACTGATAACACATTGGTACATACAGTGATTCACACACTGATACACACGCTAAAACATACATGCTGATGCACATGCTCACATACACACGTTAGTACGCACTGATTCACACACTGACACACACGTTACTATTACACTCTGATACACAGTAATACACACTGATGAATGCCAGCCTCCCAAGAAGTTCTCCTAGGTGTGGCCCAAAAAACCAAAGGAAGGAAAAAAGGGAGAGAAGACAGGGGCGCAAATTAGCTGACATTTCCCATCCGATTTACTTCCTTCTTTTACCCTTTCTCTGGTCGCTTCTTGCTCTGACCTATTCTTTCAGGGCGCGGGACGGGGAGGGATGGGGCTGTACCCGGGGGTGCTGAGGGTTGCTCTCGGCAGCAATACTCCTAGCTTGGTGCTCCGGGGTTTTCCTGGCAGTGCACAGGAAACCATGCAGTGCTGGAGACTGAACATGGCGCTCCCAGAGGCAAGCAAGTGTCCACCACCAAGCCCCGTGTCCAGCCCTAGCCTGACTTTTCTTCTTGGGGAGCTCTCAGCCTGAGATGGGGAGCCCAGATCAGGCCCCCTGGCTCCAAATTCCATGGCTTCCCGCCCCGCCCCAGCCTTCTGGTTGCAGACACAACAAGCTCAACAGCAACCCCTCCCCAAACCAGGCCCTGAAAAGGCAATTCATCCCTCCCCCACCCCCACCTGCCTTCAGTACTGCATGCTCCTATCGGATCTGAGAGACCCTTGCTCATGGCCGGCCCTCCCAGCTGGGCAGAATGACTGGCCGTGCCATGCCCCCTGTCCTGTCTCCTTGGCCCCGCTCTTCCCTCCATGGCCCCCACCAGCCCCCAGCCATGCTCAGGCACACTCCCAGGTCCCACACAACCCACCCCCAACCTCCCCAGCCCCCTGTCAGGATTAGGGTCCCCACCCCCCACCGATGGGACAGGATGTGGCCTGGGTCTGACGTCACCCAGGACAGTCACCGAGATGGTGTGATAGGTTGCAGTGTACCTGGGCAAGGTCCTGAGTTTCCTGGACCCCAGATATGGTGGGGGTGACACTGCTCCCCCAAGTGCAGGGTGCCTCGCTTGCGCCCCACTGCACCCTGGACCCGAGTGCCCCAGACGCCTCGCTCAGGGGCCAGCGATCACCTCTGAACTGTGTGGCATTTCCAAGCACCATGGAAAGCTGGTTTTTGACAGGAAGCCGGGAGCAGGGGTTCTCAGAAAGCAAGCTTCTGACCAGGGAATCAAGGCAGGGTAAAGTATAGGCAAACACACATGCACACACACAAGACACACATGAGCAGGGAACACACGTGTGTACGCACGTGCGTGCATGCATGCATTATATACGCACGTGTGTGCACATAACACAAATGCATGCACACCCGTGCACACTCATGCTATACAAGAACACACCTGTGCATACACAGACATGCAAACATGCATGCATGCACACACACAGGCATGCACACACGCGCACGAGCACACGGCCGGGCCCGCCACAGCCCCACCAGGGCTGCCGGAGCAGCTGGTTCTTCTTCCCTACCTGGACCCCGTCTCTCCCCAAGGTTCCCCAGGAGCCCTGCATCCCGGCAGCATGAATAGATTGATGAGGACAAGCTGTACTCAGTACAGCGCTCCCAGCGCTGCAGGGTGAAACCGGCTCCCTGAATATTTCATAGCACAAATCCACTCAGATAAATTAACATGTTCCACGAAACATATTTTATGCAGCAAGAAGCAAAGCACAGACGCAGCCCATCCATGTGAATACGAACCTCCCCTCCCCCTCCCCCAGGCTCCTGGTGCCAGCTCTCAGACCAGGTCTGCACACCTGCTCCCCAGCACCACGTCTGGGTGTAATCACCACCCCCCCACAGCACCGGGGCTGCTCCCCAATACAGTGTGCAAGTTAGGCGAGCCCAGCACCCATCTGCAGCCCAGAGCCCTGGCCTGGGGCCTGGCTCAGGGCAGCAAGGCCAGAATGAAGGAAAGCGTAAGGAAAGGGAGAGGCAAGAGGGGGCACGGAAAATGCCAGCCCCTGCGCCCTTCTCCTCCTGGACAAATCCTCCCACTCCGGGCTCTGTGGGGAGGGCTACACTGAACATGCTAGAATGTTCAAGAACACACTGCTGCCCATCTGGAAGGCCACTGGCCAGCCAAGAGAGCCAAAGCAATTGACCCTACGGACAGAACACAAACCAAAATATCAAACCAGAGGCAGACTCACCAGAAAGAGCATATGCTTTGCATGGGCAAGGCCCAGCATCACATACACCTCCAAGAACCCCCAGGTGTGGCCCTGGTGGCCTCCCCATCATCCATCCAGCACCCCTGGGCCTCAGCACCTTGTGTCAAGACCACAACACAAGATTGAAAATTGCTGGCAGGGGCCGGAGCGATAGCACATAGCGATAGCAAGGCAAAGGGTGTTTGCCTTGCACGTAGCCGACCCCGGGTTGGATTCCCAGCATCCCATGTGGACCTTCAAGCAACATTAGGAATAATTCCTGAGTGCAGAGCCAGGAGTAACCCCTGAGCATCGCCCACGCAAAAAAAGCCAAAACTGCTAACAGTCAGAACCAAAAAGAGAGCAGAGTGAGCTGGCTTGCTCACGGCTGACCCGGGCTCTATTCCTGGTACCCCAGATGGTTCCCTGAGCCCCACCGAGCTCAGTGATCCGGCCTTCCCGGACTCGGCTCCCTCACCGCCCACTACTGACTTGACATGGGACATGGTTCCGGGGGAATTTACGCAGAAAGCAGTCAGGGGAAATGGGGTCCCAGCCCCCAAGAACCCATACTCCCATGCAAGCAAGTGCTGTCCCCACCATCCTATAATCGGCCATTTTAGCCATTTACTCTCTTCGAAGCTTCCAGAGTGAACTGACCCCAAGCCTGGGATGGTTTTACCACCTGTCCCACTGCCCGCACCCCCCACCGCCACCCGACCAACCAGGAGATGGAAGGCGCCCTGACTGGTGCCCCAGAGCAGCCGTGCCTTTGGGGAGTCCTCAGCCCCCCAGCATCCTCGAGCAGCAGCTCCGGCTCCCTCTCTGGCACTCCTCCCCCTTGAGCGTTCACTGAAACACGCATCGCGTTGTTGAGAGAGCGTGGTTACAGCCACATCCGCGTTTGTGCATTTGGTGGACAAAGTCACCGAGTATGAGCGGAGCCCACCGCCCCGGCCTTTCTCTCCTCCCCGTCTGGCTGAGCTTGGTTCTGTTCTTGGAATCCAAGGGTTTCTTTTCATTCGCCACTGTCCCGTCCCTTGCCCTAATTCTTTCTGTGTCTCTAGCCCTTGTCATCCTCCCTCTGATGTTATTTCCCTTGACGTGACCCTCCTACCCCACCTAACTCGCAGCAAAAGGCAAGATCTCATTTTTCCTCAGCTGAGTAGGGCTCCACTGTGTATGCAGGCCAGTTTCTTTTGTCACCCTCCCTGCGTCCCTCCCTCCCTTCCTTCATTCTCCCACCCCGACTGGCCAGCCACACCTGGTTGTGCTCAGGGATCACCCCTGGCCAGGTTCAGGGGACCGTACAGGGTGCTGCACATGTGGCCAGTGCCTCAGCCCCCCTCCCCCAAGTCCTCTCTCCAGCCCTGAGGCCCAGCTTCCGGGCCTCCTCCCCTGCGGTCTCCAGATCTCAGCTCCTGGGAACTGTGTGATGGTGGAGAGAGATGAGTCTCTATCTGCCTACACCTGAGCCCGGGGAGTTGGGGTTGTTCCTTTAGTAAGGTGAAAGCACAGACCATTCCACAGAGGGGACATTCAGGTCACTGGGGTGCCAGGCTTCCTGCAGAGCAGCCCTTCCCCACTACCCTCCTGGACCTGCGGCCGACCTGAGGCTTGGCAGCACATCCAGAAAGGCGGGGACCACTTCACTGACAGGGAAACTGAGGGCAGGAGACCCTCCCTCCCCAGAATGTGCAGTGGGGAGTGCCCCAAGGTCAGGCCCTGCCCCCATGGCACCTTTGCGCTCTGGAGTAAAGGCCAGCCCAGCTTCGGCATGAGACACCCTCCTGCCCACCCTTGACAGTCGGTCAAGGGGCCCCTGGCGCCAAGGGACACTCCTCTGGCCCTCCTGTCCTAGTGCCAACGTGGCCCCAAGGTTGTAGGAGCCCAAAACAGGTTCCCCCAAGGGCTCGGATGAGTGGCTGGGAAGGGGCCTCGGCCGGGCATGAGGAGCTGGGGAGACGCGCCCGTTCCGTGGGGAGCTGAGAAACTCACAGGGTCCAGCGGGGGCCACAGGCAGCGACCGGCCAGCGCCTGGTGGGACATCTGCACACTGAGGGTCTACGGTGCCGCCAAGGGCCCAGGGGAGAACTGAGTAGGCAGGAGCTGAGTCCCGAGGACAGCAAAGAGCACGGATAGTACTTAGGTCAAAACTACACAAAGCACCAAGATACAAGTAGTGGAGATGGGGAGACCCCAGAGGTCGGTGTTCGATTCCCGGTACTATGCGCCCCCACCCACCCCAAGTATCACTGGGAGTGGCCCTGAAGGCCCCAGGACCGCTGGGTGACCTGGATCTCCCCAGTACCGCAGGGCCCGAGCAAAACCACATCCTCAGGCCAAGAAATGCTGACGAGGGCCCGAACCTTCTAAACACCACTTGGAAGAACTCCCCGCCACCACCACAAAAAAAAAAAGAAATACGCATTGACGCATTTTTTATGGGCACATGTATCTGGTGACAGTGCAGCACCACAGAACACACTGGCTTCCCGTGTGCAGTGCTGGGCAGCCTGGAAGCGGGGGAGGAGGGAAGGAAGTCGGCAGGGATTGTTTTCCTGGTGTCCTATTTTCTTCTTTATTTTTAATCTGAAACAAATGCAGTGGGATGTCAGCACCAACTTGTGTCATCGGAACACAAGCGACCGCTAGGTGTTTTCTGAACATGTGCATGTTTCGTGCTTCTCAAGTGTTTAACATACAAAAAAAAATACTAAAAAGCATGAGTCAACATTTTCGGCAATAGTGCTGAGCCAGAAGGCAAGGAGGGTCTTCACTGGAGAGGACAGGCCGGGCCAGGGACAGTGCTGGAGGCTGGCCCACAGGCCCTGCGCTGGACCCCCAACACCTTGTGCCCCTCCCAGCATGCCCCTGTGGCCCCCAAGCACTGCCGGCCCAAGCAGCGCCACAGCACAAGGACCAAGGGCAGGCCAGCAGCCAGGCGTACTGGAGAGCCCGACGTAAAGGAACAAAATCAGCCCAGGGGGCAGAGAGCACAGCGGGCAGGGCGCCAGCCCTGCACACGGCCAAGCTGGGCTCAACCCCTAGCCCTGCATCACGCTTCTCTGAGCCCCACCAGAAACAAGCCCTGAGTGCAGAGCTAGGAGGAGACCCCAAAACGCCAGCGCCTGGCCACTGCCTGCTCCTGCTAGAGTCTCCCGGCGATCTGTGGGGTTGGGGTGATGGAGGACGAGAAGCCTCGCTTAGGAAGAGTCCCGAGAGGGTCTGCAAGGAGATCCAGGAGCTGCCAGAAGCAAGTGTGTTGCGAGACGTTTGCCGCGGGGCAGGTGGGTGAGTAACGCCACCCCACGTGGGCACCCCAGACCCCAAGGCAGGCCTGGCTCGTACCCATAGACACGGCTCAAGTGGGGCTGGCAGGGGGCAGAGGAGGGGTCCGAGCTTCTGAGGAAGCGCGTCACCACTGTCTGTTAGGGCCCAAGCTGATCCTCGCGCCCCCTGGGATGGGGGACCCAGTTTTGACGCTCAGAGCCCAGTGCTGGTTGGGCAGCTGGAACATGCCCATCTCAGGATTCCCAGCGGCCTATCCCCACTGGGCTGGCACGTCAGAGGCCCGAGCAACACATGGCAGACAGTGCCCCAGCCCTGGGCACCAGCATCACGTCCACCCAGAGGCCAGAGCTGGGGATGGTGAAGCCCGGTGCACAGGGCCAAGGAACGGAAAGGGCCTGGGCACCCTCCTGGAGGCAGGGAGAGTGGACAGGGGGCCAAGAGCCCCCGCCCCGTGCTGAGGGGCCCTAGTCTATGCTTTATTGTGTATGTGTGAGGGGGCGAGGGCGGGGGGGTGTCCGAGATCACAGGAGACAGCAGCAGAGAACTAAGGACATCCTGGTCTGCATCTGCACAGGTGTCCCCCATAATCCAGAGTCCCCGAGAGCTTCCCTGAATCCTGTGGTCCTGGTGCGGCCTCAGCAAGAAGCTGCAGTCTGGAACATGAAGAGCCATTTCCAGAACCATCCATGCTGCCCAGTCCAGCCTCCGGAACTGTGGGAATCTTGTGCGCCCAGTGGGATTCCCCTGAAGGGACCAAGACACACCCCTCCCCCACAAGAAACCCAGCAGGAGACTCTGGGCCAGCTTGCTCCGCTGCCTGGAAGAGAATCGGCAGGGATCCCCTCCCTGCCCTCCAGCAGCCGCCCAGAGGGGTGTCACACAGGCCCTGTCCCCAAATGTCACCAAATGCCACTGCACCCAGGGTGGAGGCCTCTCTGGACAGACTGGGGGCTGGGAGGACAGAGGTTTGGAGTGGAGGAAGAGGCAGGGGGAGAGAGGGGAGAGGGAGAAAGGGAGGGAAGGGGAGAGGGCAGGGCAGAGAGGAGGGGGCAGTGAAAGATAAGAGGGAGGAGGGAGAGAATGAAGGAGGAGGAGGAGGAGGAGGAGGAAGAGGGGGAGGAGGGGGAGGAGGGGGGAGGAGGAGGGGAGAGGGAAGGTGCAGGCAGCTCTGGGCCCCAGCAGAGCACCGGGCCAGCCCCCGGGACTCTCCGTCCCACAGCAGGAGGATCACTTAGCAGTAATTACCCCAATAAAGAAAACAAATGGTTGGAATTTAAATCACATTAAGTGAACTGCAGGCTCGGTGCCAGCTGTAGGCCTGGCTAGGCAGCAGAGCCGGCACCTGTAAGCGGGCGGCACCTGTAAGCGGGCGGGGACGCAGGCTTGCCATGGGGGTGGGTGAGGAGAACCCCCTCCCCGCCCCAGGCGAGGGTCGGGAGCCCCAGGCGCGGCCCTCTGTCCCGGGACTGCTGCTGGCACGGTGACCCCCCACCACCCCCACCCATGAGCTCTCCGGCAGCCTCTCTCCACCCAAACCGGGCCACCCCAACCGCACCTAAGCGCTAGGGGTCCGGGGCCACTCCCGGACACGGGTCACTTGCCCAACTTGCCGGTGTCGAGAAACGGGGAGGTGCACGGGGTGTTTGGGTAAGCGGGGCGCCGCCGGCCTCGGTTCCCCTTTTGCAGCGGAAGGGCTCGAGAAACGCGGAAAGGACGCGCCCCGGGAGCCTCGCGGCGACCACCGTGCAGGGAGGGGGCTGGGAGGGCCCGGCGTGCCCACCCCACCCCCAGGCCTCCGGGGGTCCCCCTGCGCCCTCCGCCCCAATGGCTCTCGGACACCTTCTCCAAAGGGCCTCGTCCACGCAGGTCCACGGGGGGCGCAGGAAGGAGCTGCAGGCCGCCAGGGCCGCTCACGCCCGCCGCCTTCGGGTCAAGGTTTCCGACAACCCCGCCCCCCTCCTTCCCTTCCCGCACCTGCGCCCGGCAAACGCGATGCGGCGGCGCCTCCCAGCGGCCGCGCGGGGCGCTGCACTCCGGCCGGAGCACGCAGCGGGCGCAGACGCGGGGGCGGGAGGAGGACAAGCTTCCCCGCGAGGGCCATCCGGCTCCGGGGCGGCCCAGCGGCCCGGCGTGGATTACTCCCGTAGCTGCTCCTCCACCCCCGCTCCTTCTCCTCCTCCTCCTCGCCTGGCGGGTCCGGAGCTCCCTCCAGCGCTCCTGGCAAGAAAAGAACCCACAGGGCCCGCAGTGACAGTACGGAGGGCTGGGCGCTTGCCTTGCCTGTGGCCACCTCCAATTTGATATTTAGTATCCCATATTGCCCCCGGGAACCACCAGGTGTGCTCCCTGAGTACAGGGCCAGGAGTAAGCCCTGAGCATAGCCGGTTGTAGACCCAAAGCCAGAAATGCAGAAATCCATCCACACACCCATCCATCCAGCCAGCCAGCCATCCAGCCAGCCAGCCATCCACTACACACACAGGTGGTGCTTTAAGATGGGAACCAGACCCTGCAGCACTTCACCTGTCCAGGTCTCCGCATCCTGGTGCATTCCAGAGCCAGGCACCTCTGCATGGCCCCAGCTTGTCCTTGGCTTTGCCTTACACGCGGCACAGCTATGATGTGCCCCAGAGCTCAGTCCCCAAGACACCCCTACATCCTGGGACCCCACGGCCCCACGACCAATGTTCCCAGAGAAACGTGGCTGGCCAAGGACTAAGGACCACAGCTGTGGGGCTGGCCTGCGCGGGCTTGCATGAAGTCCACGCAGTTGGGTACCAGCCAGCCTTCCAGAAGGCCTCTCCCACCCAAGCCTGCGCACTCAGACCCCCATATCACTCAACTGTGTCTGGCACCCTAGGAACCAGAGAGCAAACAGGGTCCTTTCCGCACCCTCCTCCTGGAAGCCCACCCAGCTTTTTATATGCTGCCGAGGGCACCTGGACATGCTCTGAGGGCTGCAGCTGAATTGGAGGTCGATCCCCTGGTCTCCCAGGTCCCCCGGTCTCCCCTGGGACCTTCCCAGGTCTCCCAGAAGTAAACTGAGTCAGGCCCTGTGCTGAGAACAAATCCGACGGGGACAAGGACACCACCATTTTCCTCTGTGCTGTCTCTAACCATGCATGTGCCACTAGCCTCATGTCCTGCCCCCCAAAAACCTGATGGGTGAACTGGGGGTTCCGCCTTGGCCCTGCCATGACTAACACAATCTGCCCTTTTATTTGTTTTTATGTTTCAACCTTTTCTTTCTGCCTCACAGCTGCTGTTGCATGCCCACACCCTCCACCGAGGGGTCACGCCCGTTGTTTCTGGCACAGGGGGCACCACACAGCAAGAGAGTCAGGACAGGGTGGCACCTGGGGCGCAGCCTCACTGCCTCCTCGGGGTGTCCTGCGGTGAACAACCCGGGCCCTACCCCTCGGCTCCCCATGGATCTCACTGTCCACTCAGACCGGAAACAGGAACCGCCTTTATGGGGTTGCTCAAACCCTTGGTAGATGAGTGGGGCGAGTCGTGCTCCTGCCTCATGGAAATGACGTTCTAGTGGCAAGGGCCACCAGCACGCACACTTCACCCGTGGCGTTGCTCATTGCCAGGGGTCCCAGGAATCCCTCATCTCCTGTGGGCCCTCCTGCCCACTGATGCAAAGAGCCATCAGCCCTGCCGCCAGGTGAACTCCCCATGTCCCTGCCCTGTCTCCCTGTCCTCTATCACCCCGTCTCCTTCTACCGCTTCCCAAGAAGGGGTGTGGCCAGTCCCAACGCCCCTGGGACCCTCATTCACACCATCTGTCAGATGCAGGGATGAAGAACTGAACCAAGGCTAGGAAGGAAATGGCAGGATGTCGGGAGGAGAGAAGCCAGGGCAGCTTACGCGAGGTCCAGGAAGGTCTTTCCAAGAGGGTGGGAGTAGGATGAGTACCCAGGCCAGGATGCCTATGAGTGCGTGGCTGGGCACCCCGGGAGGGAGAGGGAAAAAGGTACAGAGGCATCAGTGCCGAGTCACAGCGGGTGCTCCAGGCTCTGCCTGGGGTGTAGGTGGTCCCAGCAGTTAGCAGCCAGGAGCCCGGTGTGTGGCTACATCTGCGAAGCCACAGCAGATCAGGGCTTCTCTTTGGGCACTAGGGACCCTCAGGGGCCACTGTGAGGTGGATCTTGATCCTACCCCCGGACGAAGCTTGGAGACCTGGCGACCAACGCAGGCTGGGTCATCCACAACCGCCAGAAGCCCACCTTAAGAATGCCCAGCCCGTCTGTCGCGGATGTGTCTAGAAAGGGACCCTCCTTGATTGCTGGTGGGAATGCCAACTGGTTCAGCCCTTTTGGAAAACAGTATGGATGATTCTCAAAAAATTAGCAATTGAGCTCCCATTTGACCCAGTAATACCACTCCTGGGAATATATGCCAGAGAAACAAAAATGTACAAAGTGACATCTGCACTTGTTTGTTCATTGCAGCACTCTACAATAGCCAGAATATGGAAAAAACCTGAGTGCCCAAGAACAGATGACTGGTTAAAGAAACTTTGGTACATTTACACGATGGAGTACTATGTAGCTGTTAGAAAAGAGGAAGTCATGAAATTTACATATAAGTGGTGCTACATGGAAAGTATCATGTTAAGCGAAATGACTCAGAAAGAAAGGGATAGACATAGAAAGATTATGTCTATGTCATAATAGACATATGACATATGTCTATGTCATCTGAAAGATTATATTCATCTGGGGAACATAAAGTAACAAAATAGGAGACTAACACCCAAGAGTGGCCGAGATTAGTACCAGGAATTTTGCTCCATGGCTTGGAGGCCAGCCACACTGCTAGGGGAAAAGGCAGCTCAGATAGAGAAGGGAGCACCAAATAAAGGGTGTTTGGAGGATCCTTCCAGGATGGGAGAAGCATGCTGAAAGCAGACTATAGACCAGACATGATTGCCACCCATTGCCTCTTTTGCAAACCACAACACCCAATAGGAGAGAGAGAGAGAGAGAACAAAAGGGAATGCCCTGCCAGAGGCAGGGTGGGATAGGGGGGATGGGGGGTGGGAGGGATACTGGGATCCGTGGTGGTGGGAAATGGGCACTGGTGGAGGGATGGGTAATTGATCATTGTATAACTGAAACCCAAGCACAAAAATTTGTAAGTCTACAACTGTACCTCATGGTGTCTCACTAATAAAAATTTAAAAAAAAAAAAACAAGAAAGAAAAAAGAAGTAAGGGAAAGTGAAGGGAAAGTGAAAATATAAATAAATAAATAAATAAATAGAAGGGAGAAACTTTATAATGCTGATTCTTCACATCACTTTTGAGTTCTGGACATGAAATTTGCTTTTGTTTAAGTATTAGCCATAATGTTATCACTGTCTGTCACTGTCCTCCCGTTGTTCATCGATTTGCTCAAGCGGGCCCAGTAACTTCTCCATTGTGAGACTTGTTTTTACTGTGTTTGGCATATCGAATACATCACGGGTAGCTTGCCAGGCTCTGCCGTGCGGGCGAGATACTCTCGGTAGCTTGCCGTGCTCTCTGAGAGGGGCGGAGGAATCGAACGTGTTGGCCATGTTGACTGCGTGCAAGGCAAACGCCCTACCGCTGTGCTAACGCAAAAATATAAAAAGGAGTATTATTGAATATTGTAAACCCAAGTTTTAAAAATATTTCTCTACATTGAAGAACTCAGTATGAAACAATATATTAAAAAATTTAATAGCATAAAAAAAAAAGAATGCCCAGCCTGAGGATGGAGTGATAGCACAGCGGGGAGGGCATTTGCCTTGCACGCGGCCGACCCAGATTCGATTCCCAGCATCCCACATGGTCCCCTGAGCACCGCCAGGAGTGATTCCTGAGCGCAGAGTCTGGAGTAACTTGGGGCTGGAGAGATAGCACAGTGGGTAGGGCGTTTGCCTTGCACATGGCCGACCCGGGTCTGATTCCCAGCATCCCATATGGTTCCCTGAGCACTGCCAGGAGTAACTCCTTAGTGCAGAGCCAGGAGTAACCCCTGTGCATCGCCAGGTGTGACCCAAAAAGCAAAAAAAAAAAAAAAAAAAAAAGAAGAAGAATGCCCAGCCCTTGCCATCTCTAGGGCCCACCCCAGGCCCTCCAAACTGGCTTGTGCAGGTGTAATGCCAGGCAGCCTGAGTGCCTGGGAGGCAAGGACTGTGTGTGACCCATGGCTGTGGCCCTTACAGCAGTGGATTTGGGCCCCCACCATTCACGGACACACGTGCAGACACGTGTGTGTACATACATACACACACATGCATGCATCCATGCACAAACACACACGTAGACACACACATGCACGCACAGCTGAGTGTTGCCAGGATGGCCTCTGAGGTTCAGAGACGGAACCTACCCTCCAGCTTCACGGAACCTCTCGACTTTGCTTGTCAGTTGTGGGAGCCACATTCAATGGTTGTAGTCAAGTGAGGTGGGATCCGTGGCACCAGGGATGAAATCAGGGTCTGGCACATGCCAGACGTGTGCTCTACCCTAGCTGCTACACACTGGCCACCCCCTGCACGCTTTTTCAACTGGGCACTCTGCTTTGGGTCTTCCTTCATCCTGGCAAAACAATGCAGATGTGAGCGCAAGAGCTCCAGCGTCCATTCTGCACCACGAGGACCAGGCGTGTTGGGCTGGGGGCTTTTAGAGGGCCTGTAAGACAGAGCTGGAAGCAGCTCTGGACCCTAATGCTTTCACCAGGGTCCCGTGCCAGGCCAAATGCCCACCTCAAACTGCATGTGCTGGAGAAAGCAAGCTCAGAGCAGCCTCACCCCTCTCTGGGGGCTCCCACGGCCCCTCTGACACAGCAAGGCCAGCAGATGGAAGAGAGACATCTTCCCTAAGCTTCAGAGGTGCCACACACCACTGAGGCGGGACCTGCCAACCACTGGCTCGGGCTAAGAGCCACCACAGCAGTATGAAACGGATGAGACGGGCAAGCTTTCCCTGCTGCTAGGGAGAACGGCCACGTGAGGACACTGAGGTCAGAGGCTGTGGGTCTGGAGTGCCAGAATGAGCTGGAAGACCAGCCGGGTACCAGGTAGGGGTGAGTGACAAACGCAACCTGTCAGCAAGGCCATGGGGCAGCCTGTCCCTGGCCAGCAGTGCTAGGAGGGTCAGGGGGAAAGTGAGTAGCTCGCACTAGCCTCAAGGGCAGCCTGGAGGATGGTCGGCCCACAGGGAAGTGAGGAGCGGCACTGAACTCGGCGGAGGATGGTCACAGACACACCCAGAGATGCAATGGCAGCCCCTATGCGGGCACTACTGAGAAGTCAGCTGTCAAAGAGGAGCAAACCCCAATACCCCTGTGGGGATGGCGTGTCCTGGGCATACCATGAGGGGAGGTTGGGTCTGTGTCCTTAAGGGTTTAGTAGATAATCCTCTACCAAGTTGTCACAGATATGGCAGAGGAGGGTGCTTGGTACTCTCAGTGGCTCTGGGGGGTCTCAGGAAAGGTTTGCCTACCTAGAGCCTTCCAGCTAAGAGCAGAGAGCAGAGTCAGGGGCTAAGGCTCAGGGCTGGGCAGCTGACACAGGGGTCAGAGGTGCGTGACAGGGGCAGGGGACACCAGCTGACTCCCCAGCACTGCCTGGGCATGCTTCTGGCAGCATCTCAGTACCACTGGAGGTCCCCAGCACTGAGGTCTCCAACACCGAAATGCTTACACTGGTTGGCTAAGAATCACCAGGAGCGGCCCCTGGCAAGGGGGATGGTACTGTTGCCCCCCTGCCCAACCAAAATATAAAAGAAGAGTGAGGTGGGGGGTGGAGAGGTGGGGAAGGCTTATTCCAGACCGAGGGAAAGGAAGGTATGAAGCAGAGCAGAAAGCAGTAATCACAGACAAAATAAGCCGAAGTTTTCAGAACCGCACACATAAAGGGGAAGAGCACACTTCATCAGGGAAGGAAACACCTTCACCAAATGCATAGCTGAGAAGCTGGCAGGTGCTGTTCCGCTACAGCTGACAACCCACACCTCGGCCATCTGGTTCCCAACATTCAGGAGGTGCTACCAAGTCCCCCCAGGTCATCTGCCACAGTGGCCTCCCCACCTTGGGCACACACTATAGCGCAAGGACCTAGTCCTCTAGCCAGCCCTGTGCTGGGGCCCTTGGTGGGCAGTCCCCCCCGCCCCAACACACACACAGCACCAGGGACAGGGCAGGCTACCCAGACGGGGGCTCCCGGAGGGCTCTGGGAAAGGGTGGAACCTGCAAACGGAGGAGATCAAGAGGTGGAGGTGGCGTTCCTGACCACGGGATGACAGAAGCTGACGCCTGGGAGAATGGAAAGTGCTAGAAACAACAGCCATCTGGCCCCTGCATGGCCCTCCCACGTGAAAAGCGGGGCCAGGACAGTCCTGTCTCCAGGGTGGGCAGGCTCCAGCCCCAGTGCATCCCTCGGCTGTAGTGTAACATCCAGTACAGGAAAGATGGGGGGGGGGGAGCCGGCCGGAGAGAGCCAAGCGCACAGCAGGGACTGCCGTTCTGTGGGGCTGGAGCTCGTCTCTGTGGGCCATGAAATGCCACCGCTAGCTCTGGAACCCTGCAGGGTCCCGGCAGCTGCTGCAGCTGCCACACCTCCCTCAGGGTCCAGCAGCAGTTCTCTGGGCCCCCCTCCAGCTCTCAGACTTCTGAGTCCCGCGCAGAGCCCGGCAGATCCAAACGTAGCAACGCACACCGCCTGGGCCTGGATCTCTGCGGGACAGCAGCACCCAGGAGGAGGCCGCGATGGGGAGAGGCAACTGGTGGGCGAGGTAGCAAAAGGTGGCCGACCCCTGCAGCCTCGCTGAGCTTTTCTTCCCTTCCCGGAACCTCCGAGCTTCTCCAGGCCCGCGAGGGTGGGGGAAAGGGCAGAGGCGCAGGAGGATGAGCTGGTTCAGGCTGGCGGGTGGGGGAACTGGGGCTCCCACTGACACACCTAACGGAGTTAGTGGGACACGTCACTTGCACCCTCGGTCGCTAGGACCGGGTCCCGGTGAGCGCACAGGCGGTGCTGCTACTGCTGCCTTCAAACAGCAGGCATCCTCCTGGCCAGCCAGAGGGCCACTGAGAGAGGTGCCAACTTAGTGGCACCTTCCAATCTTGCAACACTGGCACAGGGAAGGATGGCGGGGCGGGGTGGGCCTGGAGGTGAGCCCCGCAGCCACCGCCCGCTGGAACGCGCCCAGGGACGGGTCGGGACGGGGAGGAGGGGGAGCGCGGCTGGGAGGCGCAAGGCAGACAGCAAGCGCGGGGCCAGGGCCTCCCCCCCAGCCCGCCTCCCACTCACCTTGCACTTGAAGCCGGCGGCGGGCGGCAGCAGCTCCCGGAGCAGCCCCTTGGCCACCTCGCGGCTGGCCTCCTCGCTCACGAAGTGCAGGTTGAGCACCTCGTGCGCCTCGAACTTGGCGAGGCGCAGCAGGGAGCGCAGCGCCACGCGGGCCTTGGCCTGCAGCGCGGCGTTGTGCTCGGCCTTGGTGAACATCATGAGCAGGTGATAGTCCACGGGGCCCGCGCCGCCGCCGCCGCCGCCCTCCAGGCTCTTGGCCTTGGCGCCGGGGCCGGGCGCGGGCGACGCGGGCGCGGCGGGGACCCCCGCGCGGGCCTCCTTGAGCCGCTTGGTGGCGCTGGAGAAGGTCTCGCGGCCCGAGCCCAGGTAGTAGAAGGCGCACACGGCCAGCGCGGCGGCCAGCAGCAGCGCGCAGTAGTGCGAGCGCACGGCGCCCAGGCGCGCCATGGCCCGCAGCGCGGCCGGCCCCGCGCCAGCCCCGCAGCCCGCGCCCGCAAACGCCGCTCCGGCGCCCGGGAGGCCGGCGGCGGCCGGGGCCGGGGGCGGGGCCGAGCCGGCCCCAGCCAATCCCGCGGCGCGGAGGCGCCGGGAGGCGGGGCCAGGGCGGCCGCAGGGAAGCGGGGTCCTAGGTGCCGCCGGCTTCGGTTCGGGCTGGAGAGGCCGGGCGTGGGGGGAGGAGCCTCGCCTCGTGGGTGTTGCCTGCCCTGGGCCCGCCCTCCGGAGTCGGTGGCGTGAAGTGGCCAGCCCTGAAAATGTGGGGGTGCGGAGGTGCAAGGGTGGTGGGATTGGTGTTTGAGTAGTAAATATGATAAATTACTATGAACGTCTTTATAAAAATAAAATTGACTTTTAAAAAGTTTTGTTATTAAAGGGTGTTGGGAGGATCCTCCCAGGATGGGAGAAGCATGCTGAAAGTAGACTATAGACCGAACATGATTGCCACTCAGTGTTTCTTTTGCAAAACACAACACCCAAAAGGAGAGAGAGAACAGAGGGGAATGTCCTGCCACAGAGACAGGGTGGGATGGGGGTGAGGGGTGAGGGGTGGGGGGTGGGAGGGATACTGGGATCCGTGGTGGTGGGAAATGGGCACTGGTGGAGGGATGGGTATTTGATCATTGTATGATTGAAACCCAAGCACAAAAATTTGTAAGTCTATAACTGTACCTCATGATGTCTCACTAATAAAAATTTAAAAAATAAAATAAAAATAAAAAGTTTTGTTAAGAAAAAAGTGGCCGGCCTTCCTACTTGCTGGAAAATAAGAGCTATGAAGGGAAGTGAGGCGCCCCAAATGCAGGGCCTAGTGCTAGTGAAAGAAATAAAACTAATGCAGGGGTTAAAGCACATGTCTTATGTGAGGAGGACCCAGTTGATGTCCAACACCACAGGGTCCTTTGAGCACGGGTGAGTGTGGCCCTGAAGGCCCCAGCACCACTGGGCTGGCCCTCATCTTCCCCAGGCAGCCAGGGCGCTGGAATTGAAGCACAGCTGGGGACTTAAGGGAGGAAACCCTAGAGCACACTTGGGAGAGCCCCCCAACCCCCCCATCCCCCAGAAAAAAGAGGTGGACAAATACCTACATGCTTGAATAGACAGAAGTGAACATGCATGGACAAAAGCACGTGACCTTTTCCTATTCCATCTGTGTGACATTATTTCTCCCAGAGTGGGTGGAGCACCCCTTGCCTAGAAACACAATTCATTTCATTTTTAACCCGTTATTTTCAGCTGCAGCAAATAAAGACAATTGGCCTCTAAGGCAGGCATGCTGACCAGCTCAACGCACATCACTGACCTCGAGGGAACATAAAAATGTCACAGGACTTAGTCAATGGCATTGGGGTCTGACATTTAGTTCACTCGCTCCCCACAGTTCTGAATACTACTGTTTACACCTTACCATGGAGGAAATTGAAACAGAAACATAAGCTCCCCAAATCCAGTTGGCTAGTGAGTAATGGAGCGAGAACACCACTCCACCTCTTTTGCTTCAAAACCCCAAGCTTTGAGTCAAGGTTAGCCCAGAATATAGACCTGCCAGTTGTCAGATGCACTGTGCTGGAACCTTCAGCAGATGGCACTGTGGGAAACAACGCCAGCTCGGGAGAGGACTGTCTAGGCTGCAGATTCAACGCCAGGGCAGAGAAGTTATGTAATGTGGGTTGCACTTTAACGTAAAACGGAGCTGACAGTAGAACCTGAGCCTCAGATTTGTGAGCAGACAGTGTTTGCTTATAGTACACAAAAAAAAACAAGGCTAGAAACACAGATCTTTTATTGTTCTGCTTTGTTGTTGTTTTTTGTTTTTGTTTTGTTTTAGCTTCTACAAGCAGTACTCAGGGCCAACATGCTAAACCTGGCAGGACTTAAGAGACCATGGGGTGCTGGGGATCAAACCCAGGGCTCGTCCATGCCAGTCCTATGCAACCCAGTCCTTCGGAGCTATCTCCCTGGCACTCAAACTTTTAAAATAGTTAGTCCAACCGGGGTGGGAGCGGTAGTACAGCAGGGATGGCACTTGCCTTGCACACAGCCAACACAGGTTCCTCCCTAGTATCCTATATGGCCCTTTGAGCAGCTCCAAGAGTCATTCCTGAGTGCAGAGCCAGGAGTAACCCTGAGCATCACCGGCGATGCCCCGCCCCCCCAAAAAAAAGTCCAAACCACACACACACACGCACACACACACACACACACACACCACACACTCACACACACACACACACACACACACACACAGAGGTGAATCCAATGCATACAAAAACATCATTTAATGAGACTGGAGCAATAGTACAGCGGGTAGGGTGTTTGCATTGCACGCAACTGACCTGTGTTCGATCCCTGGCATCCCATATGGTCCCCTGAGCACCGCCAAGAATAATTCCTGAGTACAGAGCTAGGAGCATCACTGGGCGTGACCTCCCCCCCCCCCAAAAAAGACTTAACAATTATAGTGTCGCAGCAGTATCTGTAAATACAAAAACCCACATCTCCACTAAGACTTTTCCCAAGTGCAATGTGCTACTGTCGCATTATTGTGCTGTTGTTAACTAATACAGGAGGTATAGTTCTGGAGTCATATCTCAGGCCCCTCACCAACACCATCAGTAAGATGATTTCTTCCTGTTACTTATTCCAGAAAAAGACAATAAATTCTTTTTCAGATCTATTCCTGGAATTTATGGATAAAAATATAAGCAATTTATAGCTTATATAGAAAGCCAGTAGATACACTGAAAAATACTCTAGATACTAGTCAAAGCTTCAAGCTGTAGCTTCTTCCATCCCACATTTTTGAGAGGTGAAATGAGTGCAGCTTCCTGTAGGGTGTTGCTGGTTGGGACCTACAAGGGCGGTGAACAGCAGCCAGGCAGGGGCCCAGTAAGTACTTCCCAAACACCTGCTACACACTGAGAGTAGCAGCACCAGACACAGGAGGGAAAATCAGTTCCCCAGCTCTCACTCTAACAGGAAAAACAGGAATACAATGCAATGTTGAAATGTACCAGGTAAGTGAGCTATTTTCTTTTTATATATATATATATTTTTTTTTTTTTTAAACACCATGAGCGATAGCACAGCGGTAGGGCATTTGCCTTGCACGCAGCCAACATGGCCGACCCGAGTTCGATTCCTCCGCCCCTCTAGGAGAGCCCAGCAAGCTACCGAGAGTATCTCGCCCGCACGGGCAGAGCCTGGCTAGCTCCCCGTGATGTATTCAATATGCCAAACACAGTAACAACAAAGTCTCCAATGGAGACATTACTGGGCCCGCTCGAGCAAATCGACGAATAACGGAAGGGCCTTTACCTTTAACTTTACCTAAACACCATGAGGTACAGTTGTAGATTTACAATTTTTTGTGCTTGGGTTTAGATTATACAATGATCAAATACCCATCCCTCCACCAGTGCCCATTTTCCACCACCATGGATAATATCCCTCCCACCCCCATCCCTCCCATCCCACCCTGCCTCTGTGGCAGGGCGATCCCTTGTCTTCTCTCTCTCCTTTTGGGTTTTGTGGTCTGCAAAAGAGACTTTGAGTGGCAAACATGTTCAGTCCATAGTCTACTTTCAACATGCATCTCCCCTCCTGGGAGGATCCTCCAAACATCCTTTATTTAGTGCTCCCTTCTCTATTTGAGCTGCCCTTTCCCCTAGAATGCCTGGCTGCCTCTAAGCTATGGAGTAATCCTCCTGGTGTTGATTTCAGCTATTCTTGGGTATTAATCTCATATTTTGTTACTTTATATTCCCAGATGAATGCAATCTTTCTATGTCTATCCCTCTCTTTCTGACTCATTTCACTTAGCATGATACTTTCCATGTTGTACCACTTGTATATAAATTTCATGACTTCATCTTTTCTAACAGCTACATAGTACTCCATTGTGACCAAAGTTTCTTTAACCAGTCATCTATTCTTGGGCATTCAGGTTTCTTCCAGTTTCTGGCTATTGTAAAGAGTGCTGCAATGAACAAACAAGTGCAGATGTCACTTCGACTATACATTTTTGCCTCTCTGGGATATATTCCCAGGAGTGGTATTGCTGGGTCAAATGGGAGCTCAATTTCTAATTTTTTGAGCATCATCCATACTGTTTTCCAGAAGGGCTGAACCAGTCGACATTCCCACCATCAGTGAAGGAGTGACCCTTTCTCACCACATCCACGCCAGCATCGGTTGTTTTTGTTCTTTTGGATGTGGGCCAGTCTCTGAGGTGTGAGATGGTATCCCATTGTGGTTTTGATCTGCATCTCCCTGATGATTAATGATGTAGAGCATTTCTTATGTGCTTTGTTGCCATTTGGATTTCTTCTTTGAGAAAGTTTCTGTTCATTTCATTGCGCCATTTTTTGATGGGGTTGGATGTTTTCTTCTTCTGGAGTTCAATCAGTACTTTATATATCCTTGATATCAACCCCTTGTCAGATGTGTGTTTGGCGAATATCCTTTCCCATTCTGTAGACTGTCTTTGTATTTTGGTCACTGTTTCTTTTGAGGTGCAGAAATTTCTTAGTTTAAGATAGTCCCATTTATCTATCTCTGTTTTCACTTGCTCGTCCAGTGGCGTGGCATCTTTGAAGATACCATTAGCTTCAATGTCATGGAGGGTTTTGCCAACTTTCTCTTCAATGTACCTTATGGTTTCTGGTCTGATGTTGAGGTCTTTAATCCATTTTGATCTTACTTTTGTACATGGTGTTAGGCAGAGTTCTGAGCCCACTTTTTTGCATGTAGCCGTCCAGTTCTGCCAGCAAACTTTGTTAAAGAGGCTTTCCTTACTCCACTTCACATTACTTGCACCTTTATCAAAGATTAGATGATCATATGATTGAGGGGAAATGTCAGTGTATTCAACCCTATTCCACTGGTCTGCAGTTCTGCCTCTGTTCCAGTACCATGCTGTTTTAATTATTACTGCTTTGTAGTACAGTTTGAAGTTAGGGAGGTTGATTCCTCCCATTTTCTTTTTCCCAAGAATTGCTTTAGCTATTCGTGGGGGCTTATTGTTCCATATAAATTTCAGGAGTGTTTGCTCCATTTCTTTGAAGAATGTCATGGGTATCCTTATAGGGATTGCATTGAATTTATACAATGCTTTCGGTAGTATTGCCATTTTGACAATGTTAAGTCTCCCGACCCATGAGCAGGGGATATCTTTCCATTTCCTCATGTCCTCTTTTATTTCCTGAAGTAGCGTTTTGTAGTTTTCTTTGTACAGGTCCTTTACTTCCTTGGTTAAGCTGATTCCTAGGTACTTGATTTTCTGGGGCACAATTGTGAACGGGATTTTTTTTTTCATGTTGCTTTCTTCTCTCTCACTGTTTGCGTATAGGAAAGCCATGGACTTTTAGGTATTGATTTTATAGCCTGCAACTTTACTATACAAGTCTATTGTTTCTAGGAGTTTTTTGGTGGAGGTTATTGGGTTCTCTAAGTAGAGTATCATATCATCTGCGAATAGTGAGAGCTTGATTTCTTCCTTTCCTACCTGAATGCCCTTAATATCTTTTTCTTGCCTAATCGCTATTGCAAGTACTTCCAGTACTATATTGAACAGCAGTGGAGAGAGTGGGAATCCTTGTCTCGTCCCTGATCTTAGAGGGAAGGCTCTCAGTTTTTCCCCATTGAGGATGATGCTTGCTGTAGGCTTGTGGTAGATGGCTTTAACTATGTTGAGGAAAGTCCCCTCTATACCCATTTTGGCTAGGGTTTTCATCATAAACGGGTGCTGGATCTTGTCAAATGCTTTGTCTGTCTCTATTGATAAAATCATATGCTTTTTATCTTTTCTTTTGTTGATATGATGGATGATGTTGATTGATTTCCGAATGTTAAACCATCCTTGCATCCCTGGGATGAATCCTACTTGGTCATGGTGTATGATCTTTTTGATGAGTAGTTGGATTCTATTTGCTAATAGTTTGTTGAGGATCTTTGCATCTGGGTTCATCAGAGATATCGGTCTGTAATTCTCTTTCTTTGTGGTATCTCTGTCTGCTTTTGGTATCAGTGTGATATTTGCTTCGTAGAAACTGTTTGGAAGTGTTTTTGATATTTCAATTTCATGGAAAAATCTTAAAGAGGATTGGGAGTAAGTCCTCTTTAAAGATTTGGAAGAATTCACTAGTGAATCCATGCGGGCCAGGACTTTTGTGCTTGGGGAGACTTTTTATTACCATTTCAATTTCCTTGTTGGTGATAGGTCTGTTCAGGTATTCCAGGTCTTCTTGGTTCAGCCTTGGGAGTTTGTAGGAGTCTAGGAATTTATCCATTTCCTCGAGGTTTTGATGTTCCGTGGCATAAAGCTTCTCAAAGTACTCCCTGAGGATCCTTTGAATTTCTGTAGTTTCTGTTGTAATGACCCCCTTTGAATTTCTGTAGTTTCTGTTGTAATGACCCCCTTTTCATTTCTGATTCGTTTTATTAGGGTTTTCTCTCTCCCTTTCTTTGTGAGTTTTGCTAGAGGCTTATCGATCTTGTTAATTTTCTCGAAGAACCAGCTCTTGGTTTCATTGATCTTTCGGATTGTTTTTTTAATCTCTGCTCTGAGTTTTATTATTTCCTTTCTCCTGTTCGGGTTGTGCTCCTTTTTTTGGTCCTTCTCCAAGCTCTTAAGCTGTGAGGTTAGGTTACTTATGTGTGCTCGCTCCTCCTTCCTAAGGAATGCTTGTAAAGCTATAAACTTTCCTCTTAACACAGCTTTTGCTGTGTCCCATAAGTTTTGGTAACTCGTGTTCTCATTTTCATTCGTTTCTAGGAATCTTTTGATTTCCTCTTTGATTTCCTGTCTAAGCCACTCGTTGTTCAATAGTGCACTGTTTAATTTCCAGGTGTTTGATTTAGTTTTCTGTTTTTGTGTGTGATTTACTTCTAATTTCAGCGCATTATGGTCTGAGAAGATTGTTGATACAATCTCTATCTTCTTAATTTTATGGAGGCATGTTTTGTGACTCAGCATGTGGTCTATCTTGGAGAATGTTCCATGTATGCTTGAGAAGAATGTATATTCAGCTTTTTGTGGATGAAGTGTCCTGTATATATCTACTAAGTCCCTTTCTTCCATTGTTTCCCTCAGATGAAGTATGTCCTTGCTAAGCTTGAGACTGGTTGATCTATCAAGAGGTGACAAAGCGGTGTTGAACTCTCCCACTAGTATTGTGTTGCTATTGATGTCTTTTTCCAAATCTATGAGTAGTTGTTTTAAGTACTTTGCTGGTCTCTCATTAGGTGCATATACATTTATTATTGTAAGTTCTTCCTGTTGTACAGATCCTTTGATCAATAAGAAATGGCCCTCACTGTCTCTTATGACCTTCTTTACTCTGAAATCGATGTGGTCTGATATTAGGATGGCTACCCCAGCTTTTTTATGGGAGCTGTTTGCCTGTAGGATTGTTTTCCAGCCTTTGACTCTGAGTCTGTGTTTGCTTTGACTATTGAGATGTGTTTCTTGCAGGCAGCAGAATGTTGGGTTCAATTTTCTAATCCATCCTGCCACTCTATGTCTTTTAATTGGTGCATTTAGCCCACTGACATTGAGAGAGATCATTGTTATGGGATTTTGTCCCACTGTTCTGTTGAAATTTAGTGTATTTGAGGGGCCTTTCTTGCCTTAAAGTAGCCCATTTAGTTGTTCTTGTAGCCATGGTTTTGAGTCTATGAAGTTCCTGAGCTGTTGTTTGTCTGTGAAACTGTGTGTTGTTCCTTCTATTATGAATGAGAATCTCGCTGGGTAAAGTATTTTTGGAGAGGCATTTATTTCATTGAGTTTTTTCACTATGTCCCACCACTGTTTTCGGGCCATGAGGGTTTCATCAGAAAAATCAGCTGTGAATTTTAAGGATGGTCCTTTGTAAGAGATTTCTTTCTTCGATCTTGCAGCTTTCAGAATTTTGTCTCTGTCTAAGGTTTTGGTCATTTTGATCCTGTCCCTCTGGGACTGCAATAATTCTTGTCAGCCCTCTTGGCTTCGTCACAATCTTCTCTTGCCATCTGTTCCTGAATAGTGAGTCTCTTTTCCATTTTCTGCTCTTTTCTGGAGAGTCTCTGAACTTCATCTTCGAGCTCACTGATTCTGTTCTCAACAGCTGTTACTCTGCTGCTGAGGCCTTCCACTGAGTTTTTCAATTCGCCTACCAGGTTTATCAGGTCTGACATTTCTGATTGCATTTTTCTCATTTCTGCCTTCAAATCCTCTTGTCTTTTATTGGCATTGCTTTCCATTGTTTCTTTTAGTTCCCTAAGCATCCTAAGTAGCTCCCTTCTGAATTCCTTGTCAGAGAGGTTGTCTAACACTACAGTACTGTTGATGTCTTCTGGGCTAGCCTCTTCAATAAGAAAGTTTGGTGGGTTTTTGCGTTGCTTTACCATTTGTGACAAGTGTGGTTTAGTCCTTCACATTCACTGTTACTATTCTGCTTGATATGGTGTGTGAGTTGAGATAGGCTTATGAGTTATTGGCTACTGAGTTTCTAGTGGTTAAGCAAAAATAGAGAAGATTCCATCTAAGAAGGTAGATTATGGTTCCTAGGGCATATGTAGTGGGAGAATATTTCCGCGGCCACGGCTCCGGAAAGGGTCCCTGCGCTGGTCCCGTGCAGATCAGGGGAAAAAAACGGCTGTCCTATGAGATCGAGCTAGTTGTGCATGCCCAGAGAAGGTCCCAGGCCTTGGGGGCGGGCTGTACCTGAATGGAAGGGGAGAGAGTTCCCGGAGACCTCCAGCTTTGTTGCTGGGAGGTGGGGCTCGGTTCCTGTCCCGCCTGAGCTATTTTCTTAACTTAGAATATATTGATCTGGGGGTATCAAAACACAACTCAAAAAAAAAAAAGGACTTTGGTCACCTTCACTTCTAAAGAGTTAGAGAGTTAGCCAAATTCTCTGTTCTCCAGGTTAGAGATTTGACCTTTCATGTCATGTTAGGTAGTTGATGAGTTGGGGGTTTCTTCTTACATTTATTATGCAGTATTTTCAAAGACCTAAGGCATATTCCTCTGCAGCTGGTGAGGGCACGTCCATTCAAACAGCTTTTCTGGAGGACACTAGGCAATACTAAAATCTTTTTTTTTTTTTTTGCATCACATCCAGTGATGCTCAGGGGTTATTCCTGGCTCTGAACTCATGAATTACTCCTGGAAATGCTCAGGGGACCATATGGGATGCCAAGGATCAAATCTGGGTCTGCCCCGTGCCAAATGCCTTACCTGCTATACTATCGCTTTGGCCCCCAATACTAAAAATCTTTCTGACAGCTAATATCCAGTTCTCCTATCCAGCCCAAATGAACATTACTGAGACTGTGGTTCTCAAACGTTAGTTGGTAACAGAGCATCCACAGAACTTGGTGAAAACACAAGGCTCAGGCCTGGTTGATCTACCATGAACCTGAGCATCAATGCTGAGTCTCTTATAGCCCAAAGCACTGCCCTAGACCCACGCCCAACCTCTCCTACTGCTTCAGATCTTGACTGCAGACCCAGTGCTCACCAAAAGGGTCACTAAGTAGCCTCTGTCCAGTGCTGAACTAAGACACCAGTTCCATCTTCTCCTATGTAAGGAGGCCAGTGTTTAAGGAACAAAGATTTCTTCGTCACAATCTCTCTAGTACTGGATTCACTGAATGAGCCCATAAATATGCTCACCCACGGTGGAACAACATGATCACTTCCAAATACACGTTCTAAAAGATAATTGTGAGTGTACTTGAGCTGGGGATGTGGCTGAGTGGTAAAGCATGTGCCGTATATATTACAGTTTCTGACGACTGGCAACTAAAAAAAAAAGTGTGATCAAATTAAAAACAAGAGGTAGGTTTATGATGACAAGAAATTAGAATCAATTATTCAATAAAGTAGTTACATTAAGATAACGATGTTATTAAGTGATATACTCACCAAAGTCCAAATGGAAATTTTTTTAAATAAAGAATCTATACACTCAGGAGATATACTAACCAACTACAATGAATACAACTTGTATGGCTTCTGATGGAAAAAAATTGTTTTTTAAAAATATGAGAGTCATGGGAAGGCAGGGGTGGTTCCCAGCTCGCCCTTCACGCCCTACCGAGGTCATGTGTTGCCCCTCACGAGCGGCTCTCCAGCACGCTCATGGCTCCAGAAGCACCAGGACTTAATGCAGAGCCCGGCAGCTTGCGGCAGAAAAGTGAATGGACTATGCGTTAATCCACACCACCATGCCTGCCCGGGAAGGAAAGGGTGCTCCTCCCTTCCACCTTTTTCCCTCTGGACAGCAAGATGGCGGCCGCCTTGGAGCTTTTTGGAAAGCCAGGTATGATCCGGTAGTGACGGGGCAACTGAAACCTCATGGGAAGGGGTTGTTCCCGGCTTGTCCTTCACACCCTACCAAGGTCATGGGGTTGCCCCCCATGAGCAGCTTTCCGGCACGGCCAAAGCTCCAGAGCCACAGAAACCAATCTCATAATTATCTGGCTCTCAGCAGAAATACTTCCAGGCTTAATAAGTAAAATATCAGAAATCCAAAATCGCGCGGCAGTCGCGCGACATCATTTGGTTCTTGTAACCAGCTGTAGAAGACAAATGATTTCACAATGCCTTTTCAGCAGGTCTGATTTTTGGGTGTAAATTCTAAACAATAATGGTGCATCTTTTGTTGGAACAATAAAGCTAATCAAAGTAGATAGAGTGTTAATTAGAATTCATCTGCCTTACAGGCATTGGGAGGGGTATGAGGGGCAGTATATTGGGGTTCTTGGTGGTGAAAAATAAGTACTGGTGAAGGGAAATGTGTTTGATCATTGTATGACCGAGACTTAAACCTGAAAGCTTTGTTACTTTTCCCATAGTGATTCAATAAATTTGAAAAAAATTTTAAAAATAAAAACAGGAGGGCCAGGGAGATAGCACAGCAGGTACTGCACTTGCCTGCAATAGAGCTGAGTGTGGTTTACTTCCTAACACCACCTCTGGTCCCCCAAGCACTGCCAGGAGTGATCCCTGAGCAGAGTTAGTATAAGCCCTGAGCACCACAAGGCGCTATCCCCGAACACTGTCAGATGAGGCCCAAAAATCAAAACACGTTTTACAAGACTATGCACCCTAAGTTGGGATGCAGGTGACTTCAGAACAGAGGCTGCTCATCTTTGAATTTTATTTTTGGTTCTGAGGTCGCACCCAGTTGTGCTCGGAGCTTACTTCTGGCTCTGTGCTCAGGAATCTCTTTGAGGAGCTTAGATGCACACAAAGCAAATGCCTTACCCAGTGGCCCCAATAATCTTTTTTAAAATTATCATTATTTGATTGTTTTTCCTTCTGGGGGCCTGAGAGGTCATTCTAAGGGCTGGAGCGCATGCTCTGCGTGCAGGGAGCCCAGGCTCAATTTCCACCAATTTCTCTTCCAGGAGCTGGGTTTTATAGTCTCTGGGTCTTGGCCGCCTACATAATGGAAGATGGGGGATCTGGGTGGAGGAGGCCCAGTCCCAATACGAGCAGGCTTGGAGATCTACGCTGAGAACAGCGCAGAGTCTCCTGCCTCCATGCCTGGCTGTCCTCACCAGGGCCCCTGGGAGGAGGGCAGGTTGAGTTTCCCTCCTCACCCCGAGCAGAGTCAAGCAGCTGAAGACCTCTGGTTCCAGCCACAGCCATGCTTAAGACCGCTCTCCACACGTTCGGACGAGCCTCATGCATGAAGGAACCGGCAGAGGAACCCAGGTGTGCGGGACCCGGAGCATAGATCTCCAAGCCTGCTCAGATTGGGACTGGGCCTCCTCCACCCAGATCCCCCATCTTCCAGTATGTAGGTGTTACACCCACCAACTGCACCCATCAACAGCCAAGACCCAGAGACTATAAAACCCAGCTCCTGGAAGCATCTAGTTCTTACTCTGGAGAACCTGGCAGGCTACCAAAAGTATCCTGCCCACACGGCAGAGTCTGGCAAACTCCCTGTGGCGTATTTAATATGCCAAAACCCAGTAACAATGATGGGTCACATTCTTCTGACCCTGAAAGAGCCTCGAATGTGGCACTTTCTAAAATCTCAGAGCTAGGACAAAGGAGACGTTGCTGATGCCTGCTCGAGGAAATGGATGAACAACAGGATGACAGTGACAGTTATACAGTGAAATTTTACTAATTTTTTTGGGGGGTGGGGCATACCCAGTGGTACTCAGGGCTTCCTCCTGGTTCTATACTCAGGGATCACTCTTGGCAGGGCCCGGGGTGGAGGACCATATGTGGTATCTGGGATTGAACCCACATCAGCCACTGTAAGCCAGACACCCTGTCTTCTGTCCCATCACTCTGGCTCCTCAAACAAGACATTTTATTTTATTTTATTGCTTTTTTGGGTCACACCCAGCGATGCACAGGGGTTACTCCTGGTTCATGCACTCAGGAATTACTGCTGGCCGTGCTTAGGGGAGCATATGGGATTCTGGGAATCGAACCCGGGTCGGCCGCGTGCAAGGCAAACGCCCTACCCACTGTGCTACACTCCAGCCCCGAACAAGACATTTTAAAATGAACATTTTTCTACAGGGAGAAGTCATTTGTTTAGGCAATAAGGAAAAAGTACGGTTTAATTTAAAACTTTTTTTAAATTGCAGATCCTTTATAGGTTCTCTTCTTTGAGGAACTATTCTGAAATTGAAATTGTCATGATAAAAATTACACAGAAACACAGAAACATTTTATGTGTTTTTGGTGGACTTTAAATGGAGTGACAAAAGCAGGTTATTCACTTCCAGGCCCATTGTTTGAGCCGTCCATTCCTCCTATTTCAGCTCATACGAAACATGTTTTTATTCATTTACTAAAGGACTGGATGAATGTGTTGTCTAAATGAAAAAACTTTAACTGAGAAGTCAATGGTAATGGAATAAGTTAATACTAGAGTAAATAAATTGCTTTATGGCCTTTTGCTAATGAATTGGGAATCAAACACCTCCATAGTAAGGTAAGTTGAATGGAAGAATTTGAAATATGAATTTTTTTTTCTTTTTGGGTCACACCTGGCACTGCACAGGGGTTACTCCTGGCTTTGCACTCAGGAATTACTCCTGGCAGTGCTCGGGGGACCATTTGGGATGCTAGGAATCAAACCCGGGTTGGCCGCGTGCAAGGCAAACACCCTACCCGTTGTGCTATCACTCCAGCCCCCTGAAAATGTTTTTTTCTTGATGGAAGCAATCAGCAAACAGAACTGGGCTGGGTTCGGGCAGACAGACCCTCCCGAGACCGGGGCAGGAGTGCACGCAGTTCCAGATGACAGAACAGTGTAAGTCTGAGCAGAAACGATTACATCAGAGGTGAGATGTTTATTGACTTATAATTTTTCAGCATACAAAGTATTTAATCAAGTTTGATATTTACAATTCTTACATAATGTACATTTTAGAATAACTATAAAGATAATGTACTTTGCTCCATTTACAATGACAAACTACAGTAAAGCTACACCCATGAATTAGATACAAATCCTCTACATACTAGTAAAAAGTAAATGGAGTGTTGGTTATACATTCTTTAAAATATACCTGTTCGTAGGTAGCGAGAAATATTACATGTAATAAGTCTTTACGACTGGAATGATCCAGAAATATCACAAAGCACAAGTAAACACATATAAAAAGTAGCTCATCATCTTAAAAAGTTCACCTTTCGCCTTTGTGTAAAATAAATGGTGCCAACAATCTCCACAATGCAGCAAGCTTTCCCTGTCTAAAGTCAACACCCACCAGGGGAGAGGGATCTTGAGGACAAAATAAGAAGATTCTAAAACATAAGCTAGAATAAAGATCAATGCAGAAAATAAATTTCATTAAACATCACTTCTCTCCCCACCCAGAACCTCACTTTAAGTGTATACATTTGTGTAAACAGAACAGAATGTCTACAAAACATCATTTATGGACGTCAGTATCCAGACAAACTGACAGCAAGCTCCTTTCACAGTTGTCTTTCATCTGGAAGCACTGAGAAACGAGAAGCACATGTTTGAAACGACCTAAACAATGTTTTGCTCTCATTCATGTTATTGCATATAATTTCCTATCATCTAATGTCTTCAAATCCCAATCAATACCCTCCAGATAATTTTACAGTAGGGTCTCTGGACTGTACGGTGGAATCTTTCATTATCAAAGCACAAGGAAAGCTGGCAGGCATTATCAGATTCTGCTGCTCTGCAATGATTGCAAATTAATTCACGATCAAAGTAAAGTGCCTCTAACTAAGCAGCCAGCCTGACAGGGGGCTCTGAGGGTTAGCTATACCACAGACCAGCAAGCCAGTGACCCCTCCCCACTTCTGTAAAACAAGAGGAGAAAACTCAGATCCACTGACTCTAAGCTCTTGGAGTAAGATCTCAGAAACCTGCCCCGCTGTGAGGGTCCTGTGCCCTCAAGTACAAAGCACAGTGTGAGCGGCAGAACCCCGTGACGAATGCTCTCCCGTCTCAGCTGGCTCATCCCACTCATCTCACCGGTGAGGAACTCTGACTCCGAAAAGTCTATGAACTACTAGGCAGTGCTCTCTTCACTACATAATGCCATCCGGAGTTATTCTGGACTCACAATTCTATAAAAATATATCGTGTTTCCAGCTCATGTCCATAATCAAAAGTGCTACCAAGCAGAAAAGCTGACAGTGATAAAGGAATGTGTTGTTATTCAAAATGGAGTGTAGATTTACTCTTAAATACAATGTGGGTTATTATTATCATACTTTACATGTGCATAAAATTGTATTTTAGGAATAATGCATAACATACCTCAAACTTTAGTTTCCAGACTATGGCCGATATCTTTTTTTTTTCCCCCCAAAATTCACTCATGAAAAACCAAGCTACATATTCCAAATTAGTAAACATTAAAGTTCATTAAAATCTACTGTAAATACCACTGTAATAAAATGAATTCCTGCAAATTGCCGAATTTCTAAGGACTGTACCAAAAAAAAAACCTTAGAAATCTTAAACATCTAAGTGTTCCAGTGGAACACTACAAATACTCAATTACCTTTTATCTAGTTCTAACACAAAACTGCATTTCAAGAATTCTTCAGTTAGTACTGCTATCTTAACATTTGCCTAATTTTTAAATTACTGAGCAAACAGAACAATAAAGAATCAAAAACTAATGTCAGCAAATCAGAGGTGGAGTATCAGAGAGAGAGAAAGGAAAAAAAGGGCAAGAATATTAACTTAGAAATACAAAACCCAAGGGTACAAAGAACAATACTGACATATAATTTTGCATAATGTACTAATTCACAGCATAATAAAACTCAGATTTGTAAATACTATGTCAAAGCTACTAGATGACAGCCAAATTCTCCTGGGGAATGAGCAGCCACCCTGCTTTGTAATGACTACTATCCCTGACTCTGAAGTCTAGCTGTTTGTTGCAAAAACTCTGCCAAATTCTATGCAATTAAAGACTTACATACACAAGAAATACAGCCACAGAAAGGAAAGAAATTTTTTTAATTGTTGGCTTCCCTGTACTGCTAAAAGATTTCTCATTTCCTGAAGAACTGTGACTGTTTTTTGTACACTTTGGCTACAGGTCTAATCATGAAATTTAGAAGGCAATAATTACTAGAACAACTCCTGACTCACGCCGTCAAAGATTCCAGAGATGAGCAGGAGCATGGAAGTCTGGGTCCATGGGGACAAGGGCCTGTATGTTTCCAGGGTGAAGGTTAGGTGCCCTTAGCATGGCGAGCTAGGGCTGACACAGGCACAGGCACTACAAAACACTCGCTTCTATCTCTCTCGTGTTTGCTTCCTTATCCTCAAGCATCTCAGACACTTTCAGAGGACATGCACTCTGCTAAAAGTGTGACAAAACAAACTTGTTGCAAAGCTAGATGATCTGTGACAGGTGAAACAGAAAGGATGCCATGTTCGGCTATCGTAACTAAAAAAAAAAAGGCATCGAGATTTAACATTTCATTCAGAAAGAATTCACAAATATATTTTCACCAATACATGATGATTATTAAATAAGCATTATACCACGGTAGTTTGGCCAAACAGGACCTACTTGCGCCACAGGTTTATTTCAGTATCATTCCTATTGAGACGGATTGGGTTTTCAATTTATAAAACGCTAGTAAAAGAAAAAAATATGACTTCTCAACTGATTTGATAACTCAAGTTTAAAAAATCTCTCCTGTGTAGAAAATGGGCGGAGGTTAGAGAGGAAGTGCAACAGGATGGAGCACACGCTTTGCATGAGGGAGGCCTGGGTTCATACTGGGCACCACATGGTCCCCCAAGCATGCCAGGAGTGACCCGAGCTGACAGCTGACAGCTGACAGCTGACGGCCCAAAAAAATGTTTAAGGGGAGCTGGGGGTGGTGGTGATGAACCAATACTGTTATTTACCTATAATTTATAAAAGGAGAGTAAACTTAATTGTTGAAATATTAGAAACTATAAGTCAAATTATGTATTTAATACGGACAACATATGTCAGAGATGGTATCAGACTAATTTTTGACAGAAGTAAATGAGTATATCTATCATATTTTTAATTCAAGGATCTGTGATTCAAATAATCTATACTAAAACTATATAGTTGTTGTGGCTGAAAAGAATGTACACTGTGTGTACCACTACACAGGTTGGGTGCTTTGAAAACTTAAAAGGCAACTTACTGCAGTATAATGTAGTATGAACTAAGAAAAACACGAGTGTTTTTCTCTTCCTTTGCAGATATTTCCCTTTCGATAGTAGCACTAGCAAAAATGTATATTGAAACGGACCAATTTCAGATATAAAAGTGCTCTACATAATTTTTCTAAATCAACATCTCCTTTGAAAATTAGATTTTGATGAAAGCATCATTTTTCAACATTCAAGGAACCTTTCAAACACAATTTTATTTACATCTAAAAAAAAAACTGAAAGTTTTAGGAAATCAGCCCAATAATGAAGAGCTACAATTTCTATAACTGGGATTTTTTTTTTTTGCTTTTTTAATGACTTAAAAAGAAAAATGTTGAAGGCTTCTTCTAGCTTCATATAAGGAAGTAAATCTAAATGGCTGAATTGTGCCTACTTGTGCAGCCATTATATGTTTGCTAAAGTTCTGGACAATAACCAGACACCTAAGGCGTATAACCGCATTTATGAACAAACAGGGGAAACCACTCTGGTTTTAGTAATTAAGTTTCATACTGTATATATAACAGTTGGAATACTGTAAAATAAAGGCGAAACAAAAGACTTTCTGTGCCACCAAAAGCTGTCAGGGAAGTTAAGGAAAGAAATTCTCAAGGGGCTGGAGAGAAAGTACAGCAGGTAGGGCATTTGCACAAAGCCATCCCGGCTTTGGTCTCCAGTACCCCATATGGTCCCCCAAGCACCGCCAGGAGTAGTTCCTGAGTGGAGAGCCAGGAGTAACCCCTGAGCATCACCAGGTGTGGCCCAAAATAACAAAACGAAACAAAACAAAAGAAAAAAAAAGAAAAGAAAAAAGAAAGAAAGAAATTCTCAAGGCAGGCAGGAAAATTGGTTGTCACTTGATACAGACATGCTTGAATGAACTACAAGGGGAAAAAAATTTAACCATCCACAGGCAAAAAATATATATATATAATGATAGATGATCTAATTCTTAACATCTTGTAACCTAGAGAGGGCCTAAACCTAGATAAAAAGCCCTGTAAGCAGGTTTTAAAAAAATAAATAAAAGAGGTTCTATAGTATGTTACTCTTTCAACAACTAGCTGTTTGAATTTTATAAAAATATCAACGAATGGGTACCTTTTTTCCAAGTCATTATTACTAAAATAAAGCAGGTAGAATTAAGACAATAAAAATTTGTGAGTTTTCAGATGTATACACACTGAAACAGGAGATAACAGGGTTTAATATTTTCCCCTCCTCCCCCTAAAATTCAGAATTTCTGTGAATCTTGTTGAAAACGATTTAATTTTTCTGGATTATTGGATGCCATCTGAGAAAAATCACGAAAGATGTCCTGGTAAGTTTCATCACCTGCATAAAAATAAGACAAGAGCACTTTTAAATGTATATAATTAGTATAGAAATAAACATTTATTTTTATGACTAGTAATAGTTTATTAATTCATTTTATTAAAATTTTGCTCAGATGAGCATTTTAGGGTGACAAAGACCAACTAGACAATAAATGCTGGAAACGGATATAATGAAAGAAAAAATAAAAACTATACCTGAGAAAAGCACCTCAGATGCAGCCACAGAGGAAAGTTCAGAGTTAGAAAGGAGCAAAGATGCAAGTGTTTTAGAGCAATGTAAAGAAATACATTTATTAGCACAAGAAAAAAAAGTCATTCTAAGTGAGGGAGAGTAAACAAGGCATTCTTTAAAAAAAAAAAGTATTCTCCTTGATAAGAGCTAAAAGGAAAGAAAAACATAACTGTTTCTGATGGATGCAAGTTATTATCAAGCAAAACTGGTAATCAGGTAATTAACCTCTTTGTTTTATACTGTCTTTTAATTAAAAAGGTGTTCTAATTTAAATAGCATGTGAAAAAGTAATTTTTCTAACGTCAATGCTTAACTGAAACTAACACAGCTTACTAAGTTTGTAAGATGATAAAACCCGGAAAAATGACCATAAGATCATAGTCACATCAGAAGTTTTATTTGTTTACTATAGGTCATATGAACAAGAATGCTGTGACAAAAATGGAATTAAAAAAAGGTATCTATTCACACATAAGCATATACATGACTAGGCTTGTAAAGAAATAGATTATTGATACTATAGCATATTGATATTTTTCTTGCCACAAGACACTCTTAGAGACACACATAGAGATTAATTCCTAAAAGGATCTGTATAAAATAAAATCTTAATTTCAATATGAATCATCCACAAACACGCTTCCAGTTAAACAATGATTTTCTACAGAAGCTTGGAACAGTTCTGCCCTCAAGATTTAGAGCGTCAAATAGTGTCTTGGACAACTGTTATTGCAACATATTTCTATCATTATTTCCCATAAGATACCTTGCATCCATCTAACTACAAACTCATTACTACTGTTGTGAATAGTGCACTGTTTTCACAGCTGTAAAAAAAGCAAAAAAATTTGAAGCAACAGATATCATATTAAAAGTTAGAGAATCAGAAAAATGTTGGGGGAATAGAGGTCTAATAAAAAGGTATAACAGTATATTCCAGGATTTTCAATAAAAGTTATTTAATATTTTAAATATTTTGCCATTTTAAATAATGGATATACATAAAAATCAAGTCATTTAAATCTCTACAGAGTTCTCATTTAGCCCTGGAAATTTTCTCATGACATAATTAACCTACTTTAAAAAGAAAAATTAGAAAAGAATTTTAGTATCTTGGCTAAGACTAACATCTAACTCATGTTTTTTACGAAAGCAATAAAAATAAGGGTTGATATGCTAGAACAACTAGTAAGACAATACAATTAAACCCAAGATCCCTTAGAAGTTAACTCTGACAGTTAGACAAACTGCAATCTAGTCTCAGTTTTTAGCCATTTGAAGGGATATAAATAAACTGATAAAGAGCAATACTAAATAGCAATTAACAACCCATACAAAATAGTTTAAAAGTTTTCTTATTCTCGATGTTGAATTAAAATATTTAAAATATTTGCTGTAAACATTATAAATATTTTCAAAATACTATTCAAACTGGAGAATCTGGAATTGCACTTTCCAAGAAAGTGTAAAGTGCAGATCATAATACAAAAATACCACACTGATTTTACCATTCAACACCAGAAGTAACTTAAAAGGCACACATTATACATTCAAGGAGAGAGGGGAATAAGGGACTAGCAGATGCTAATGCCAAGGAGTTTACAGATAGCACCAAATGAGCATTCTCAAGTATTACAACAGTACAATGGCAATATATGGCTTCTACTGTATTAGCAATGCATATTTTGCATAACAAGCTGCGGAACTTTTTTGTCTTTTATGCTTTTCCGGTATTTGCTCTTAAATCACCTATCACCTATTACACAAGTACTTTGTAGTAGATCCATTGTACCATGCAAAACACATTTTAAGATCTTTTATTCACTGAATTAAAATACTTCCTTGAAGGAGAGTATTGGTGCTACACTAGTCATTGGTTTCACTGACTGAATACACTTGAGAAAAATTAGTACAATACAAAAACAAGTCTCAGCTTCACACATATGCACATAGAAAACTGCTAATGTCCAGTTTTTGACAAAACAATGGACTATTGATATGACACCTTCCTTAGACCTCAAACTGTGCTATTAAAGCAAATGTTACAACAAAGGTGACTCTAGTAGTTAATATAATTAACCAAAATTGAACTTCGATGAGATTCTTTAAATTTTAAATATAATTTCAACCATTTAGAATGTTTCCCAAGGCAAATATAACTCTTCTATACAAGACTACAATAAATAACCCAATATGTTACCCCTAGAGCGTTCAGAGAAGTACCTTTAACAGTTTGCAATAAATGGTACATAACCAATCGCCCAATATTTATAACACCACATATATTATATTCTTTAAGTTACTTAATCCGCATTCTATCCTCTTCAGAAAGTTATCTTCTCCACTTGCCTGGACAGTTCTGAGCTTTTAAAATGTGGATGGTTGCATATTCCACTGATTGTTTTAACAAAGTCTGCTTTGGGTATTTGGAATATCCATTGAAACAACAGTTCCGAGGAGACAAGATTTTGCTGGTTTTGCATTTGAAGTGTGCTCCCCTCAAAGAGATGGCAGCATGGGGGGGCCCCTCCACGGTGGGTGGTTGCGTCGATAATCCTGTCCCTTCCCGGTTGATTACAGTTTGGGTCATCTAACTGATTTGAGAGCAGTGACAAGCTTTGGCCAGTGACACTCAAAATAGGCCACAGTTTATCACCATAGCGATTTCCAGCGGGGGGGGGGGGGGGGGGGGGGAGGGAAGAAACTGCCCACAACCAAGGCGACATACCAAGCCAGAGGGAACCCCTGGACACGATTTCCAACAACTGAGGGGAAGAGATCTCACCCAAAGGATTATCACTGGGTGGCCAGTCCTCTTAAAGTTACGGGAACTGATAAAGAGGGATATAGGTTTCCTTTAGGAAAAGTGTGCTCTTACATAGCCTCGCCAAAATTTAAAAGAAAAAAAAAGAAAGGGTGGGGTGAAGAGAACATCTCAGGTCTTTAGTGAGATAACGTTTAAAGTGGGGTTTCTGAGAAAACGGTCATTCACTGCCAAAGATTCTAAGTCTTTTAAATGGCAGGGTTCTTCTTTATCAAAAGACTGAGAAGACTAGCATTTAAAAATCACCCCCAATTCTCAGGTTTTCTTTTTGCTGCTAGGGGGAGAAAAAAACATTTACCTCAAACAATCACCACAAAGTCTATGGGAGAAAAAGTGACAGTGATTCGCAGGGAAAGACCTGCTTCCTCCGCAAACATATCTACTCTCCAAAGATGCAGAGAAGTCGCAGGCAGAGAGAGAGCAACTCCCGCACCAGCTCACCGTGTTACCTGGATAAGCATGAAATGACCCCACTTTAAATATGAGTGGTTCTCAGTGAGTTAGACACCTAATGATGAGCACGATGACTGCCAAATAAGCCAAATTCTCCTTTAAAAATTGGGCCTTTCCCCCCCCCCCCCAAATTTTCATCCAAATGAAGTGGGAAAAAATGTACCTGTCTGCTGAAGAGCAGAAGGGGGATGCTCATACACTTCGACAGAAAACAACAGTGACAGAGGTAACTGGGTGTCCCTGGAGGGTGGCAGAAGCAGCGCCAGCAGCTGGGAGAAACGAAAGGCTACAGAGCAAGAACGCTGGGGCTGTCCTTGCAGGCTTCCCTACCCCAGAGAGAAGCCGACCACTGGCCTCCTGCCATCAGCTGGCGAAACTGCATTAGCAAACGCCTTAAGGAAAGAGGAGCTGACCAAACACCCACATTTTAAGGGGCAGCGGGCAGGCGGAGGAAAGTTGTTGAACTTAAAACCTTGACGTTCCCTCGCATCTCACAATATCAGGTCATAGCCTTTAAATGATTTTTTTTTAAAGTGCTTAAACACAAAGGCCTCAAAAATGGCCCAGTAATACTATCACTTAAATATATCTGTTACAAAATTATAACGTATTTAAAATCTAACATTCAAGTTTAAAATGAACGGGTGAAATTCAGAATGAATGCTGAGATTTCACCTTGACTCAGTACTCTGACTGCGTGGTCTAGCGTGACGTCAATAACACTGTATGATCCATAGGATTAAGGAGGGACACCCTAGATTAGAAGGATCTAGCTGAAGTGTCACTATTCTCAAAGTTCTTACTTGTTCTTCCCAAATAAATTAGACAAAAAATATATAATTATACAGTCCTTTGAGAAAATAATGGCCCCATGTTTATAATACTTATTTAAAGTAAATGGCTGAAGGCAGCATAGAGAACAGAAATTTCAAAAAAATATTTAAACAGAAGAATAGGTATTACCAAGCCACTTTGACATATTAATTAAAAACCTCTTAAAATTATTGCAACCTGAAAATTCTCATGCATTTTAGTCATGAACGCCTAATTTTTTTTCATTAATCTGTATGTGAATTTAAGACCGTTAAATAAGTCACATACACAAATCCATGAAACTAGAGAACCAATAATTAATCTATTCTTTTGGAAGAATGTCTAATTAAAATATGTTTATCACAGAGATGATTGGCAACATTTCTCCCTTTTCGAATGACATCTTGACTCAAAGGTGTATATCACTCAAGATGAGACTTGAGAGTCTCCTGAGTTAATTTCTCTAATAAGAATAAGCCTACTCTGCCATCAGGTTGACAAAATATAGTTATAATATTTCCATTTACCCAACAGATAATTTTAAATTGCTTGGAACCAAACAAGATAAAAGAAGCCCTTTCCCGTAACCTTCAAAACTAACTCAGTCCCCATTATGGACTTCTTTTACCTATGGGTCACTTTTATTTTTTAAACCTTTAACTCATTTTTTTTAGATCAGTGCACAAAACTCTTCATTCAATCAACGTTTTCCAGATATTTTTCATACTGACTTTTTTTTATATATATGCCAAACACATGATGATTTTGTTTTCTCCCTGAACACAATTTATAGAAATTCCCTGAATAACAAAAAAGAAAACAATATCATTCTATTCGCTGGAGAGCTAAAAAGAATCCCCAAAAGAAAAAGAAGGTTGTGCTGCGCTAGGTATATAAAGATACATTATCATTCCATCCACTTCACTGGAATGTATCTGGAAGACATCTCTATAGCAGATAAAGAAGTCGGCAGGATGAAATACAGCAAGTAAGTGTGCACTGTAATAGGCATAGTTATAGATTTTTAAAGGCTGAGAGAGTTAATGACTCCCAATAGATACTACATACCTAACAACTCACAATGTACAAGTTATAAAAACTCTATAGTATGAAGTTAATTTGCTAAGGAACTATGAATCTTCCAATTGTAAACTGATAAATTCCTGAATGCATTTTTTATACTGCATTTCAGTGTGGTTATTAGTGGAATATTGACCTGGCTGTCCATAAAGTCCTTCTGATTCCCGCATCTCTTCATTCATTCTTGCTAAACGTAACCTGAAATCAAATAAGAGGATTCTTAGGGCTCTGTTATACAATGTAAACAGCCTATACAATGAGTCTCACAAGCAATGAAAACATGTACTAATGTTCATTTTTGTCTGCTTTTTTACCAATATTTGTCTCAAAGATCAAGGAGCTTTTATCAGACCCAGTAATAGAAGGTTAAAGATTCTTTAAAGTGAAAATATTTGGGGCTGGAGAGAGCATGCTTTGCATGCAAGAGGCTCGGATTCAGTTCTTAGAACTTCACAACCTCCCAAGCATGGATATGAGTGGTTCCCTCTAATACCCAAGCACCACCAGGTGTGGTCCCCAAGCCAAAATAAATTTTCAAATGAGTGTTATTTCCTCATGCAGCTTGCATCAGAGAAGACAATAAAAGACGGCTACTAAGGACACATCTCCTCTAGAAGCCACAGAATCCTTGCTGTGAGGCAGCTTAACTGCACCTGCCAAGGAAGCTGTGTGGGGACTTGATGAAGCACACAGCACACAGCCTGTAGCCAAGACTGAGAGTTACATCTGTACCTGAAACTCTCTCCTTGTGTGGGAAATAACCCAGTGAAAACACTCACAATGTCACTATATCAGCATTGGCGGCTTCCACGGCGATACTTAAAGGGTCTTTTCCTTCTTCATCAGTGGCATGTTGATTGGCACCTCGTTTCAAGAATAAACACACCTGCCTGTTTAAGGACACAGCATTTTGAGACAGTGTCAAGAAAACAAGTAATTTGTATCCACCTTAATAAAGATTAAAAAAGCAGTCTTAGACTTTAAAGAAACCCTTCATAGGGTGATTCTTGATTTCATCTACTTATATTTATTGAATACGTAATCTGATAATACGAATTTACCAAGAGCAGCACTTTATACATCTCAAGGTATTTTTATATTTAATTTGATACTATATGGCACAGTGAGATATATAAATTATGTTTTCTATCCTCAAAGCATATCATAAAAGGATATATAGATATAAGTTTAATTTATTTGTTTGGGGGCCACACCTGGCAATGCTCAGTGGTTACTCCTGGTTCTGTGCTCAGGAATCACTCCTGGCAAGCTCTGAGGACCATATGGGGTGTTGGAAATTGGATCCAGCAAGGCAAATATCTTACCCACTGTACTATCACTCTGACCCTGATAAACTTAAAATTTTAAAAATCACTCAAGAGAAAGGAAGAAACCAAAATAATCGTAATATCATGATAGAGCAACAACAGTATTTGTTACAAATAAATAAGCAAAAGAGCAGAGAGTAATCCATTGTATTAATATTCACAACTCAAAGAAACTGACCCCAAAATGAAGTACTATGGGAACAATTATCCTTAAGAAAAAAACAGAAAAGCAGTACAGGGGTTAAGCTGCATGCCTTATATGCTGCCAACCAGTAAATCCCCAGCACCACATGGTCCCCTGAGTATCACCATGTGCAGCCCTGAACATCGCCAGATGGATTCAGATGCCCCCCAGGGTGACCTGAGCAATCCCCAGCATTGCATGGAACCCAAGTCCCACCAAATATAGCCCTGGTGGCCCTTCCCATATTACTAGAAGGCAGTTATGATAAGAATAGAAGACGCTACAGTGATTTTTTTTTTTAAGAAAAAGAACCGTTCCTGCTGTTAAAGCAATAAATAAGCATTAGATATCTTACATTCTGACAACAGAATGGGGTGGTGGCAGAGGGGAGCGGGTGGGTAAAGGGGACAGGATAGAAAGGGTAGCCAAAGACAAGTGGATGAGGGCAGAGAGTAACAAGATGTACCGTGGTGGGAATGGTGTGATATATACATTTGTCCAGGTGTGAAACTGCTCTCCTGCAATTTACACAGTTCTAAACCAATGTCACCTCAATTAAAAAGAAAATATAAAACGGACGTATTAAGATCTGTTGTTAAAAACCAACTTGAAACAAACTTTTCACATAGACCAACTTTTTTACTTCATTTGAGTCTTCTAACAGAAAGTTTGTTTCCTTGGCTTTATTTTTCTATACCTCTAAATACTACTCCAGAAGCTCCAAAGTTAACAGCACACACTCACACACTAAGAACTTAATTCTGAATTTGACTTCAGCTAGCCTATGGAAAAACTAAAACTTCCCATTGCCATGCTTTTTGGGAGAATGTTAAGTGCATAAAATATACACTGACTTAAGTGATCTGATAAGAAATCACAACTTCAGCCACAGCTTGAAAGATTAAAATGTCTACATAAATGATAAATGGAATGTGAAATAGGTTTTACAAATGTCTGAAAACCCTAAGTTCCCTAAAAGGGACTTCTTAAATTTCAGATTCCCTTAGGATGCTGTAATACCAAGTATCATTTTACAAACTTCACCTGATAGCCTTCACCTGAGAAAAAGGGAAAACACTGCCACAAAATAATTGTTTCAATAAAAGCTACTTAAAGATATGGGAATTCTCGATTACCCTGTATGCCCAAGGACAGTGGCGTGATGCAAGGGTCCCCGGCCTTGGACATCTCTTTGGTTAACATTAGCACCATTCTGGAGCAGAAACTCGCAGGTCACCAAAGAGCCCTGAGAGAAGAAAGAAGGGAGCAGTGAACAGAGTGCAAATGGCAACATATTTATCTCCAAAACACAGTATTTTATAGTCTATTTCATTCTCCTCAAAAGAGGCCATAAAAAGAGCCAGCAACAGGCTGGAACAAACTTCACCTGAAGAAGGTCCGGGTTTGAACCCTGGGACATGCTCCCCTGAGCCTTGCCAGGCGCAACCCCTGGGCATCAAGTCAACACCCAAGCCAGGAGAAGCCTGTGAGCACTGCTCAGGAGTCAAGAAAAACAAAACTAATAAGGAACAACAACAAGAGGAAATATCTCCCAGCAAAAGCACAGAAATGAAACTATTTTCTTTCTAAGAACTATTAATAGGCATTAGTAGAAATTTTTAGTTTCTCAGAGGGAAGGGCATTTGCCTTGCACGCGGCCGACCCAAGTTCAATTCCCGGCACCCCATATGGTCCCCTGAGCCCTGCCAGGAGTAAATCCTAAGTACAGAGCCAGGAGTAACCCCTGAGCATTGCTGGGTATGATCCAAAAAGAAAAAAAAAATTCAGTTAAAAATTATTAAAATTTTCTTTCAGTGGGAAAAAAAATGAGGAGAGCTTCAGGGGCAGAGTGCATACGTCACACGTGTGAACCCTGGGTTGAATCCCTGGTACCACAAACCAAAAAAAAATTAATAATTCTTAAAAATTTGTTTGTGGTCCCCCAAGCACTACCAAGAGCAATTCCTGAGTACAGAGCCAGGAGTAGCCCCTGAACATTGTTGGGTATGACCTCCACCCTGCCAAAAAAAAAAAATCAGTTTCTGACCTAGAAAAATATACTTCTTTTAATTACCCCTCCCCCCAAAACTAATTTACCAAAAACTACCAAAACTTTCTTTCAGTGGAAAAAAAAATAAGGAGGGTTTCACGGGCAGAGTGCATGCATCACATGTGTGAACCCTGGGTTCAATCCCTGGTACTTCAAACCAAAAAAAAAAAAAAATTAGTAATTCTTAAAAATTTGTTTGAGTTTAAAAAAATTAAAGTGGTATTCAGAAATTACTATGCATTTCTTCTATTGTCCAACCTATCTCTTAAAGAAGTAATTCTAAAGTTATGTTCTGACTCTATTTTAATTTTTTTCATATTTTACTACCATGGAATGAACAAATTCCTACCCCTAATACAGCTTGAATAAGTGGTGTTGCTTTGTTCTCTTCTAAATTAGCCCAGTTCACATCTGCACCGTGAGCCAAAGCCTCGGCCATTTTAGGGAGATTTTTTTCATATGAAGCCCTGTAAAGTTGAAGTCCTGGGTTAAGATGCTTAGCGTCGAGATATACAGAAGAATCTTGCCTTTCTCCCTCTGAAAAACAAACACAAATATCATGATTAAAAATAAGCTCTAGGTAATTCAGGAGCAAAAAGGATTTTTTTTTTAATGTTCACTGCAACAATATGTACGTTGACCAAACACAGACACAACCTAAGCGTTCGGCATAAACAAAATACGGTACATAATGGAATACTGCTCAGTGATTAAAAAACAAAAACAAATTCTTTACATTTTCAACAAGAACAATCTAGGAGGGAATTATACTAATACTAAACAAAATAAGTCCACCGGAGAAAAAAAAATCGGATGATTTTAGTCATATGTAATAAGAAACAGAGTAGCCAGGAGCTACCTCCAAGCACAAACCAAGAGTAGCAAAAGACAATAAACAATAAACCAACAAAACAAAACAAACTCTTGGATTCTGATTCCAGAACCCAGGTGAGCAGAGCAGCAGAGAGGGAGTGAGCAGAGGGCGGGGGCCGTGCACTGTGGCAGAGTTACTGGCGCCATGCGGCTGGGCGCAGTGTGAGAACTTGGAGCAGTGAGAACCTGTGCTCTTTAACTATCGTGACAGAGCACAGTGACCAGGAGTCTTGCTTTGCACACGGCAGACCTGGGTTTGATCCCCAGTACCCCAGAAGGTTCCCCCCACTGCTAGGAGTGGCCCCAAAACCAAACCCCAAAATTTAAATAAACAAAACGACGAAAGAAACAAAACAGTTCACGAAATCTGACGACGGTTTGCTCCCCTCAGTCCTCCAACAGACCAAAATCACGGAAGTAATGAAATATGAAGTAAAGCACAGGTCAGAAGAAAAATCTCTGAAGGGAGGCGGCTGCTCGTCTCTTCTCTTTGCATGTAAGACAGCCATATGCAAAGACAAAAGATTAAGATGTAGAAGATCAAAACTTCTCCTGAGCTATCGGAAAGGCACTTTTAAAATATATCACCAGGCACTTTTCTTTAAGAATCTACTCAAGACTAGCCATCTACAAGGTGCATGCTTCAGCAAGCTACTGCCAACTGGCTTTGACTACTGCCCAAACTCACCGGGCTCATATAAACTGTTGGCTGACACTGTGGAGGGTAAAGATTCTCTTCCATCATCAGAACTCTGCTGGATTCCACTGTCATTACTTTTGACTGCGTTAAAGGAAAATCAGCTAGTTGATTAAAGTTCATGCCATTTAGAGTACAATCTCCCACAAACAATCATTTTGTTTAAATGATCTTTGATTGATTAATGTGAACGCAGTCACCACAATCAGAATACATTTAATGCAATTGAAATCATTTCAAACACAGTTTATGAAAATGTGAATCACAATGTCTGAAAATTAACTTATTTTCAGAGTTGCAACACATTTCATTACTCCCGTAATGTGTCAGAGGTAGCGAAGGGCTACCGTCAATGTATGATTGTTCAGTAGTGTGTCATTCTGAGACAATGGGCAACATCTAGAGAAATGGCCACACCGCACAATGACTACTGGCACGGACTCGGAATGCTGCACAAGAGTAGTACTTACTACTACGGAGTTTTGAAGAGGTATCAAAGTAGGAGAAGAGTGAATCTAGCTCATCAGGACAGAACAGAGACTCCCGCCTGGCCTCGTCGCTATTTACAGCAACCACTGGGGACATGCAAGTTAGCAAAGCACAAAGCAGGCCGTAAGAAGGGAAAAGGGCAGGAAAAAAAACATTACTGGGAAAAATTTAGAAGGAAAATAATGGGAAGGCTATTAGGATGTTAATCAGATACTTAGGGCTTTACGGCATGATAGATTTCAAATTCCCCTTTCCCCTTGCATTTTAAGAGGTTTTATTCCTTAGAATGTACACATTACCTAGAAATGTGAATTACCAAGCCAATTTTTAAACCTTTCTTTTAAAATTAGACATAAGCCTTTGCCCTAGAAAATACAGACAAAAACCAGGTTTTCAGTATTAATAACACCTACGATAACTACTGATTTAGATTTTAGGTGACATTAGCTTACAAAAATATTGCCGTATACAACAAATAAGCTACACTACCTGAGCTGAGGGAAGATGCTCTGAGGTGGTCCTCGGGCCCAAGTCTGGAAACGTTCAGTCTGTTTTCTTCACAGCTCTGGGACACAACCTTTTTCTCCTGCTCAGGAGGTGATGATGACAGCAAATATTCGTCCACAAATTTTCTCTCAACATATTTTGCTTTGATATATGCCTCTTTCTCCTGCCTGGTTCACATAAAAATGTCATAATGCTGGACTTATTTACTTGGCATTGCTAATACTCAAACAGAAATCATTTATTATCAATGCATGCAAGAAATTCACAAAATGTGGTTCTAGTTCACACTGAATTGGGAACGTTATGCAAAAAGTTCTCCTTCCAAATACTTAATGAACTGTGATTTCATATTTAAGTCAAATAATCAACTGAAAAAAAATCGTAAGTGAGACACACAGCTCAATGTTTCATTATATATATATGTATATATATATATATATATATATATTTTCCCCTTGTGCTTTATGAGTGAAAGACTACACCAAGAAACCCATATAAATCTATAGAACTCACTTTAATTTTACTTACTCCAAAAAAGAATATTGTGACTGAATTATCACTGTTGACAGCCATGAATTTTCATAAGATAATCACGTTAGAACAACAGAATATCCCAACTCAACTGGGATGGGGGGCATAGGAAAAGATGTCACATTTTATGCTTTGGATTTATGATACAATAATAAAATGTCAGATCAGATCTTTATCTTTTCTTAAATAATTTTTTTAAAATGCTGAGTTCTTTGGCTAAATCAAAAGGATACTTCAAGATTTGAAATAAAAGTACCTCGCGTTGTTAGCAAAAAGTAAGAATCTGGTTTAAGTGAGACTACTTTAAACAGCGGTCATGGTCACAGTTCTTCCGTTGTTCATCGATTTGTTCGAGCAGGCCCAGTAATGTCTCCATTGTGAGACTTGTTGTTACTGTGTTTGACATATTGAATACATCACAGGGAGCTTGCCAGGCTTTGCCGTGCTGGCGAGATACTCTCAGTAGCTTGCCAGGCTCTCCGAGAGGGGCGGAGGAATCGAATCCGGCTTGGCGGGGCTGGCTGAGCGCAAGGCAAACACTCTACCGCTGTGCTATCACTCCAGCCCGCTTTAAACAGCAATAACTTTAAAGTAGTAGAGATTATACATAATTTTCAGTCTAACATAAAATCTAACCTAAGAGTATGAGTGGTATAAATTAAATGCTAAAAATAAAATATCATGAAGACTGAAAAAACACACACCAAAAATGAACAATGTACCTTGAAGGCAATCTTAGCCAGTGTTCTACTAATAAGCTTTATGTATGGAAAATTCATGTATGGAAAGGATAATTTCAAACACGGCCATAGGCGTATTCCCACACTAGAAGTTCCCTTTCCACCTCTCATTCCTCACCATCATAATGTCAAAAGTGATTAACAAACAACTGCTGAGCCAAGTTAAATAATGTAAAACTATTTACTTAGGTAGAAGAAAGCTGATCTCTGGGGACACCAATGAACAGATGATTCTCTGATTTAATTGAACTGCTACAGCTTTTTACAGTTTTCGGTGGGGTCTTACCCTTCAAGATTCTGCCATCTGGAGTCTATAACTGATTATCTACCCAATAAAACATAATTATGTAATATATCCAAGAAAGAGCCACATTTTAACAGGAGCAACAATGAATTTTCTTAAAGTCTTACATACAAATCACTAAGAAATAAAATGCCGGTTATACTCCAGATGAGGTAGAAAAAAAGCAACTGAAATACCTTTGTCCTGGTTGTGGTTTCCTTATTCCCATCTTTTCCACTTTAGCTTCATAAACTCGATTTATAACATCATTTCCCAACTCACACATAAGCTATTTGAAAGACAAAAAAGAAAGGTAAGTTATTAGTTCCTAAAAATACTGTTTTTAAAGTCCTTCATGCAAGGCTAGCGAGTTCCTTGCATGTTCTTCAACTGACACCTGGCATAGAAATCGAGAGCAAAATGAGAAGAGGGCTGGAACCCTTACTGTGTCATCACTCTACCCTAGAAAATGACCACCAAGGAGAAGGCATCGCCACCCCACACCTTCTACTACTTTTCTATTCCTACTTTATAGCTGGCACAACACTACTGAGTGTTTCTGAGACCCTAGTAAATGAACCATAAAAAGGAAAAGAAGCTGCTTTAGGTCATGGAGGTGAAGTTTCAGATAATCCAGAACCAAAGCAAGTGATTGTCTCCTTATCCTGATACATGAATACTTCAAAATATTTTCGTTATAAGCTTCAGTCATATTTCTTTTCTTTTTTTGAGGGGGAGAAAGAGGGGAGGGGTGCAGCACCAGAAATCAAACCGAGGGTTCACATGTGCAAGTGCTCTATCACCAATCCACATGCCAGCATCATGTTCCCTTTACCATGGCACACAGGAATGCTGTCTGATAAAAATAAAATTTCAATCAAAATTTCTATTAAACCTATTGGGTACAGGGGCTGGAGCGATAGTACAGGGGGTAGGTCATTTGCCTTGCACGCAACAGACCTGAATTCGATTCCCAGCATCCCATACGGTTCCCTGAGCACCTCCAGGAGTAATTCCTGAGTGCATGAGCCAGGAGTAACTCCTGTGCATCTCTGGGTGTGACCCAAAAAGCAAGCACTGTAGCACTGTCCTCCTGTTGTTCATCAATTTGCTTGAGCGGGCCCAGTAACATCTCTACTGTGAGACTTGTTGTTACTATGTTTGGCATATAGAATAAGTCACGGGTAGCTTGCCAGGCTTTGCCGTGCAGACGAGATACTCTTGTTAGCTTGCCAGGCTCTCCGAGAGGGGTGAAGGAATTGAACCTGGCTCGGCCAGGCTGGCGGCTTGCAAGGCAAACGCCCTACCACTGTGCTATCCAAAAAGCAAAAAAACAACAACAATAACAAAAAAAAACCCTATTGGGTACATAACAATACAAAATGTTGACACAGAATTAATTTTCACCCCTCATCTTCCACACCTCCTCCTTAAAATTCATAACAACTAACAAATCTAAACAGCATTCTACATTAGGAGTCAACTTAACAAAATATATGATGTTTAACCTTATATAACTGAGAATCACCAGTTTACCTGGTGATTGAAATAAAACACAAACACTTCCAACCTCAAACTAATCCTCCTTGCCCTTGTTTCTACTGACCTTGGATATTAGTTTCATATTATCAATTTGCTCAAGCAGGCCCAGTAACATCTCCATCATGAGACTTGTTACTGTGTTTGGCATACTGAATACGTCACTGGAAGCTTGCCAAGCTCTGCTGTGCAGGCGAGATACTCTCGGTAGCTTGCGGGCTCTCTGAGAAGGGTGGAGGAATCGAACTCGGGTTGGCCATGTTGTCTGCATGCAAACGCTTACCCGCTGTGCTATTATGTTTTTTTTATATTCCATGAATGAGTGCAATCATTCTATGTCTGTTCTCCTTCTAACTCATTTGCCTCAAATGCTGGGGGAGACGGCAATTGGGATAGAGAAGAGACCATTATGACAAAGACAGTTGGAAACGATTGCTCTGAATAGGAACTGTGTGCTGAAAGTAGGTAAAAGAACAAGGATGATAACCGATCAGTATCTGTGTTGCAGACCATAGTTCCCAGAAGGAGGAAGGGAGGGAGGGAGGGAGGCAGGGAGGGAGGGAGGGAAGGAAGGAGGGAGGGAGGGAAAAAGAAGCAAAGAAAGGGAGAGTGAGGGGGGAAAGAGGGAGAGTGATCAAGAAAGGGAGGGAAGGGGTGGCGGGAGGGAAACTCGGGTCATTGGTGGTAGGAAATGGACATTGGTAGACGGATGGGTGCTGGATCATTGTATGACTGAAACCTGATCATGAACAGCTTTCTAATGGTATATCTCACAGTGACTCCATTAAAAAAAAAAAGGCTTTGCACTGTATAAATTCAACGCAATCCCTATTAGGATACCCATGACATTCTTCAAAGAATTGGAGCAAACACTCCTGAAATTCATATGGAACAATAAGCCCCCACGAATAGCTAAAGCAATTCTTGGGAAAAAGAAAATGGGAGGAATCAACCTCCCTAACTTCAAACTCTACTACAAGGCAGTAATAATTAAAACAGCACGGTACTGGAACAAAGGCAGAGCTGTAGACCAATGGAACAGGGTTGAATATACTGACGTCCCTCCCCCCCCCCCCCCCAAGTATACGAGCATCTAATCTTCAATAAGGGGGCAAGAAAAGTGAAGTGGAGCAGGGAAAGCCTCTTTAACAAATTATGCTGGCAAAACTGGACAGCTATATGCAAAAAAATGGGCTCAGATCTCTGCCTAACTCCATGTACAAAAGTAAGATCTAAGTGGATTAAAGACCTCAACATCAGAACGGAATCTATAAGATACATTGAGGAAAATGTTGGCAAAATCCTTCATGACATAGAAGCTAATAGTGTCTTCAAAGATGTCACACCGCTGGCCAATCAAGTGAAAACAGAGATAGATAAATGGGACTATCTTAAACTAAGAAGCTTCTGCACCTCAAAAGAAACAGTGACTAAAATACAAAGACAGTCAACTGAATGGGAAAGGATATTCACCAACTACACATCTGATAAGGGGTTAATTTCAAGGATATACAAAATACTGGTTCAACTCCACAAAAAGAAAACATTCAACCCCATCAAAAAATGGGGAGATGAAATGAATAGAAACTTTGACAAAGAAGAAATCCGAAAGGCTAAAAGACACATGAGAAAATGTTCCACATCATTAATCATCAGGGAGATGCAGATCAAAACCACAATGAGGTATCACCTCACACCACAGAGACAGGCCCAGATCCACAAGAACAAAAGCAACCGGTGCTGGCGCGGATGTGGTGAGAAAGGGACACTCCTTCACTGTTGGTGGGAATGCCGACTGGTTCAGCCCTTCTGGAAAACAGTATGGATGATTCTCAAAAAACTAGAAATTGTGCTCCCATTTGACCCAGCAATACCACTCCTGGGAATATATCCCAGAGAGGCAAAAAACTATAGCCGAAGTGACATCTGCAATTGTCTGTTTATTGGAGCACTCTTTACAATAGCCAGAATCTGGAAAAAACCTGAGTGCCCGAGAACAGATGACTGGTTGAAGAAACTCTGGCACATTTACACAATGGAGTACTATGTAGTTGTTAGAAAAGACGAAGTCATGAAGTTTACATACAAGTGGTACTACATGGAAAGTATCATGTTAAGTGAAATGACTCAGAAAGAAAGGGATAGACATAAAAAGATTGCATTCATCTGGGGAACATAAGGTAACAAAATAGGAAACTAACACCCAAGTATAGCAGAGATTAGTACCAGGAATTTTACTCAATGACCCGGAGGACAACCACACATGTCAGGGAAAGGGGGAGCTCAGAAAGAGAAGGGAACACCAAATAAAGGGTGTTGGGAGGATCCGCCCATGATGGGAGAGCATGCTGAGGGTAGACTGTCGACCAAGCATGATTGCCACTCAGTGCCTCTTTTGCCAACCATGGCACTCAAAAGGAGAGAGAGGGAAATGCCCTGCCACAGAGGCAGGGTGGGATAGGGGCTGGGGGGGAGGGGATGCTGGGATCCGAGGTGGTGGGAAATGTGCACTGGTGGAGGGATGGGTGTTTGATCATTGTATAATCGAAACCCAAGCACAAAAATGTGTAAGTCTACAACTGTACCTCATGGTGCCTCACTACTAAAAAATAAATAAATATAAAATAAAGGCTTTAAAAAAACATAAACACATTAGAACATACTCCATTATACTCCATACAGAAACAAATATAGAATACAGTACAAACTTTAGTAAATGCATTTTTTACAACATGTTAATGAAATGGTGAGAATTAAAGACAGCATATTGTTCATTGTTATGAATTTTATGAATCTTATTAGAAATCTAGCTGTGATCTAATTCTAATTTTTATGGACATGGATCCTTTTATGGATGTAGTAGGGGAAGTCTTAACTTGGTAACTGCTTTCCAGACAAGAGTAAATGTGCAATGCTAGAATATTCCACATAGCCGCATGCTAGGCCAATCATTGTGAGGCTTACTATAGGACTCATTTTTTAGCAAACATCAATATAATCAGAAGAGATTAATTTAAGGAACAGAACCTAAAATACTGCAGAAAACATAAGAATTTAGGAACACTAATTTCCTTATAAAGTCAACTGATTTAGGGACCACTGAGAAAGTTCACGGGGCTGATCATACCTTGCATGTGAAGGGGGGGTTCAATCCACAGATCACAGGGTCCCCTGATAACTGGAGGGAGCAATCCCCAGGCACCAAGCTGGGAATAGACTCTGGGTGCCACTAGGTATGACCCAACCACCGTGTCCCCCGCCCCCCAAAAAGTGAGAGGGCTACACAAACTTAGCAATTTTGAAAGCATCACCCTTAGATATGTATCAAATCACTTTAGTTCACTGTGAGCACTGAACAACTCACACATTTGTAAACCAAGTACATAAAACCCTAACTTTGCTGTGGAAATATAAAGTATTTTGAAACCATTATTTAATTTACCTTTAGCAGTTCTGGCTCCCAGGTGTCTAAAGTTAATGACCGCACTTTGGAAAAATGAACTCCAAGACTCCTAAGCAGAGGAAAAAAAGGGTTACATTAATAGATAGAACTATAAAGTAACTGTTCTATTGGTACTTATATATTCCATGTATACTGATACAAGTCATTTTTCTCTTAATATAACGAATTTAGTACCTAATATAGCTTTCAAATATACCTGTAAATAGGGACCTATGTTCTGGTTAATGAGTGCTGTAACTCTAAAATAGTTTACAGGGAGCTAGAGAGACAATATAGCGGGTAGGACACGTGCCTTATACATAGGCAACCTGGGTTCAATCCCTGGCACCCAATAAGGTCCCCCAAGCACCACCAGGAGTGGTTCTTGAGCACACAGCCAGGAGTAAGGCCTGAGCATAGCTGGGAGTGGCCCCCCCAACCCCAAATAATTAAAGTGCTTTACAAAACCAGAATTTCAACACTACAAAAAAAAAAAAAACCAACTTACAAACTGGCAGTTTAACCAGGCAAGTGGGTAAGATCCTCTAACCCAGGGCTTCTTAAACTCTTTCTACTGGGACCCCTTTTTGCCCAGGAAACTTTCAGGTAACCCTAGGTATGCAGAAATATAGAGAGGTGCTCAAAACAAAAAACACTTGCTGATAATAAATCATAAGGAAATCTATTTTATGTCAACAGCAAAGTGTGTGTGTGTGTGTGTGTGTGTGTGTGTATGTGTGGTGGGGGGTGGATGGGGCTCCCAAGCAATACTCAGGGGCCCAGAGCTACCTCAAATGATACTCAGAAGACTGGGAGTGAGGCTGAGAGCTGGTCCGCTGAGATGCTGCACCCAGCCCCATGGTGGCTCAGCGCTCATGGGCACCAGGACTATCTCTGGCTACGCACAGCTACATGGCACTGAGGAATCAACAAGGGCTGGGCGGTGCTTGGCTAATCTCTACGCCACCTCCGTATCCTCCTTTAAAACAAAATTTGTAGATTTCTCCTAACCGCCACATTCAGTTAGGTAACCCCACGCTGCACAGCTGCAGCCCAGAGTTTAGGGAGCGAAGTCCTAACCCAGACACGTAGTAATTCACGCCAAGAGTTCATCCCAACACAGCCTTTCCCTCTCGCAGGTACCCACCGATGAATCCCGGAGCACTCAATGCACAGGGTGATGCCCAGGTTGATGCTAGCCCACCGCGGGTCGGCCAGACCACAGTCACAGCAGCTGGCATTGCCAGGGATGCACTGGACTCGCTGCAGTGCGCTTTCGCCTTTCAATAATTTGTCTTTTGACTCATTTCCAGAATCTAGGCTTCCTGTGGATGGAGATGACTTCTTATCCAGCTTCTAAAAGAATTAAAAAAAAATTTTTTTTTTAATGTCGTAATACTATGCTGCATGCTACAGGCACCAAACTCAAGCTTCTCCTTAAAGAAGTGAGAGCCCACTGTGAACGGAAGCCAGGCCCTGTTCAAGGCCTTAAACCTGGAACAGCCGTCAGTGTTCAATGATCCTCAGAACCGAGAATATCCTCGATGAAGCTGCCTCCATCCTTTGGGTTTTAGTTTTGTGAGTGAAGAGAAACTATTAAAAACCTTAAAAATCATGCATATTTATATTGTGTGCATATACATGTACATACATAACATATATGTGTATGTATAAATAAACACAACTTATGTACAAGCAGGAGGGCAAAGACAAGGAGATACTACTTAAACACGTAAAATGAGAGACAAAGGAAGAAGAAACAAGATTATAAAACTCAAGAATGTAGCACTGCACTGTCCTCCTGTTGTTCATCGATTTGCTCAAGCGGGCACCAGTAGTGTCTCACAACAAACTGGGAGGCTTGTTGATACTGTTTTTGGCATACTGAATACGTCACAGGTAGCTTGCCAGGCTTTGCCGTGCAGGCGAGATACTCTCAGTAGTTTGCCGGGCCCTCTGAAAGGGGCGGAGGAATCGAACCCAGGTCAGCTGCATGCAAGGTAAACGCCCTAGGCTATCACTCGAGCCCATATATTATCACATACATTTAAATTTTTAAGAAACTGCTTTCCTGTGCCTTCTCCCGTGCCTGCACCAGTGCAGCTGCACGCTCACCCTAGGGCATCTACCGTCTCAGAGGTCAGCCCACACCTTCCCTCTTCTCACTCTCGAGGCACAAAGGAACACATCGTTGTGCTCTACGGACATTGCCACGTTTCTCATTTGCCTTTAGGCTTCTCCCTTTCTGCTAAGTCCTGCTACTCTACTCCTCAGCTTATTTTTGTTTGGACACGTTCTATTTTTTCACTCAATCTTTCTTGTTAGCGCCCCCTGAGGTGCTGGTCAGGCCCTTGACCCACCCAGAGGAACTGCAGCCTTAGCCATCCTGGCAGCAGGCCCACAGCCACAGTCCCGCCTGCAGTGACAACCTTGGCCCTCCTGTGTGACCCAGCTGCCACAGCACACCAGGCTTTATCTTCAAGTCGGGACATCAGGTGCCTGTTTTCCCTCTGCCGCTGTACTTGCTGTGTCTGGTAGGAGCAGGGGAGGCCTGGCCCTGTGTCCATTGGAACAGCTGTCTCCCAGAGTGAGCCCTGTCCGCCCCCCTCTCACAGCAGCCAGTCCCATGGCCTGAAGTCAGAGGCCAAGCCCATGAACTGTGACCCTGTGTCAGTGTCCAGGGACCAGCGCCTGTGAGCCTGGGCTAGAGCCTGCGCTGCTCATCACCTGTGGGGTTCAGGTGCACATGTCAGAGTCACACACGAGTCGGTTCTTGCACGCATTTAAGAAACCCTCAGAAGGGGTCAAGGCGATAGTGCAGTGGGTAGGGTGCTTGCTTTGCACGTGGCCAATGGATTTAGGCAATTATTCCATATAGTTTCCTGAGTGCAGAGCTGGGAGTAAACCTTGAGCACTGCCAGGGGTGACTCCTCTCCGCCAAATAGAATTCCTCAACAGACTTCTGTGGCTGCCAGCTATCTCCTGAGTCACAGAACCAGCCTGGTAACTGCACAGGAACACTGCATCGCTGCTCAGTTGTCTGGTACCCAGAGCTGTACCCTTAGCTTCCCAAGGAAATAGGAAGAATGAAAAGAATCAAGAAACCCATCTCTGTGGATGGGAATGAGGCCCAGAGAGCCCTCACGACTTCAGGATTAGACCCTGGCTGAGTGGGACTTCAGAGCTACAGTATTTGAGGGTCAGTGAACTGAGGAAATCACTGGGGGGGGGGATTAATTAATCCAAAACTCAAAAATAAAATAACTAATTTGATACCAAGTTTTCCCAAGGTATACAATGAAATGCAAGCCAGCTGTTTCAATTCATGCAAGTGAGGACCTGGAATTGGTCTGGCCTTTTACTAAAGAATTCTATGATCACCCTTACGGAGGGGATCAGCAACAGAAGGGCTAAAACCTCAGAGGCTAGTAGAAAACTAGGAATAAAAGCAAAGTGGGAAATAAACAAAAAGATGTTTACATGTACAGCAAAATCTCAATCAATTTATGAACAAATAGAAAGAAGCAGCTGGGGAACCCTAAGCAAGTAAAGATAGGTCTTAAACATTTCCGGTTAAAAAAACACTTAAACCATATGCTCTTCAACACCTGCTCTTCTCCCAGGAACACGCATCTCCCTTGCTTTCTATGTTTCTTTGCTTACTTATTTCCACTCTGAAAAAGCCTGTGTCCTCTCCTGAACACACACTATTTGTTCTCTCTGTTCCCTCATATCCTTCTCCATAAGTTTCAATAAAAACTGCCTTTCTTCACCAAACAACCAAAAACACTCAAACCTTCAGATTTAGTCAGGAATATAGCACAAAATCTTTACAAATCTAATTTTGGCCTCTGCCTTGCCCTTCCTGAAAATTCAATTAGCAGTCAGGGGTGAGGGGAGGTGAGGTGAGGTGAGGTGAGGTGAGATGAGGTGAGATGAGGTAAGGCGAGGTGAGGTGAGGCGAGGTGAGGCCCAGTAGGCAGTGTAAGGATATCATAAAGAGCAAGAACTGAGCTGGGTGAGGCTCAGGGCCTCACACGAGAGAGACCTGTGCAGGCTTCTGGATCCAGGGTAAGAAGACAGAGGGAGGCCACCCAGATGGCATGGATAGGGCACCTGGGTTGGTGGGGGGAGTTGCCAAAACCTGAGGCAGTAAGAGGGTAAGGTAACAGATGTGTGTTATGTTTTAGTCCCTGGGGAGGAAAAGTACAGAGTCGAGGGACGGGATCTTCCTGAAAGGCGGTGGATACCGGTGTAAATGAGCATATACTATACATATACATATACACTGAGATGCCCGGCAAGTAAGCTCACAGCCATTCCCTGACCCCAAAAAGCATGAGACAGGTGGGTGAGTCTACTTTGCAGAATCATGCTGGCTAAAGCTTTGACTCTGCTGGTTCTTCAATAAATGGTCCAAACGTGGCAAAGCTCCCAAAGACAGTCTCCCCACAAGGTTCTTGGAGTATTCATGGAGGTTTTTAGTTCTTTTTTTGTTGTCAGGTACAGATTACCAAAGGGGGGGGGGGGGGAGAGAGAGAGAGAGAGAGAGAGAGAGAGCCTCTAGCATGATGGCTCTAAGCATTGCCAGCAAGGAAGAAGTACCTGGGAAGCTTTTTATTGGTGGGGAGGGGAAATTATTTTAATTTGGGTTTTTTTTTTTTTTTTTTGCATCCAGCAGCGCTCAGGGCTTATTCCTGGCTCTGCACTCAGGAATCACTCCTGGTGGGCCCGGGGCACCATGCGGGATGCTGGGGGCCAGACCTGACTCTGCCACATGCAAGGCAAACACCTTACCTACTGTATCCTGGGAAGCTTTTTAAAGTAATACCCAGGTCCCAATGATACCTAGGCCGTTCAGTTGTACCAGAAACCGTACTAGAAACCAACCTCAGCACTGGGATTTGTTTTAAGCGCCCAGAATTACAAAATGCGCAGTCGAGGCTGAGAAGTGTAGCTCTAACACTGTGCTTGTGGAAAAAGAGCATGCTTACATGTAGAAACACTCTGTGTTTATACAAAAAGAAAGTAAACAATAGGAAACTCTTGTCAATTAAATATGTGCTAGCCAAATGGAAATATTCAACAGAAGGCTCAGAAGATGAAGTGGGAATGAGGTTCAGAAGATTAGCCCAGAGTCCCCAAAATGGCTGGAGCTAACTGCTAATCCGGCCCTGGTTCAGTTCCCAGCATCCTGTGGCCTGGTGAGCAGCACTTGGTGAATTCCTGGTGGCCCAAAAACTAATGGGGAATGCCCTGTCCTAGAAAAAAAAAAATTTTTTTTTCAGCTAATCTTCCAGGAAAAAGTCTTCCAGAAAATAAAAGTAAAACCCAACAACAAAAAAAGAAGACCAGTCCAGAAATTTCACAAAAAGAAAACAAGAAAACGGGTCGTTTGAATAGCAAGGCTATTATAAATTCTTAAGGAGGAGCAGGGAGATAGTTCGACAGATGTGGGTTTGACATCTTGCACTACAGGGTCCCCAAGCACTGGGTCCAGAATAGTTCCCAGGTATCACCAATTGTGCCCAACCTCCACAACAAAAGAAAGAAAAATAGTTAATTAAATCAAATTCTTAAGGATTGTTCACAATAAAAGAATTCAATACCAAGCCGAATGATCAAACATTCATGACAATAGATACTTTTAGACATTACATAAATTCATAAATTCCCTGCTTTCAGAAGCTCCCAGAGAAAATGACTGTTTCATTTCTCAAGACTTACTCATGATCTTGCTCAAATAGTTTATAAACTCTTGTGAACTGAAAGCCAGACTCTTCCTCAAGATTCTACATTAAGCATAACATTTCCAAGAAGAAAATCTAGCTTTCCCTTTCCCCATCCCCTTATTCACCAGTTTTAATGGTGTACTATTCATATTTGTTAATTACAATAACACAACATTTGAGGGGAAAATAGATCAGGTATCCTGATGTGCTTCCAAACACGTCAATCCAAAAAATTCATTCAAATATTTAATATAACATACATACAACTATTTCAATAAAACTACAGGCAAAAGCAAAATAAATAAGATAAACTAAATCTATATTTTAAAAATAAAATCCATTTCCTAAGAAATAAACCCTTTCCATAAGCACAATTTTTTTTCTTTTCATAAGCACAATTTTATAAGCAGACAACGGAGTAAGCCAAGTGAAACTCTTCTGCCTTCAAGGCTGTTACTCACCTCTGATTCATCTCCCTTCTCTCTATAAGCAGTAGCGATACTGGTCTGAACAGCCTTAATCCAGGCCTGGCGCAACTTTTCAGAATCTGCTTGAAGCATACAACTTCTAAAAGAAAATAACAGCCTTCTCTGAGACACCAATTAACCAAAAAAAAAGAAAAAAAAAAGGATAATAATGAACCAAAGAGCCAGACATCACTGGGTGAGTCCCTGCTTGCGTGTGGGCCCCTCGAGCACTCACTGGGAGCAAAATCTCCAAGTATAGGGCCTCTGCTCACTGTAGGTAATCACACACACACACACACACACACACACACACACATCGGTAACAATAATGGTTATTTTAATTCATATTTTCAATCTAATGGTATAATTAAAATAATATTTTTCCAAATGATGTATTTCATCAAGAAATCAAGGTAGTAATAAAATGTAACTGCCTACTGAAAGCAAGTTATCTGTGGAAAAACAAACTTTAGGGGAGAGAGGAGAGCTCAATGGACCGAGCATAGGCACTGCATGGAGGAGGTCCCGGTGCAATCATTGGAAAAACATGGTCCCTCCTCAGGTGTGCCTTCCAAACCAAAACTTGACATTCCTCTCATAAAGATAAATGTTTTCTTTTCCTATTAAGAGGAATGTAAAGTGACAGTGATCAAGGAAACTGATCTGATACGTGGCTTTAGTCCATCACCACGACAGCTTGGACAAGGCCACATCCATCATTTTTACATTATGATATGACTATGATACTGAATAAAAGTTACATAAGTAACTGACAGCCATACTGGAATAATAACCAGAAAAATTAAAAAAAAAAACACCCTTTCCCTCACAGGAACAAATAAGCAAAGGTGAAACCCACATCTTCCTCTCGAGAGTTCTTCAGAACCACTCACTTTGTTGGCGAGACGACCTCAAAGCAAAAGCGCCGCTCGACATCCTCACAGTGCTTCACGGTGCAGAGCCGGAGATCCTCCACCACCACGGTGGGGTTGTCCTGGAACATGACACAAAACGCCCATGTACACAGATCAAGCTAGGCTTTTTGTTTTGCTTTTTGGGTCACACCCGGAGATGCCTGGCTCTCTGCACTTAGGAATCACTCCTGGTGGTGCTCGGGGGATCATGGGATGGTGGGAATCGAACCCGGGTCAGCCGCTTGCAAGGCAAACGCCCTACCCGCTGTACTATTGCTCTAACCCCTAGACTTTTTATTTTTTTTAAACCGTAGGAGTACTGCTATTTATTCAGTCATTGATTAAGCTGATTGAGTTGGGCATGAACTCCACACTACTTTTTTAAATTCAGAATGTTATTTTATTTTTTATTTATTTTTTTATTTTTTTACTGAATCACCGTGAGATACAGTTACAAAGCTTTCCTGTTTCAGTCATACAATGATCCATCACCCAACTCTCCACCAGTGCACATCTTCCACCACCAATGTCCCCAGTATCGCCCCCCTTGTACACTCCCCCTGCCTCTATGGCAGACAATCTCCCCCATACTCTCTTTTGTATTGTCAAGCTAGACTTTAAATACGAACATACTTAAAAATCATTTCTGAGTAGTCGGGGGGAAAAAAGGTCCATTATTTCAAGAGTAAAGTGAACATCTAAAATATACAACTGGATATATCAATCACAAAAGCTAAGTAAAGACCATGGCCAACAGACCAGCGGTTCTTTTTTCTAACAGTTGTGTGTGAGCTGGAGGTGCTGGAGGCTCATTCCAGGTGGTGAGGAGGGGACCACGCCACACAGGGTATCAACACTGGGTCTTCCCCACGCAAAGAAGCAAGGACTCAGCCCTTTGGCTCTCTCTCCAGCCCCTTAAGTCACATGGAATCTCAACATGCCGTTCTAGGGAGTAAAACCTCACCTTTTTATAATAGAGGGGTCAGAAAGACAAATGTATATAAGTCATATTAACAAACTTGAGCATTGGTGGTTCAGTGGTAGAATTCTCGCCTGCCACGCGGGAGGCCCGGGTTCGTTTCCCGGCCAATGCAACAAGTGTTTTGGCTGGAGCGATAGCACAGCGGGTAGGGCGTTCGCCTTACATGCGGCCCACATGGCCGACCCGAGTTCGATTCCTCCACCCCTCTCGGAGAGCCCGGCAAGCTACCGAGAGTATCTTGCCCGCACGGCAGAGCCTGGCAAGCCACCCGTGATGTATTCAATATGCCAGACACAGTAACAACAAAGTCTCCAATGGAGACGTTACTGGGCCCGCTCGAGCAAATCGACGATCAACGGGAGGGCCTTTACTTTACTTTACTTTACTTAACAAACTTAGAGGTTTCTATTATTTCTATTGTTTCTTTTGGGGGGTCACGTCTGGCAGTACTCAGGGCTTACTTACTCCTGGCTCTGTGCTCTGGGGACCATAAGCGGTTTCTACCCAGGTCAGGCCGCCTCACCCGCTGTACTAGGTCTCCCACCCACAGGGAATATTTCTTAAAAAGAAACAGCCCCCTTTAACTTGACCCCAGAGTAAAGGAGAGGGAAATAAGCTAGAGGAGAGGAGCAAGAAGAAGATGGACAGGAAGTAACTGGGGTGGGGTGGGGGGCAGGAGGCAAAGGCTGTAGAGCCAGACCACAGCCAACAACACTGAACACAAGAGAGCCAAACTACAACAACCAAACTTCACAAAGTGCCTGTCAAGGAGGCAGTTGGGGATTCTGGTGGTGGGATCAATGCTGGAACACTGTCTACCTAAACCTCAACTATGACTAACTTGATAAATCACAGAGGCTTAAGAAATCATTATTTTTTTAAAAAAAAAAGCATCCCCCCTTTTCAGTCTCAAAATTATTACTATAGAATATAACAGTGTCATTCCTCTCACACAGTTAGACAAAGGGAAAAAGAAATAAAAGAAGCTGAGAACACAAGAAATGCATCTCAAAGTCAGGAACTTTGGCTCTCTGGTTCAAGGCATAAGGGGCCAGGGAGATGGCTCAGAGGTTAGAGCTCAAGCTCTGCATGGAGGATGCCAGGCTACACAGTGTGGCAGGTGTCCTAGTGTGCTGGAACAGAACTGAGTACCATGCCATGGGGTGGGGGGGGGGGTAGAGGGGATGTTGGCAAAAGACAAATGCCAGGGTTAAAAAAAATAAAGAATTTAAAACACAAAATCTCGGTGTGTGTTATGCGTGGGTGGAGTCCTTCTTTTTGTCGGGGGTAGGGGGAAAATCCAGGGGTGCCCGGGGGTCACATGGTGCTGAGAATAGAATCCAGGGTTCCCGTAAGCAAAGTATGATCTCCTTGGCCTGGAAAGCACTATGCATTCAAGGACCAAATAATGATGTTTTCCATTCCTAAGTCCTCTTAAATGAGCGCAAAAATAAAATTACTAAACTCTAACTTTGCACATATGAGCATTTATAAACTCTAACAGCAAGACGGAGAACTCAAGTAAGAGACTCACTGGGCTTTCAAGAAGTTATTTAATAAAAGACCTACCTTAAACTTTTTCTGGTAAACCAACTGATTGTTCTGTATTGAAAACCAGCGTCTAAATAAATACAAAAATAGATAAAAAGTTTTCACAAATATAATTTATCTCAGTTATTGTTTGAAATATTTGGAAAAGCACTAGAAAATCAATTTATCGCAATTATGTTTTTTGAGAAGTATGTTGTTTTATTTTGCTTTATATAAATGGATGCCAGTAAAATTACTACTGAAGGAAAATAACATGTATTTTCAAACCATAGATTAGGAAAATAAAATACAATTATATCTTGATTATTTTATGCCAGAAATTTATATCTCAACAAATGTCAACATCCTTTATGCTACCACCAAATGATAATTGTTTTAAAGTAGAAATTTAGTTTGAGGTTCCTCAAACATAATAAAAGTTTTTCAGCAAAATAATTACTTGTAGTATAAAGATAGATGTATAATGTAAAAAGACTAGCCATTTTGTATATGGTAAAACATTGAAATGAATGGTGCTTTATTTTCAACCCTTCCACAGATAATTCAGCAAGCATTTGATTTATTAAGCAAAACAAAAAATCATTTTTTATAATTGATATCAAACAAGCATTAATCGTCAATTAAGTAGGCCTTACTGTCACAGAAGATACTTTAGAGCAGAAAATCAAAGATATTACTAAAAATAATTCACTCAACTATTTATATTGTTCCACTCATTAAAAATCATCAGGTAAATAATTTATTTGCATCCGTCTTTATTGGAAAAGACTATGTATGGCTTATTCATTAATTCAAATTTATTAAAAAGAGTAAAATGACCTAATGACTTATTTAAAAAAACCAAACAAAAAAAAAAAACCAAACAGCCAAAAGCCATTCATAAAAGGAAGCAAATATTCTCATCAAGCCAGGAAAGGGAAAACAACATTTACGTCATTGTTTTAGAATTAGTTTCATGTCAGATGATTTCTTTTTAAACATTAGTTATTAATCTATTAGCAGACAGAGATTCTACCTTTTCATTGATAACAAATAAAAGCATGAGAAATTTTATTTAGACATATTTAGAATTTCTGTTTCTAAAAATTAACTCTCCAAAAGCTGAGAAAATAATTAGAAGATGCTTTTTCTATGTTTATTCTAGAAAGATTGTTAGGTTTTTCTTACTATTTAACAAGGTATTGACTTTTCCTATTAAAATAGTTTTGTTAAATAAGCATCTAGATAAAACCGTGTGGGTTGCCTCCAAATGCTAATCATCAAGAGGCAGGCTGGAAAAGGAAGAACTTCCAGGTTTCTTTGCTTTGGGACACAGAGTTGGTTAGAAATGTTAAATGAAGTACCTACAAACAAAATGGTGCAGCCCTGCCACATCGGATGACATGCAATGGAAACAATCTCAGATATGAATAAAAGGTGACTTAAAAAAATCAATTGAAGTAAAATAAACTATGTATTTTTAAATTCTTATGTTTTATAGCATACTGATAGACATAATTTGATGAAAACTCTGAAATGTCATCGTTTTTATTGAATTTTATAGAATTTTATTGTGTCATGGAAAAATAACCATATAGTCATATAAACTTTCCATACTTTTGAAGTCTTAAATTTTTTTATTTACTTTGAATTATTGCATCTGGAGATGATAGCCTCTAAGAATAATAAAATACTAGGAGACGCGCGGGTTTTTTTGTGAGATCATTTCCTTTGGTTATTTACTTTAATGCTCACATTAGTGAGGGGATCCATACCCCACAGTGCTCAGGGGCCATTCCTGGCTTGGTGCTTGGAAGCCACTCCCAGGGGTGCTCAGAGGTCACCCCCAGAGGTGCTCAGAGGTCACTTGCATAGGGGCTTGAGGACCATGTGGTAACAGGGACTGAACTTGGGTCTCCCACATGCAAAGCTTAATCCTTTGAGCTAACTTCCTGGTCTTAGCTCTCGCCAGCACCATCTATCGGTCATCTATCTGTGCCATCCGTTTGCTACTAAGTGCCAGCCTCCATCTGGGCCATCCATCTACTTCTAGGGTCACTTTCTCATACCCATGTTTGTATACTCTAAAAAGACACAAAAAATTCATCGAAATTGGACTCCATCTCCTAAGACCGATAAAAGCAAATAGTGTATCCTAGGCAGAAAAATTATTTCAATTAGTAAAATTTTTGTGTCTTAATAACAGTCATCTCCTCTGCCATTAAAATATAATAAAGAACTAATTAGGCTCAATTTAGATTGATCAAGATTCCAATCAAGTCAGAATATTTTTTTGCATCTATAGAATATTGTGGTTATCATTAACAATTCTAATGAAAGCTCAAATGGGGGGCAGAGGTGTGCATCAGTCGTCAAGTGCACGTCTCGCATGCAGGAGACTGGGGTTCCATCCCCACAACACCACCCTCCACCCCAAAAAAGAGAAAAAACGAGCTTATAAATTACTGAATTACAAAAACATTTATAAGTTTAAGCTCAAGTTACCTACAGTTTTAAGATACTCATGAAGTGAAATCAAATCAAAAGGGGCAAACTCAGAAAAGCACTGAGCAGACAACATGGTCTGTAACACACAAAAACTCATAAAATCAAAATAGAAATGTTCACTGATGCATGAAAAATTCACTGATGCATTAAGAAAATCAAGGTATCACTTTATATCTCAAATTGAATTCAACAAAATATAATTAGATAAAAAAAATCAAGTTAAAATAATATTAACATTTTCACAGCAGTAAGAGCTTCCAGATGGCAAAATGGGGGAATATATAAAATGAGACACCAAGTACCTTTACCAAGCTTGATCGCTAATCTTAGAACAGCACTTGAAATCAAGAACAAGGGTGAAAGCCAAAACGTCTAAGTCTTGGATGGATGTAGCTCAGTAGAAGACCACTAGCCTTGAATGTGGGAGGCCCAGCCAGCATCTAGCCAGCACCACAGAACCAAACTTCTAAACCCATAGAAAATCCATAAAAGTTTTATCACTAAAATGAAAAACATTTGATGGATAAGTTCACATATTCAGATAGGTGCCAAGTAAGTGTATCTTTAAAAAAATAAGCACCTGAACATGCATGCTCTTTCATATAAAATTCAATTTAATTATTTTCTGAGGGGGAAAAAAAGAGAAAAATGAGGAAACAAACAAAACCCCTAGGAACTGACAATGTTTTTACTTTCAACATATCTAATGTAGTTACTACCACAGGGACTAATTCTTAGTTACTATTTAAATTTTATGAAAAGCTTATGCTAATTGGTCTAAATATTTCCTGGGTAGCTAAGCATATTAAATGGGGTTTTCCCCCTAAATTAAAACAAATTGAAGAGAGAGGCAATGAAAAGGTATAATTTCATTTTTCCAATAAGAGGCGTATATTTTCTTTGCAATTTAAAACTTGAGACTTTATATCCATTGCAAGTAATCCAACTGAAATTCAGGTTAATTATGAGCTTTCTCGTGCCAAAGAGGAAATTGAAATAAGGCAAGGGTAAAGGGAAGGAAGCCATTTGGTACCTGATATGATCGGGCTTTTTCCTGTCATGTGAAAAAATGGGGCAGGATTAAAACATAAGGGAAAGGTGGTAAAAGAATGAAAACGCAAATGTGCAAAATAAGCAAAGGACTAGCATGATATGAAAATAAAGCAAGAATTAAAGAAACGAGCTTAAAGCTGACAACCTAAAGTCAAAAATATGGTGCGCTTTGTTCACATATTATACACATACGCATTTTTACAATTAATTCCAATTCTTATGTATCCGAATTCTTTTTAAACATAAAGAATTTCAGATACACAGTATAGACAATTTCAGTGGTACTTAGTTTACTTGGGAATATCTCCACTGTCATTTTCTGTATTGATACTCAACAGATATTAAACTTAGTATTTTTTCCTCATCTTAATAAACTGTTCCTGAAAATTTAAGTTGATATATTTAAGTTTACATATATTTAAGTTCCTAAAAGTTTAAGTTGAGACAAAAGAAAACATTTTCTACAGAGAATGAAATCATTAGTTAGTGCCAAGAATTATCAAACATTATCAGTCAAATAAACCTTAGGCTCACCCACTTTTCATCAAACGACAGAAACTCTATGGTCAGACAAAAGTTGAGTTTCTCTGTAAACTATATCAACATTTTTTATCATCTAAAACAAAAAGTCAATAAAACAAAAGTTTCTATCTACACAGAGAATTTTAAGAAACTATATAATGCACCTTTGTTTCTGGCTGTTTTTCTACTTCAACGATGACTAAGCAAAGCTTGTAACTGATTCAGCTTATTGGTTTTGCTTATTACTAAATAGCTTATTATTATTATTATTACTACTGCTGTTGCTGCTGCTACTACTACTACTACTACGACGACACTACTACTACTACTACTACTACTACTACTACTACTACTAAAAAGCCTATTGGTCTTGCTTATTGACAGGTTCTATTATTATTTACTTATTTTTCTAGATCATTCATCTTTTCTAACTTTTCATAAAAAGAGAAAGACTGGTACTAGTAATCCATCTAGCAATGATTTGAGCTTGACATGAAGCTGCCACTTTGAGAAAATGACTTTATATAGAAGATTATTTTGGCAGTTCTCACAGGTCCTCAGAAAAATACATAAGATTATAGATGCATGAAAAATCCCAAGATATCACAAACCTAAACTCTGCAACCTATCAGAAACAAGCTTAACAATCCACCTCAAGATATAAAACTTTGCAGTTCTCATGTGTAACATAAATATGATCGATATCCATCATTAAATTTAGGGGTTAGAATGATGTTAGGTTTGAAAACTATGTTATGAAGCCTAGTCTCCGTTTTAAAACTACATAGTTTAAAAAATTCTCTAGGCACAGTAGCACTTCCCTCCAGAAGGGAGTCTTTATTCTGTTTTCCTTGTTCTTAAAGGTGGTTTTAGAAGAGAATAAATTGTTGTGTATCAACAGTACAGTGTTACCACACCACACCCACCCCCAAAGTGCCACCAGTTCATTGAACCTTTCAGCCTACTGAGACATTCCTCGGTAACCTCATTTCTGTGGTCCAAGTCTTAGGGTTTGCTTTCACTGGGCACTGCCTCAGAAAAGAGGTCGTTTTTAGAAAAAGTCGATTTCAAAATATATTATATGCCACTTTTCCAAACATGCCATTACATGATTGGTACTTTCTACATGATTGGTGTCTACAAGGAAAATTATTTCTCCCAAAGTAAACCATAATCTATAAAAATCTTTAAGCAGTGAGCAGAAAAAAAAATCACTGTATAAATATCTGGATTCCTGGGCCTTTTAAAGTTAAGGAACAAATATTACAAATACAGCCTTAAGCAGAGGCCAGAAGAATTGATGAAGTCAAGCTGGATTGAGAACTTTATTACAGGAGGAGAATAGATTCAAAATAGATCAAAAGGAAATTGGCTCCTAGTATTTTTGAAGATTGGATGTCAAAAAACTTTATATAATATTGGTACATTCCAATGTTTTTAGTTTTGTTTTTTGTCTTCGGGGCCACACTCAGTGTGCTACAGGTTTATTCTGGTGGTGTTCAGGGGACCATGTGTTGTGCTGGGGATCGAATCAGTCTGGCTGCGTGCAAGGCAAGTGCCTTCTACCTACTGTACTACTGCTCTGACCCCACATCCCAGCTTCTCCTCACTGAGGGACCAGGGCACTCAACCTGCTGAGTATACCCCAGCACTGCGTCATCTTCTCCCATGAGCTGCTGGAAGAAGCTCCTGATCACTGCTGAGTGTGGCCCAAAAGACCAGCAAAAAATTTCCCAATTTTTGAAAACTAAAGAAAAATTTAAATAGCACTGACTAGATGACTCGTTCTTATTCCTTTTATAGTTACTGGCCTTATGGGCTAAAAAAATAAAATTAAGACCTTTTTTAGAGTTTCAATTTTTTTGTGAAGAGTTCTGATTTACTATGTTGTTTTTGTTGTTGCTGTGGTTGTGTTGTTTTGGACCATGCACAGCTGTTTCAGGGCCAACTCTCAGCACAACTCTCAGGGTCATTCTAAGAGTGCTCTCGGAGGCCCGATGATGCCAGGGAGTAAACTGCGGGCTCCATCCCTTTGAGCTGTTTCCCCTGCCCTCTGTGAAGGGTCTACGTGACGTTTAGACGTCATACTAGTTTTCTGGTTTGGGTTTTTGTTTTAGACTTTCCAAGTGTACTCAGGAGGCCCAGGGCCCCTCTGACCTGGCCACTCGGGCTGGCAGTTCAGTGTGAGGGCCCAAAGGTGAGGCTGCTTGGGTCCTGCAGTGACAGGGACCTCCAAGGCCTCCAGGCCTGCAGCTGGCAAAGCAGAGCGGGGTTGTGTGGTGCCAGGGGCTGAACCAGGGCCAGACATACGCAAAGCAGCCGCCCTCATGCTGCCTCTCTGGCACTACCTCTCTAGCCCCTTCTACATTCCTTTCGAATCAGATTTCTACTAGTGTTGTCATCAAAATGTTCTTTAAAGGTATATAAACATGAAATTACTTGGTCATATTTCCCCCCCACCCAATAATACAAAAAGACTAGAAGGCTATTTTTAAGCTGTTTGAAAACCACTGATGAAGATGGGAACCCACTAAGATTTCATATGTGCAAAGTGTGTTCTCTACCACTAACATTCCCAAAAACTTTTTAAAAAAAAATTGAAGTTGCATTTCATCAATACACTTTTTTTTAAATTTTTGCAGCAATTTTTTTTCAAATGTCAAGATTTGTGCCTCAGTTTTGTCACAGACCAGCTGTGTGTCCTTGAAAAAGCAACCATCTGTGCTTCTATTTCTTGACGAAAATTAAGGTCTTGAACAACAATATTTGACTCTATCAATAACTGTCAATCTTTTATGTATAGACAGCTGCTCAGTTAAAAAACAGCCTTATTTCCAAAGGCATTTATACTTGTAAATGATAGGCAATATATCTACAACTGAGTACCTACTTGTTTATTCAGTACATTTAAATATCTATGCCAATTAATAAAATTTGTGAAATAATAAAGGGAGAAGGTTCGTGCTTAAATCAGTATTAATTCCCTTCTATTGCCCTACATGGCAATGCAAGTTTCCACTAACACTTACTGTGCTTCATTTTGAAGTCTGAGATCATTTCTTACTGGAGTAGTCCATGGAAGTTCATTTCATATCTTCTTAAGATAATGGCATAGTTTTTATAAATTTATTGTATATTCACTGTTAAACTTTTAAGTAGGTTGTTTTGAAATCTGAAGGTTAAAATTCAATTCTAATGTTACCTCATGAAACCATATTAGCTGAGAAATCTTTATTATAAAAATCTGACAATCACTATTTTTAATTTTAACTTTCTACTCTGACCACAAAAATTTGCCAAGAAGGCTTAAAGTACTATTTTATCAATTTTTACACGTTAGAAATATAATTTAATTTTTAATTATTCAATTTAATATTAAAATTTAATATAAACTTATAAAATTAAAGTCAGAAACATTATTTCTAATCAGATCATATTAACCGGTTCTTCCATATTCAAATATTTTTTAATTTCTATACAATTCAAATAAGTTTAATATCAAGAATCAAATTCTCTCAAATTTATTTTCAAGGGGAAAATTATTTCAAATAAAATGCAACAAGCACCATTTAAGCATCTGGTAGTAACAAATGTTAGGGAAGTGTTCAATAAATTACTGACATTTAAAAATATCAATGTGTTTTCTAGAAATCAAAATGAATGCACAGGAATCCATTTCAATATATTGAATATTTAGTTTCCAAAGAAATTAATAAAAATTTAAACTAAACTAAACTTACCAAGTAAATTCTGTTTATTTTGTTAATGTCTATGTTTAAAAAGAAAACAATCTTCACTAACATTAATTGATACACATCTTGTTCAAGTAGCAAATGAAATATATATAATCAACAGTAAATCAACTGACTAGAAACCAATACTACTCTATTTTATTATTAAATTATATTTTTCCTGAAAAAAAAAGATAGGTATCCTGAAATAAGATTAATCCCTGTTTATTAGAAGAATAATCCTGAAACAACCCAAACTTTTTGTATGAGTTAATGTTTGAAATTGTCTCTTTATTATAGTGCATGGGAAGGTAATATTACATATATATTCACATTTACTGTATAGTACCTATACAAAGCAATTCAACAAAACAAAATTCAAATGTTTTGTTAACACTAAAAGTTTGTAATAAAGGAATAACAGCTACCAAACATACTTTACGTATAAAAGCAATCCCATTTTCTAAAATTCCTGGTCAAAGTGACTAGAAAAATCAAGGTGACAGCTTAGAGATTCATAAAACTTAGCAATATGTAGACAGCAGATAAGGGAGGAACCCCAAGGGGGAAACTGCTCACTTGTCCTAATCATCCAAAATATTCAAATATGTGGTTTGTAACCAAATCTAATTCATAACAAAAATAGAGGCAACACATTCAGTTTATTATAATCAATTTCTATGGATCAAGCATAAAAATTCTCCTTATTACATGGGGGTTAAACTTCATTTGAATTTTAGAGTTGGGAAGTGGTACTGTCATCCTGCATATGCTTCTTAAGGTCCCCTTGCCTAGCAAGATATCTTATCTTCAATAAGCTGGTTCAGGAAAGTTACTGTGGATTGTGCATTTAGAGAATTATGAAGAAAAGAGCTGGCAAATCATAGGGACAACCATATAAAAAGTTTGAGAGCAGTGTTTAAAATATATTACCTGTTCCAAGTTTTGAAGGCATTGCTGGCCCGTTTGAATAGATATCCTTCCATTACAATGCCATTTGTAGCATCTACATTATACTCTAATTTAGAGTCATCACTGGAGAAATCCTAGGTAAAATAACACACAAAAAGGTCATATGACTTGGCTAAGTTCTCTAAATTATAAACATATCCCAGAGAAATAGCTCAAACAGTAAGAAAAGCTTTAGGCTTCATTGAATCCATAATATTCATGAAATGGGAAGACTTAATAATAAAAATGTTTCAGCACACTAAATGGACAACAATACAATGTTGTGATGATACAGAAACATGGCTCCACGGACCATAAGAGAAAATAAAAATAAATTATATTATATTATTATGTAAGTCTACCAAAGTTATGTACACAAGGCCAGAGAGAAAGAGAGAGAGTGGGAGAGAGGAAGCGTGAGAGAGAACACGCATGCTTTAGTAGGAGGTCAAGGTATAACCCCCAATGCCTGGAGCAGCACTGGGCGCAACCCCAGTGCAATGAGTCAAGAGCAGCCCCCAAGGATCAGCAGGTACATTGCCCCCCCACTAAAAAATTATATATACAAATAGGCAAAGGAAACCAGTTCCACATTGTAAACAAGTAACCATCACACAGGGCATTATTTAAAATATTTTCATGTTATCTCAATATTTCATGATGATGCGTGCTATTCATTTTTGGACGGAATAATCTCTACCACTATTTGTTATATATGAAATATATATATGTATGTATATACATTACTGTTGGGGTAAATTTTTCTTATTCTGACTTCAAAAACAGGATCAAGCAGCTACGGCCATTTCCTCCCTCAAATAGGCTTCCTCCTTTTGCAGTTCAGGCGGGCACAAACAATGCCATGCTCGGCAGTGCTGGGTATCTCTAAGGCTTACCTGGTGATGCTAGGAAGGTCATGAGGGGCTGAGGTCTACCCCCGTACTACCTCCCAGCCCTAGGTTTCAATGTAAGGAAGGAACCAAAGTGGGAATGCTGAGCTCACTTTTTTTTTTTCTTTTTCACAAGGAGTTTGGAATCGTTCATAGTCATTGAACATTCTCATCATTCTAGTCTTCATCTGCAACCATTTACATTTTCACTGTTCCACCAAGGATTAATGGAATTTTTAAATCAGAAACCCTGGGCTGAGGAGAGAGGGAGGACTCAAAGGGCCGGTGTGCATGCTTTGTATGTCTCAGTTCCAGGTTTAACCCATGCCTGGTCTCTGAGCACTGACCCAAGAGTAGTCCCTGATCATAGCTGGTTCTGCCCCTCCTCCCACCTGCCCACTCAACCAAACAGAAATCCTATCATTGAAATATTTCCTCATGAACTTCCAAAATAATACCTACAAATCTGCTAGGTGGTTGTCCTACCCACAATTAAAAACTCTAAATATCAGTTTCAGAAATTCAAATTACATCCAAATTAATGCTCAAAATTAGACTGCAATTCTACTAAGAGAATTGCAAAATTTTTGTCTTGAGAGTTTGGCAAAGGCTGGATAAGCATTTGCTTGGGATGTGGGGGTCCTTGCACTGAATAAGAAAGATTAGAGTCACCTAAGGACCTTCCATAGTGGAGTCTATGAAGTTAAGTAAACAAGATATACAAAATTCAGAAATCAAATACAAATTCTCTTGATATCTTGCAAAATTAAGCCATATAAAAAGATTTAATATTCTAAAATGATCAGATTAAGCAATTGTAAATGAATTAAGATCTTTCTTCCTACATTTTCTTTGGGGAAAAAAAAATCCAGGCAGAAGTCAGGAGGATAGTTCAATGGGCAAATGCACATTTTGCATGCCAGGTGTGGTGCTCTCCCAAAAAAACAGGGCAAGTTTAATTTAATTCCCTCATTAAAAATGTAATTGAGGCTATAAGTTAATTATACTGACAGAATTAATTTAGCAATAGAAAAAACTGATTTGGGCAACATTCTAAAGGTTTTATTTAGGACCTTAATATTTTTTTGATAATCCTTATGCTACTATGAAACAGCTAATAATGTTGGAGAAAATACAGAATATCAGAGTTTAGATGTAGTCATGAGTTGATGTGGAAGGAATATTCAGTGGTAAAATACTAAGTGGAAACTGGAAGCCAAAGAGGTCAGCAGAGCAAGGAAGCTGCTTTCACTGCGGGCACTGGCCGCTCCAGGGTGGGACCCAGAGAACAGAAGCTAAACAAAGGTTAATAAAAGAAAAGCTAATAGAAGCTCTTCCTTTTGAAATTGCAAGCGTGGCAAAAAGGAAAAAAAAAAACACCCAACCTACCATTATTACAACTTCAATGAAAATTATTTGGAAGTACTATCCACTACAATAACAAACAAAAAGTTTGGAAAGGAAGAAATAATTTACCAAAGTAAGAAAGACATTGTGTACAGAACATCCAAAAGCATGAAAAGATGAACTAAATTAGAATAAAGGATTGCCTAACAAGATTTATTGGTGGTAAAACCAGACACAGAAAAATAAATTTTACTCTAATACATAAGAAAAATAAACAGAAAGAAAATTTGTTTTAAAAAGGAAACATTTGCAAACTACCACAACAGAGAAGAAGCAAATTATAAACTTTGTGAAGGACATTGAAGAAAATAATAATAAGAGAAATTTTTCACAGCTAGAGAGGTAGTAGGGGGTGAAAGTGCCCACAAAGCACACAGCAGACCCTGGCCTGGTCCCCAGGGGACATCAGCCAAGCACCACCAGGGGCATCCCCCAAACCAAACATTCACATGAGAGATGTTTCAGGCTCATGATTATAATTCTCCACACTGATTCAGAGACCCAAAATTCCCATTCCAGCCAAAACTGGAAAACTCCTGAAATTTGCGTGGAAATGCAAAATTAGGCAATTCCCTTTGTAAGAAGAAAAGGAGAGATCCTCCACGTAGGAACTGCCATGGAGGGTGAGGAAATTACAGACTGGGGTGAACTCGGCACATTCCCTGGCCTTATGGTTTCCATCTGTGGGAACTCAACATCACAGGCCTTTTTCTTATAGCTTTTAATATACTTCCCCCTGAGAATTTCCAATTCCTGGCCAAAGAAAAACAAGCCACTGGCCCGTCTACTCTCCCAAAGGAAGAGTTCCTTTCCCTACCCACCTCCTCCACAAGGGAAAAAAAATCATCCTTGACTTAAACAATGGGATGTTTCCATCCACACTGACAGGAGGTGCTGAGGCTGAGTTGGGAATGATTTGCCCTGTGGAGCAGTGTTTTCAAAATCCTGGGCAAGGCACAGGCCTCAGTATCTAAATAAAGGATGCCCTGTGAATTTCTGTAGCTGTGGTCATCTAGTCTGGTAATGGTGCATTTCAGGACTGTCCTCAATCTTTCAAATTCCCCACAAAACTACTTCCTTCCTTATGACTTTGGGCAGCCATTGAAGCACATTCTTCTTATCTGCAAAATCATCTTAATTACAAAGTTGATGTGAAGATGTGTGAGGAGATGTTTATAAATGGAGGCAATGGTATCTGGTCATGTGCAATCTAGAGCTGTGCTTTGCAAACCCTGGGTCATAGTTGCTCATAATTGCTGAGGTCAATTATGTTGGCTTGCAGCAACATTCTATAAAAAGAAATTTAAAATACATTATACATTTTTGGTCCTCCGAACCCACCAGGAGTGATCTCTGAGCTTAGTGGCAGGACTAAGCCCCAAGCACAGTTAGGTGTGTGCCCCACCATCCCCGCACCCCGCCCCCCCCCAAAAAAAACCCCAAAATTTTATACATTGTACAAAAAACAACCAAAAAAACAATTAGAAAAGTTTTGCTTCATAAGCAATTACAACATACAGTAAAGCAAAAATAATTAAGATAGAAGACTGGGGCCAGAGTACGGTACAGCACATAGGGAGCTTGCCTTGCAGACTGCACTCGGGTTCTGTCGCCCAGATTCCATGTGGTCCCCCAAGCCCACCAGGAGTGATCCCTGAGTGCAGAGTCAGGAATAAGCCCTGAGCACTGTCAGGTGTGGCCCAAACATCACCCTTGAGGGTTAAGACAGATCAATGACTCACAATAGAGCCTGAAACAAACTCACATGTATGGAAACTAATATTATAGAGGTACAGGAAAAAGAAAAATTGTTAAATAACTAACTCTGGATCAACTAGCCAACAATGTGAGGATAAAAGAATACTGGATCTCGGTATCACAATGCACACAAAACACCAATTACACAGGAACTAAAGAACTAAAAGACCATTAATTTTTTTTCTTTTAATTTAGGGACCACACCTGGCCGGGCTGGAGTGATAGCACAGCAGGTAGGGTGTTTGCCTTGCAAGTGGCCAACATGGCCGACCCAAGTTCGATTCCTCTGGCCCTCTCGGAGAGCCCGGCAAGCTACCGAGAGTATCTCGCCCGCACGGCAGAGACTGGCAAGATACTCCTGACATATTCGATATGCCAAACACAGTAACAATTGTCACAATGGAGATGTTAATGGGCCCGCTCAAGCAAATCGATGAAAAACGGGAGGACAGTGACCGTGACACCTGGCCATCCTCAGGGAGCATAGAGGATGTGCGGCTTTAACTGCACAGCAAGCATTTATGCAGCCCATTGAAACTATCTCTCCGACTCCCTAAAAGGCTAATTATTTATAAACACTTAGATTATTATACAGAAGATATCTTCAGGATCTTGGGCTGGGAAGGATTTATTAAAGAAGACGAAAAAGTATCAAAGATAAAAGACACACTGAAAAACTGAAAATTAAAAGCACACGTATTCCCCCCAATGGAGGCTTATTTTCAGAATATATGAATAATTTGATTTACAGGTCACAATGTACAATTAGAAGATTACTAGACATTTCACAAAACAATCCACAGACACAGAGGAATGTACTGGAGGAGACTAGTGACTAAAGTATAATGTAAGACCACAATGAGATGTCAACATCTACTTGTCAAATTAGGGGAAAAATGAAAACTGTGACAATTCAATGAGGGAGGAATGAGTAATAGGGACATGCCCATAGTACTGCCTATTGGGAATGATACAGCATTCTGAAAAGTAACTTAACGTTTTCTACTAAAACTGAACTAACATGTGCTCTCTGACCGGTTGTTGCTTTATTCAGAGGTATACAGCCATCAGGAACGTATAAGACAAACGCAAAGGCACGAACATGAACGCACACAGCATCACTGTCCCTTCAACAGTTCAATTTCAATTCTTAAAAAATGTAAACAATTACATTGAACAAATTTTCCCTTAATTTTCAGTTGATTGGATCTCTGTCTCTCTGTCTCTCTGTCTTGGTTTTTACCTGTAATGCAGCCTTGTGTCAGCATTTAAGGGCAGGGGGGAAAAAAGGATTCACAATAAGCAAAAATAGCATGATTTTCCTTGAAAGCAAATAACAATTGACAATTCTGAATCAAATAAGTTTTTCTTAAGACTTAATAATCTACCACTTTTTGACATCTAGTACAACACTGAGCATATGTATAACAATAGGGAGAGATTAAAAGATGCAAAATACTAATCAATTTAAGCAAATATTAACATTTCTACAAATACAACAATCTCTCATTTTAATCAGTAATTATCAGTCCCAATTTCAACAACCTTTTAATGGTAATATCATTAAAACAAGTCAAACAACCAAAAGTGATTCCAACCTTGAACAAAATAAAATGTGTAGTTATTCATAACTCACTAAAAGCGATAAATTTAAATAAGATCTATTTTAAATAATGTTTCTAAGCATTAATAATCCACCACCAAAAAGTTTCTTTCTAACTTTTAACATGGATTTTACTTTCATTTTTCTCTACTGGTATCTTCTATCTCAGGTCTAGTTTACTGGTACTTCAAATTCTAATTAATCATAATAGAAGTTGATATCACTGCTCAGTACCATGAAAAATGAACATCCTTAAAGCAATACTAGAGACCGAGACTTAAACCTGAAAGCTTTGTAACTTTTCCCACAGTGATTCAATAAATAAATATTTAAAAAATAAATTAAAAAATAAAGACATACCATCACATTAAAAAAAAAAAAAAGCAATACTAGAGGTCTCTTGCCACGTACTTGTATTACTACCATAAACCTCGAATTCCTGGGTTATCCCCAGCACTGTGGTGACTCAGGTATCCTCAGTATCACAAGATCCAGATAACCTCACATTTCTGAGCCCCTGCACTGAATCCCCAGACTGGCTGGCTGAGAATCACCAATGGAGCCCAGGGTCTTTTTAACACTCCGTGAAAATCTTCTTCCCCACACCCCCTCAAACTCTTGGGTTGGGGAGATGGCTCAAAGGGGTAGAGCACAGGCTGTGCATTCAAGAAGCTGGGTTTGTTCGGCACCACCAGGAGTGACCACTGAACAGCAGGTAAAGAATAGCCCCTGAAAACCAAAAACCAAAACCAAGCACACAAACAAACACAACCGAATTCAAATTCTTCCCTTTACCACATACACACACACACACACACACACACACACACACACACACACACACACTATGAGATAAACTAATTACTTACTAATACTAAGCTAAGTGACAGCCAAAGCTTTTAGCACTGGGGTTGGAGTAATAGTATAGCAGGTGTGTGTGTGGCAGACCCAGGTTCGATCCCCAGCATCTCATATAGTCCCCAGAGCACTGCGAGGAGTAATTCCTGAGTGCAGAGCCAGGAGCAACCCCTGAGCATCATCGGGTGTGACCCAAAACCAAAAAACAAAACAAAATAAACCCCAAAAACAAAAAAAAAAACCCACAGCTTTTATCATAGAGATATGCAAACTAGCTATTTATTTAGTTTATATTTAAAAAGCATAATTCTCAAATATTAATGGCTTGGACAAATTAGCAAGAAACACAAGTGAAATTTCACTTTCACAGCAGAGAGGGGCTGCCTCTCCTGGCAAGATCTGTGAGAACAAGCAAACGTGCTGGAGGGTGAAGATTCTCCCCACTCCTGCCTGTTCTTTCTTTCTCTCACACACTTCTTGCAGGGGCCAGTGACAACTAACCTGTAATTTACATGTCCCAACATGAAACCCTCTGCCAGAGTATCTGTCACCCCAGAATACCGCCCCCCCCACCCAAGCCTCCTGCCATGGTAAGTTCAGTTCTACAGACCAGCTGTCAGGTTCTGTTGCCTTTGGCCATTTGTCATTCCCTTATAAGGTGAAACTAGTAATTTATATTTTGAGGGCCACTTTCCAATTAGTTAAGGCTCTGAGTGTGTCCTGTTTTTATGAACAAGTTAAAGAGTATGACTATGAAATATTTATCAACGTGTAAGATACATGCATGAACCTCAGAAAATTTTATTTTCCACCAAAGAAAGAGACTGTGTCTCCAAATTTTAGTTATTAAAAGCAATTCAAAGGGTTGGCCCCAACACAAAGTTATCCTACTGAAAGGAAGGATCAAACGATTGCATAGAATGAGAGCTCAACATGTTTAACTTTTCAGGTACCTTTTGCTGGATGGTGGAATGTTTCTGCTCCATCTCTCTTTTCTCTTTTGCTGCGTCCACAACTAGTCGATCCAACTAGAGAGGAGAAAAAAAAAACCTGACTTTAAAATCCCAGGGAAAAAAAGGCACGATTATTTTTTAATAATTCATAAGTGCACTGACATTTAAGAGGCCCTCTGAGGATCTAAACAAACAGCTCAATGAGCTGTGCACAAGCAAAGCGTGCTTTGGCCCCTGGCATGCTTGGTCTCCTGGATTTGATGTGGGGCACTGGTTCTCTGAGCATCATCAGAAGCAGCCCCCAAACACAGAGCTGAAATGACCCCAAGTCCTAAGTTAAGTAAGTAAATAAATAGCATTTGGGCTAGAATCTCAACGTAAAAGTTCTTTTTTTTCCTGCAAGGTATCAATTTTTCTTTGGGAAGGTCTTTGATTCCTCTGGTGAAAAGCTTTCCAGGATCAGCCACTGTGCCAAGTACCTGTGACAGGGGGCCTGGCCAAGGGCATGGCCGAGCGAACATGTTCGCTCCTTGAATAAGGAAAACAACCATCTTAAATTGCATACTGACCCACTCAATAACTCGGGTCCTTCCCATCAAAGGTAGAAAGAAGTGACTTTTGTGTTTTATTTTGTTGGGGTTCAGGGGTTTTTTGTTTGTTTGTTTGTTTGTTTGTTTGGAGAGCTAATTCTCTCAAGTTCAATATTCCAGCTGCTTCAGGCTTTCAAGCTGACTTCCCTATGTTATAGAATCTAAGAGAACAGAGATAATAAAATACTAAAAAATAGTAAAAATTTGTACAGTCTGGTTTTTTTTTCTTTAAGGCAACATTTTAAGGGTTGTTTTCTATCGCTTGTTGCTTTTGTTTCTTTAATTTGTGGATCTCACCCAGCAGCACTCAGAGGGGCAGGCAATGCCTAGGTCAAAGAAGTAACACGTGCACACCGACTCTTTGCACTTGCGAAATCATAACCCATTTATTTTTGTTCCTTTAATCAGGAAAGAAAACTTCCCATCAGAAGAGAAGTATCTGATTCCCAGTATCCTGAAGATGGCCTGGCTTCCTGCACTGCTCTTTGCTGGAATAACAAATAATTGGCTTATAAAATACTCCATTATGTGGGTCTATCCAGATCATGATGTATTGTTATCATCTTCAAGTCTACTGATTAAGATATGCATCAGGAGTGAATAAAAATGTAAAGAACAACTGAAACATGAAGGAATATTAAGTATGATACAGTCCAAACATATTCTCTACCAGCTGAGCTAGCGGGACTTCGATAAGACCCTTTAAAATCAAGGGGAGAGGGCGGGGGGACAGAGATGGCTCGTGGGCAAGGCCCCGAGCTTGAAGAGACACAGTCCTAGCATCAAACTGCAGACTCGCAGTCAAGCATCCACCAGAAGTGGCCCCAGAGCCCTAAGGCCACTACATAGGGCCCCTATAAAATATTTTCTTTAAAATAAAATTACTGGGGGCTGGAGCAATAGCACAGCGGCCAACCCAGGTTCAATTCCCAGCATCCCATATGGTCCCCTGAGTACCGCCAGGAGTAACTCCTGAGTGCAGAGCCAGGAGGAACCCCTGTGCATTGGGTTGGGGTGTGACTCAAAAAGCCAAAAAAAAAAAAAAGTAAAATTACTCCAGGGCTAGAGAGAGTTCGGTGGGATGAGCACTGTATTGTAAGCACCCAGGTTCCATCCATGGTCTCACAAGGTCTTTCAGTGTCTGCTGGGATGGGACCCCGAGCAGGGAGCAGCCACTGTAGACTAAAAACATTTTCTTTTCCTGTGACCGCCCCCAAACTAGAAAAAAAAAATTTTTTTTTAAGTGTAAATGTTCTTTCAGAGTTTGGAGCAACAGTACAGTGGGTAGGGCATTTGCCTTGAATACGGCTGACCCAGGTTCACTCTCTAGCATTCCCCCGATGCTGCCAGGAGTGATCCCTGAGCGCAGAGCACTGAGCACCTCCAGGTGTGGCCCCCAAATGCAAAAACAAAACAAAAAACACAGTTCCATACTTGAGGTCTGAGTTCGGGCATAGTTCGGGCATAGTTCGGGCATAGTTCGGGCATAGTTCGGGCATAGAGCCCCTTCCGCCTTGCGGGTGTGAAGCAGTGGTAGATTCCGTCCCCAGCATCACCCCAGGATGGCAATGGGCCCTTCATGACATATTGACATACTAGGTAATGCCAGTACATTCTGTACTAGGAAATTCTGTGTCCTCCATAATTTCTTATTCCAAATGAGGAAGTAAACAATCACTAAACGCTGGAATGAAATGACCCATAAATTTCACACATTCAGAATGAAGGGCAGTACAAGGTACGTCCCAAGATTCAAACTCGTATTTATAAACTTGGACACGCACTCCTGCCATATAGTACCGCAGAGCAAGGGATGGCTTTCTGCCTGTCACATCAGCACTAAAGTCGCCTGGTGTGAACCCCACCACTGCTGCTAGGGAAAGAGGGAAATTCCCCAATTTTGGTGGGGCATTAAGTTAAAACAAATGGGGCTAGAGCGGTAATACTGAGGGGAGGGTGTTTATCTTATACACGGCCTACCCTGGTTCAATCCTCAGCATCCCATGATTCACCCCTAGCACCGCCAGGTTACTCCTGAGTGCTGAGACAGGAATAAGCCCTGAGCATTGCTAGTGTGACCCAAAAAGCCAAAAAAAAAAAAAAAAGACATACATTTTTTTCAGCACTGTGGGGATGTGGGAGATTCTTCCATTCCCATCTGTTTTATCAGATTTGTGCAAACCACATCAAATAAAAAGGTTTTTAAAAAAGGTTTTAAATAAAACCTTCCTCCACCGCATACACCGAATCTAGCTACCACCTCGTCATTTTCAGAACTTCTTGACATTTTTACCCTGTTCTCCACATACTTCATCTACCCACTTATCAACATCCACCACTTTGTCCCTCAACTCTCACTTATTACCTATCAATCATAGTTAAAAATAAAAAAACACTACAGGGGCTGGAGTGATAGTACAGCAGGTAGGGCTTGCACGCGGCCGACCTGGGTTCGATTCCCAGCATCCCATATGGTCCTCTGAGCACCACTAGGAGTAATTTCTGAGTGCATGAGCCAGGAGTAACCCCTGTGCATCACCAGGTGTGACCCAAAAAGCAAAAAAATAATAAATAAATAAAATTTTAAAAAAAAACAGTACAGAAACAAGAAGTACAGGGGAGGCAACTCAGTAACACAGTACATGTCTTGCATCTGTAAGGTTCCATCTCAGTGGCGCCCCCCACCACAAAACAAACAGAATAAGCCCACCGAAAGAAATCTAGTAGAACATTACCTGTGCACCAAGATCCTTCATATAGGGCCCAAGTTCACTAAATAGATCATATCCTTGATGAAAGAAGGCCAAATGGGCATACATAAAGGATAACATCTAATAAGAGGGAAAAATAGATTAGAATCTTCATTCTGAGGTAAAAGACAATTTTTTAAAAAATCTCCACCTAATGCATACAAATTATACCACAGATGCCCAAAATGACATATCTATTTAAAATTAAACAAAATCACTATTCTTAGCAGAGCATTTCAGAAATATTTACAAATAGGAGAACATATTTCATTTGAAAGAAAATTTCCGAGTGGCTCAAAATTTTAATAACGCCCCAATTCTAGTTGTTTAGACCGGTGTTTCTCAACCAGGGCCCCTTCCAACCTCCTTTCCTTCCTGTGGCATGGCTCTCTTAGCAGTTGGTCCCCGAGTTCTGCATTGTTTCTCCCTGTGTCATGTTCACCTATGCTCTCTGGAATATCCTGGGGTCAACAGGCAGTCCATATGGTCTCCAGGAGAGAAAGGCTGGCTTAGACTGTATTTAGATTATCACAATTTATATAGCTATCATTTCCAATAGTTTGGAAAAACATTAAACTGCAACTAAGGGACCAACTCAGAATGTGATTAATAGGTTGAGACTTTTTCTAATTTTCCTATAGCTGACCAACTCATATGGAGAAAGAAACCACTTTGTTTTTATTATTTCACATGAGAAGAAATTAAATTATTAAATTATAAAATTACAATACTGAGAGATTCTTCCAACATTTCTATTATTTTTAGAACAAGAGGCATTTGTTTAATTCTCTGAAATCTAAAACAAGCAAAAGGTCCTTAACACTGAAGAATTCTTTAGAAGAGAATAATTTTTCAAAGAAAAGCCAATGAACTAAAAACATAAATACAAAAGAACAAAGCTCACTAAAAGAATATTCTGGAATTAGATCTTTTTACTCTTTAAAGATCTGCTTGACCCTTCTTCGCAAACATCCTATTTTTCTTAAGCCTACACTATTTTTCTTATGCCTAAAAAGAAAAAAAGAGAGAGAGAGATAATCTAGAATTAGGTAATAGTTGATGAATCTTTGTGAATATAATTTGAAAAAGCAATTATATACAAGAGGGAAGGATTACATAAAAATATAGGATATACTTGTACTCCAAAACACAATAAGTATATTACAAGCATAATGGCAGAGGCAGGGAGCTAGCTCAGGAAGCAGAGACACCTGCCTTGCATGCATGAGGATGCAGTTTCATCCCCTGACCACGTGCCCCTCTGCAGCCCTGGTAACCCCGAAGGGCTGCTGTGACCAAGCATCCAGGCATTCCAGGACCGTGGTGGCTAAGTATCACCAGGAGAGGGCTGGAGGATTCTGAGCACTGCTTGGGAAGTCCTCCCTCAAAATAATTAACCTTTTAAAATGAATAAAAGATAAACTAGGAAAAATATGACAAAAAATTAATGGTCTTAAAATACAAATCAGTATGAAAAAGATGAGCATTCATAGGAGAAGAGATAAAAGATATAAACTGAGAATATAGTGGCCAAAAGATATCAAAAATAAAGGTAAAGGTAAAGGTAAGGTAAAGGCCCTCCCGTTGATCGTCGATTTGCTCGAGCGGGCCCAGTAACGTCTCCATTGGAGACTTTGTTGTTACTGTGTCTGGCATATCGAATACTCTCGGTAACTTGCTGGGCTCAAGGTTTTTTTAAACTCATTTGTATTAAAGAAATGCAACATTAGGAGCTGGGGAGATTAGCTCAAAAGGCTTACATGCATGCTTTGTATGAGGATGTCTAGGATCCAGCCCCAGCACCCCAAGACCCTATATGTATATATACATATATATACATATATATATACATATACATATATATATACATATACATATGTATATATATGACCTCAGGCAAAGTGTTGGGAGAAGCCTAAGTCTGCTGGGTGTGGCAGCTAAAAGAGAGACAGAGAGACAGACAGACAGACAGACAGGCTGGCCCACAATTTGGGAGGAAATCAGATGAGACTAGAATAAAAAGCTGTTTGCATACCATTTCAGAAAAACTAACTTCAATGAACAAGTTCAGAGTAGAAATATTTCTAAGATTCACAAAACATGAGAGTGCAACATCCTATTATTACCACCTTTCCATGTGTTAGAATTACAAAAAACATGGGTGATATGTATATATATTATATATATACCTATTTATATATCACCCTTTTGTCTTTATTAATGTATATGCATATCTATTATACATGTATATACATGTATATATATATTTATGTGTATATACACAAACATACATTCTCAATGGAATACTATACTGCCTTTGAAAATGTGCCCCTTCGAACACACGAACACAATGGATCCTGAGATTATTATACTAAGCAAAAAGAGGAAGGAAATGAAAAATAATTATCAGGTGGTTTGGGGAACATAAAGTAACAAAATAGGAGACTAACACCCAAGAATGGCCGAGATTAGTATCAGGAATTTTGCTCCATGGCTTGGAGGCCAGCTACACATGCTAGGAGAAAAGGGAGCTCAGATAGAGAAGGGAACACCAAATAAAGGTGTTGGGAGGATCCTCCCAGGATGGGAGAAGCATGCTGAAAGTAGACTATAGACGAAACATGATTGTCACTCATTGCCTCTTTTGCAAACCACAACACCCAAAAGGAGAGAGAGAACAAAGGGGAATGCCCTGCCACAGAGGCAGGGTGGGATGGGGGGGATGGGGGGGGGAGGGATACTGGGATCCGTGGTGGTGGGAAATGGGCACTGGTGGAGGGATGGTATTTGATCATTGTATAATTGAAACCCAAGCACAAAAAGTTGTAAGTCTACAACTGTACCTCATGGTGTCTCACTAATAAAAATTTTAAAAAATAAAAATAAAATAAAATAAAATAAACATGACATCCCTAAAAAAAAAAAGAATATGAATAAAGCAAATAAAGTGGCCAAAAAAAAAAAAAGAAACCCAAATTCCCTCTTAGATTTGATGAAAGCTAAGCTGGTTCTGGAGGGAAGCTAGGAGGAATGAGTAGAGGGGGGTCTTGGTGGTGGTAAAACAATACTAGAACTTCGTGGTTAGAGAGCTGAGAGTTACAGACAATAAAGTGGTGGGGAGCTAATTCCCTCAAATTCTATACCAGTGATAAATAGATGTGGGAGAAAAAAATTTTTTTTTTTTTTTTTGCTTTTTGGGTCACACCCAGCGATGCACAGGGGTTACTCCTGGCTCTGCACTCAGGAGTTACTCCTGGCGGTGCTCAGGGGACCATATGGGATGCTGGGAATCGAACCAGGGTCAGCAGCATGCAAGGCAAACGCCCTACCAGCTGTGCTATCACTCCAGCCCCCAGGAGAAAAATTTTTTTAAAAACCCTCCCGTACTGTCACTGATTCTCAATTTTTATTACATTTATTTATGCACACCAAAGAATTGACCTGTTATCAACACTCCTAGTAGAAAAATTCTCCGCAAGGAACTATTTGAATATGTTTAGTCTCATATACTTAAATATCTGCTTCAAGAGGCTCAACATAATACGTAACACACATCAATAACAAGCAGAGAAAAAAAATGATTAAGTACAAATAAAGGTTAGTAAGGAAATAATTTGGTTTTGGGGCCACATCCAGCAATGCTCAGGTGTTACTCCAAGGAATCACTCCTGGCAGGGATTGGGGACCTTATGGGATGCTGGGAATCGAACTTGGGCAGGCTGTGTACAAGACAAATGCCCTAGCTGCTTCACTATCTCTCCAGCCTGGGCTGGAGCTATAGCACAACGGTAGAGCGTTTGCCTTGCGCTCAGCCAGCCCAGCCAAGCCGGATTCGATTCCTTCACCCCTCTCGGAGAGCCCGGCAAGCTACTGAGAGTATCTCACCCTCACGGCAAAGCCTGGCAAGCTACCCGTGACGTATTCAATATGCCAAACACAGTAACAACAAGTCTCAAAACAGAGACATTACTGGGCCCGCTTGAGCAAATCAATGAACAGCGGGAGGACAGTGACAGGATAGTGACAAGGAAATAATTAGGAACTTGGAATAAATATATTTATATACGTACACATTTCAACTTACATATATATAGAATTGCAAATAAGTATGATGTTGCTTTAAATAAACACACAAAGTATTTTAAAATATCGTTTCAATAAGTATCTTACTGATTTTAGGATTTCTGATCTCCTTTTTGATTGAAGGACATTAATCTGAGGGGAAATAGATTTGGTTAGTCACTGATGTTGTATTAAAAAAACTTAATTTGTAATACAGAACTTCAAAATGTGCATATATACTCATATTTTCAGAGAAATAAAAAAATAAAATTCAAGCTTGCTTTTAATCCTTTGATCTTTTACGAAAGTAATTAAATACACTGATGAGACTACTAAATCACAATTTTTTGTTTTTTTGTTTTTGTTTTGATCACACCTGGCAGTGCTTGGGGGTCACTCCTGGGTCTGTGCCTTGGGTCACTCCTGGCAGTGCTCTGGAGACCATCTGATACTAGAGATCATAACTTGGGTCTGCTGCATGTGAAGCCCGTTGAGCTATCTTTTAAGTCCCTCTCATTCATTTTTTAAAAATTCAAAGTAAAATTAACTATGCTTAAATTATAATATTGCAGTGATGAAACTCTAACATTAGCATTTCTTAGAATTTTCTCTTTTCAGAAAAGGAGAGAAAGAGCAAGAAGGAAAGTACCTCCCATAGAGGGAGGCTGGAGGTAGGGGGTGGGGAGGTGGGGGATGGTGGTAGAAAAACCATTGGTGATGGGAGGTGTGCACTGGTGGAGGGATGGGTGCTGGATCATTGTATGACCAAAACAAAATTATGAAAAGCTTTGTAATGGTCTATCTCACAGATATTCAATTTAAAAAATTTAAAAAAAAAGTAATGTGGAGTTCATGCCCAGCTCAATCGGCTTAATCAATGGCTGAATAAATAGCAGTACTCCTACATTTAAAAAAAAAAAAAGAATTTTCTCTTTTAAAAAAAATCTTCCTTCTTTATCTAATTATCAAAATCTCCAATGCATAATTTTAACACAAATTCGTATCCCCTTTATCATTATTACCAACCATCATCATAGCTTTCTGAGTAATGTTTCCAGTGCTTTCTCGATTACTGCAATAGCATATGAAGTAGTTTGCTTCTGTGCTTAGACTCCCTACAATTCATCCTCCACACAGCAAAAAGTGGTCTTTTTTTTAAAAAAACATGCAAATAAAATCATGTTACTTCCAGCTCAAAACCTTGCTAACTTCCTCCCTCCCTGGCCCTTTGTGATGTAGGCTCTGCCAATCTCTCTTGTCAAGTTCTCTACTGCTTACCCCTTTCTGTGGCTCGAATCCCAACCGGAGATGCTCTCACAGCAATGCTTTCAATAGTACTAATGCTGTTTGTCTTCCATGTCACGACCTTCTGCCCAGATTACTAAATCAAGCCCCCGCTTAAGTATTACCTCCTTACAGAGGTCTAAAGAGACCGAAGGAGCACTAAATTTAAGTCTTCTGGATGCAGATCAAAGAAAATAATAATTGATACTGCTTTTCAAAAAATGAACATTTTAGTTGAATTCCTTCCCACAAGTAAAACAAAAGCTAAGGGTACGGGAAGATAATCCAAAACTCTAGAGTGCATGCTGTGCATTCGGGACCCCAGGGTTCAAGCCCCAGTACCACATGGTCCCCAAGAACTACAGGGAGTGATCTCCAAAGACAGAGCTGGGAATAGACCCTGAACTGCTTGCAGATGTGGCTCAAAAACAAAAATTAAAAAGAAAAAAAAAACCACACAATTTTTTCTATCAGATTTTCCACCACACATTTGTCCTTTTTCAATCTTCACTGCAACATGCATTTGGTGTTAACAATTACTGTTGACCAACCCTGTCTCATCTAAAGTAGCAGTGCTCAGAGGGACCGTATGGGATGCTGGGAATTGAACCCAAGTTGGCCGTGTGCAAGGCAAACGCCCGAACCGCCTGTGCTATTGATCCAGCCCCCAAACCTTTAATTAAGCCAGTCACACTTCTTAAAAAAAAATGTTTTATTAGCTATCTATTTCCAACCACTGAACTAGAAGGAGAGAGGTGCAATCTAGGAAAAGAGAAGACATAAATAAATAATTACAATAAATGGAATAAGTGCTCTAACTGCCATGTATATGACAATATTATGGCAGCATAGAAAAGCAGAGGCAAGACTAATTCAAATTCTCCAAAGAAGTATCTCTAACCGCAGAACAGAGAAAGAACTAGAAATGAGGTGGGTAAAAGAAAGGCAAGGATGACCAAATTTATAGGATCTTCTTGCTGCTTTAGACAAGAGACAGGGTTGGTCAACAGTAACTGTTAACACCAAATGCTTGTTGCAACAAAGATGAAAAAGGACAGACGTATGGTTGGAAAATCTGATAGAATTCTCCAGTTTTGATCTTCTATGATTTAATAAGGGGATAACACTACTTAGTCTGGTAAGGACAAAAAAAAAGAAAGGAACTTAAAAAGAAACCAGATTTCCATTCTGCACACAGAAAAAAAAAACAAGCAACCTTAAAAAAATAGAATGGATTGTCTATATACATATGGTAGTAATTCAAGCAAGCGGACAAAATAAGGTTATCAGAGAAAAAAAATAAGTAAAGAATATGACCAATTACAGAACCTTAAAGAGAATGAATGGGCAATCAAAGAAATAAGATAGAAGGCAAAAATTGAAAAAAAAAGAAGAAATATAAAAAAAGTTAAGATAATGATGTAAAAGTGATTTTTCATAAACTAAGACAAAAATATGCTCCAAGAAGTTGTGTTCTACCAATTCAGTGAAATGGGCTGGTTGAAATAGAGAAGGGATCACTAGGAGAAAGATGGCTGGAAGAATTGGTCGGGATGGGATACGTATGCAGAAAGTAAAGGACCAAACATGATAACCTCTCAGGGTCTGTATTGCAAACCATAATGCCCAAAAGTAGAGAGAGATTATGGGGAATCATGTCTGCCATGGACACAGAGGGAGGGTGGGAAAGCGGGGGTATACCGGGTATATTGGTGGTGAGGAATGCGCACTGATGGAGGGATGAGTGTTTGATCATTGTGTGACTGTAACCCAAACATGAAAGCTTATAACTATCTCATGGTGATTCAACAAAATTAAAAAAAGAAAAAAAAAGAAATGGGCTGGTTGAGAATAAAAATGCATCTACTAACTAATGCTTCAGCATTAGCAATTTTACTGGAATGAGACAGACAAACCAAGTATTCAGGAGACCCAAAGGATGAGAGACAGGTAACAGGATATGGGAAGCACAGACTACACAAAACCCTACGGAAAGGTATAGAATGTCCAAGAACCCTGACCAAATGCCTGAAACTATGAATAGTGCCAAGCTTTTTCTCTATCGATGTAGTTATAATAAAGTTGAATTCAAAAATCAAGCACGTAAAGATTGACAAGATTAAGAGGAAACCATTCATTAGACATCAATTTACCAAGTTTGAAGACTTTCACTAAAAAATGGAGTGCATGTCATTTCTCAAAATTCTTTCATTTTATTTTTGCTTGAGTGGAAGGGAGGGGGCAGGTGGTGGTCACAGCTGGCTGAACTCAGCACTTCTGGCTGTGTTCATGCATCATTCCTGGCAGGGCTCAGCAGTGGCTGGGATGGAACTGGGGTTGGTCATATGCAAGACACCCTAGCCCCTGATACTATCCCTCTGGCCCCTCACTTAAAAATTCTAATGCCCCTGGGACCTGGGAAATAGCTCCACAGTCAACGGGGCATGCTGTGCATGTGCAGGACCTGAACATAATCTCTGGGGCCACATGATCTCCCAAGCACCTACAGGTGTGGCCACAGGAGTCCCGGGGTACCACGGGATTCGCATTCGTGTCACCGGGCACTGTAGACTCTGCAGCACTCCCTCACCAGTCCACGGACTGAGCCATGAGGCCCAACTAGATGAGCATCACATGAGTGGACTCCAGATCCCCTGTGCACTGCTTGGAAGACACAAACAGGAAATGTACCTTACTAAGAGGAGCTTTCAAGCTTTTGAAAAAATAGTTAAGCCTCTTCCTACTGTTTTGCAAAGTTTTCTACCTTTAAGTCAGTGGCTTTCTACTTTTTCCGCCTATGGACTGGTGCTGGAAATCACTGTCAGTTAATAGCAAAAACTTTTCCTCAGATGTGCAGGAAATTTAAATGGACAGGCATGCATGGGCCTGCAGACCAGATAGAGGTTGCAAACCACTGATCTAAGTAGCATTTAATCACCAATCTGTACATGTGTCTTGTAATGGTTTTGTTTATGATTGTTTTGTGGTGCCAGGGATCAAACCCAGGTCCCAGGAGGTGTTTTATTGTTGGGCCACATCCCAGTGTCCACTGCAGGTTTCAAAAAAACAATGTTATTATTGTTAAATCAATAATCTATCAGGATTCTACTGCTTTTTGAAATAAATGAGATTGGAGCAAGTTAATTCCCTCTGCTCTAAGACTTTTCGGCTTTAAACTCCATACTATAGTAGAGGTCTCCAAACTCGTTGGTCTACAGACTCTTACACACACACACACACACACACACACACACGCACACACACACACACACTACTCAGCACACTCTGAGTAGGAACTCTACATTCTTTAACATTCTTTAATAAACAGACAGTTGACATAGACCTCTAATCTGCATCTAAGGCATCTACTGCCCTCTGGTATCATTCCAGAGCCAACCCAAAGTATCACAAACTTTGGGAAACACTGATATCGTGGGAATACAATGCATAAGTGGAACAATGGACAAAGCAAGCCATCATGTTTCATGCCTCTGGAATTCCTTTAGAGACCCAGTACGTGGGCCGGAGTACAGTGGGTAAGGCATTTGCCTTGCACTCGGCCGACCTGAGTTCAATCCCCAGCATCCCATATGGTGCCCCAAGCACCGCCAGGAGTAATTTCTGAGTGTAGAGCCAGGAGTAACGCCTGAGAATCGCTGGGTGTGACCCAAAAAGCAAAAAAAAAAAAAAAAAAAAAAAAGAGACCTATTACTTTCCAGTGAGTTATAATTCTACACTGAACCAGAAGATGCCAAGCAATCTACTAAATACAAATCTCTAGTAAGCTTGAAATGTACAGATGAGAACACTATTTCTAGAAATAATTTTCATTTGGCAAGTATCTCTAAGAATCTGTTCTAAGGACTCAATCAGAAATGTGGCCAAAAATTCATATATGAGCATGTTATTATTTGTAATTTTTTAAAAAAATCATGTTCTCACTAATTGCGAACCAAAACTGGAAATTCTATAAATGTCTGGTAGTTGGTATAGCAACTCCACAGAATAAAATATAATGATTAAAAATGCTTTTTAGAACATTTAGAAATGGAGGGAAGTCAAATTTTAAATGAAAAGGGGAAATCAGAAATCTGAGTCATACACCCTCAGATGTATACATAGCCATACAGACAAGTGAGAAGCTTTTCTCAAAAGACCATGCTTTAATGTTAAGTACAAAGTAGCTTTTCAGTGTAATCATGCGTGCATAAGCAGCTTTTAAAACAGGTGAGTCTACCTGGAGGACATAGTCAAGGGCTATGTGTCGAAAACATTTTCTTGTTGCTGTCAGAATGTTGGTCGCTTCTTCCACTTCATGCTGTTTGTTTCTTTGCACCTGAGCGTTTTTCACTAAGGCGTTTTCTTTTTCTTCGCTGACTTTTTCAAATTGCTTCTTGGCATCTTTGAATTTTCTAAGATCTCTAAAAAAATGAAAGGAGCGAAACTTACCAAAAAAAACTTTCTAAACAAAACACTATCAAAATGATCTCTTGGGTTTAATTCTCATGTTAGTCTCCTCATTGGAGTCACCATGCATTTGGCATTCAATTGCTCTTCAATTTAAATATGCATCCTTGTCAATTATACGCTATCTCCAATATAGTCCGTTAACATTTTCTTACGTAAATCTATGAAATTTAAGGTAAAAAGAAATGACCAAATATTAAAAACATTAACTATGTAATATATATTGTTAAGACCATATAATATATGTAATATAGATTAATACTCTATTATGTATACGTATTTGATATGCCAAACACAGTAACAACAAGTCTCATGATGGAGACGTTACTGGGCCCGCTCGAGCAAATCGATGTATAACATAATACATACTGTTAAAGAAAAGTAAGGAACAAAGTGGGTTTACTTTTCTGAAGACAAATTTAAGGACGGTGCATATGTAGCCAAGTGATTCCCACCATAACATACAAAAAGAACCCCCACAAGAAACTTGTTAAAAATGCAATGTTTGGGCTGGAGCGGGAGTTCAGTGATGGAGCATGTGTTTTGCATGTGCTGGGCCCCAATCAAACCCCCAATACTACAAAAACAAATAAATGAAGGCAGATTCCAAGGTTCCTCTTTCAGAGATGATGACTTATTAAATCTTGCAATACAGTCTAGAAACCTTGAAGGATTTTTAAAGACTCACCCTGGTGACATTTTAAGAAACATTCAATCCTTAATGAAGGGAATTTCTGAATGAGCAAGGGCATAATTAATTTCTTAAAACACACACAGACACACACGTGCGTGCTCCTGCGCACATGTGCACCCGTGGAACATTCTAGAAGGACTGCAGACCAGCACGAAGTCTCCAAGAGCTGAGCAAATGCTTCGCATGCAGGAGGCCCAGGTTCATTCCCTGCACCACATGGTCCCACAGGGACCAACCCAGGAGTAGCCCCAGATGTGACCTAAACCCTTCTCTCCCGGTTTGTAAGAATTGTTGTACTAGTTGGGCCCGGAGCCATAGTACAGCAGGTAGGGCCTTTGCCTTGCACGCAGCTGACATGGGTTCAATCTCTGGCATCCCAGGTCCTCCAGCACCACCAGGAGTAATTCCTGAGTGCAAAGCCCGGAGTAACCCCTGAGCATCACTGGGTGTGACCCAAAAAAAGTCCAAAAAATAAATAAATACTTTTATAACTTTAATTGATTAACTGAAAAAAGAATTGTTATACTAGTAAAAGATACTCATTTTAGGGGCTGGAGTGATAGCACAGTGGGTAGGGCATTCGCGGCCGACCTGGGTTCGATTCCCAGCATCCCATGTGGTGCCCTGAGCACTGCCAGGAGTAATTCCTGAGTGCATGAGCCAGGAGTAACCCCTGTGAAATGACAGCTGTGACCCAAAAAGCAAAAAAAAAAAAAAAAATGATACTCATTTTAATAGTCGGAAAATCTGAAACCCTTGATATATTACTGAACTTAGTAAGACACATGACATTTTTCAAAATTTTACTTTTCCTGTTCAGGGAACTAAGCAAAATAACGTGAATACAATAACTTAAAAATAAAAAAGTCAGCTAAAAAAGAACTAAACTTTGTTTTCAAAAGCTGTAAATTTTTATGCATACATTATAAAACGGCGTTCTGGATGCTAGTCTATTTTAGAGTAATTTATAAAGAATATGCAAAGCATCAGTGGTACAGCAAATTTATATCAACTAAAACAATAGCACCATTGTGTTCATGAGATCTAACAGTATTTATAGCTCATGAGTGTAATTCTGAATACTATGTCATAATCCATTTTATCTGTACTTTTATATAGTCTCTCCAAATTTAAGAAAAAAATAATTATTTAATGTAGAAATGGAAAACCTTCCTGTCTGAAAGTTCAGCTATTGTTTCATTTTACTTCATACATGGTGTGATGAGTAAGAAACAAAAAGCTCATATACAGCAAAAACCATGCACCTCCATCATGCCTTTTCCATTATATTTCCATTTATATTCCATTATCTTCTCTTTCAAGTAAATGACATACGGAAACTACAAAAAGCTTAGCTTGGTCACAACTCTAATAACAGTATTTCCACCACTTTTGGATCGACTTTATTTTTATTTTTAAGTTTACTTAAGTTCTTTATTTGGGGGTCACACCCAACAGGTCTCAGGGGCAATGGCTGGGCTCAGATCACTCTGAGCAGTGCTCAGGGACTATATGTGGTACCACAGATTAAACAGAGTCTGCTGCAGGCAAGACAGATCATTTATTTACATTAATGTTTAACTCTGTAACAATTTTAGGTGTGTATTCCGGACACTTGTTTCATAGTAAAAATCAAAGGCATTAAAGAGTAACTCATAAAAAGGTATAATCTACATTATATAAAGCAAAACAAACAGAAATGCCAACAACTTCCGTAATTGACAGTACAGAGAAAGGTGCCAACACCCAGATGTGATCATTAACTATTTTCCATTTCTCTTTACAAGAGCTGACTTACTCTTTAACAAAGTTCTGAAGTTGTGCCTTAATTGATCTCTGAGTTTGGTCAAATAGGATCTAAAAATAAATAAATATAACAATTATATAGGCAAACAAAGAAATATTTTCAAGTAGTTCTACAAATAGCATATCCCACCAATGGTTCAATTCAAAATTTACACCTATTTATTATTAAAGATCACATAAAAATACATTTTAGAAAACAGAAACTTACTTGAAACTCATCTTTCTAAAAACTACATTAACTCTCCTTTATAAAGAAAACAAATTTGCCTTAATTTTTATAGAGTTCAACAGAAAGCTGACTTATTTCCTTGACTCATGTTTTAAAAAGACAAACTAAAAGACTAACAAATTCCTCTCGACCCATTAAGTTTCTTATTCCGAGACAGCAAGACACACTTAGGAAGAGGCTGGTCATTTGCAAAGATCTGGGGATTTAAATGTTTCACATTCTGAATCCAAATCTTTGGGTTAGATGATTAGTAACATTAGAGAAAGGGGAAAAATATCGCTTACAACAATATTTTGCCCCACGTAAATAATGCCACATATCTAATCAATAGCTACATGTATGATAAAGTTTTCAGGGTTTGTCATAGGAATTCGAAATATTTCCATTTACAAATACAGTCTGAAATGCAGATCAGATAAACTTTCAGAAAAAAATCAATAATCAGAGAGAAAAGCGATTCATTCTCTATCTCAGAAATTCCTCCACATCTCAACATGAGATGTACTCTCAGTTACTCTGGCTCCAAAGCCCATTCTTTCTCTTTTCATTCATTCTCTCTTCTTTTTTTCCTCATTTACCTAAATAAAACTATTTTACTAACAATACAAAATGAAACAAAAGAAAACTTCTGTCAAAATATTTTTAAAAAGCCATTCTCTGAAATACTGCCATCAAAGAAGTTATATTCTCTCCTAAATATGCAAACATACACACATACAGCATAGACATGTACACATTCTAGATAACTTCAAAATCTGTGAATTTATTTACAGAGGGACAAATTGTTTTTGTCTGTTGCAAAACACAAATCACTAAGCCCAAACTTATAAGAAGAGAGAAAGAATAAAAATCAGCATGGAAGCCAACTAAAAAGAAAACAAAATCATGAACAACAGAAAAAAAAATCAAGGCACCCCAAAGTTCTATACACCTAGTAAACATGCAGTCAAAGTAATTACGAGGGTAAAAGGATACAAATTTCAAATATCAAGAAGAACATAGATAACTTCATAGATTTTATGTGTGTTAAAAATGAAGTGAATCAGAGTAAAATTTGATTCCTTTCTCCCTCAAGACCCCATTTGGGGAATGCACCACAAAACTTCACACATGCAAGGTTAGTGCTCTATTCTGAGCAACAAATCTTGTTCATAGACAGTGACCTTAAGCCACTAAACTCTGGAGTGTTTGTTAAACAAAGATAATTAGTAATCTACAGTCAAATAAGAGACACTGATGTTTATGTTTTTATAGTAATTTAAAAATATAAATGTTCCCCCAAACACATGATCATCTAATCTTTGACAAGGGAGCAAGAAATGTGAAGTGGAGCAAAGAAAGCCTCTTTAACAAACTGTGCTGGCAAAACTGGATGGCTACATGCAAAAAATATGGGCTCAGATCTCTGCCTAACACAATGTACAAAAGTAAGATCAAAATGGATTAAAGACCTCAACATCAGACCAGAATCCATAAGGTACATTGAAGACAAAGTTGGCAAAACCCTCCATGACATTGAAGCTAATGGTATCTTCAAAGATGTCACACCATTGGCCAAGCAAGTGAAAACAGAGATAGATAAATGGGACTATCTTAAACTAAGAAGCTTCTGCACCTCAAAAGAAACAGTGACCAAAATACAAAGACAGTCTACAGAATGGGAAAGGATATTCGCCCAATACACATCCGACAAGGGGTTGATATCAAGGATATACAAGGTACTGGTGGAACTCCACAAGAAGAAAACATCCAACCCCATCCAAAAATGGGGTGACGAAATGAATAGAAACTTCCTCAAAGAAGAAATCCGAATGGCAAAAAGGCACATGAGAAAATGCTCTACATCATTAATCATCAGGGAGATGCAGATCAAAACAACAATGAGATATCATCTCACACCACAGAGACTGGCCACATCCAAAAGAACAAAAGCAACCAGTGTTGGCGCAGATCTAGTGAGAAAGGGACCCTCCTCCACTGTGGTGGGAATGCCGACTGGTTCAGCCCTTTTGGAAAACAGTATGGATGATTCGCAAAAAAATTAGAAACTGATACTCCTACATTAAAAAAAAAATTAGAAATTGAGCTCCCATTTGACCCAGCAATACCACTCCTGGGAATATATCCCAGAGAGGCAAAAAAGTATAGTCGAAGTGACATCTGCACTTGTTTGTTCATTGCAGCACTGTTTACAATAGCCAAAATCTGGAAAAAAACCTGAGTGTCCGAGAACAGATGACTGGTTAAAAAATTTTGGTACATCTACACAATGGAGTTCTATGTAGCTGTTAGAAAAGATGAAGTCATGAAATTTACATACAGGTGGTACTACATGGAAAGTATTATGCTAAGCGAAATGAGTCAGAAAGAGAGGGACAGACATAGAAAGACTGCATTCATGTGGGGAACATAAAGTAACAAAATAGGAAACTAACACCAAAGAATAGCCGAGATAAGTACCAGGAGGTTCACTCCATGGCTTGGAAGCCAGCCACACATGCTAGGAGAAAAGGCAGCTCAGATAGAGAAGGGAGCACCAAATAAAGGGTGTTGGGAGGATCCTCCCAGGATGGGAGATACATGCTGAAAGTAGACTATAGACCGAACATGATTGCCACTCAATGCCTCTTTTGCAAACCACAGCACCCAAAAGGAGAGAGAGAGAACAAAAGGAAATGCCCTGCCACAGAAGCAGGGTAGGATGGGGGGGTGGGGAAGGGGGTGGAGGGGAGGGATACTGGGATCCGTGGTGGTGGGAAATGGGCACTGGTGGAGGGATGGGTACTCAAACATTGTATAATTGAAACCCAAGCACAAAAATTTGTAAGTCTACAACTGTACCTAATGGAGTGCCACTAATAAAAATTTTAAAAAAATAAATGTTGCTAAGCCACTTGTTATACCATTGTGAAATTAACAACCACTGACGATGTATTTTAATATTATTTGTATGACTTGATCTGTTACCTATTTGAATACAGTAGATATTATCTTGGCAAAACTATGTATTATTTCCCCAAGCACTGCCATTTGAATCATCCAAAACTTTTTCATAGTCACAACTGCTTGCTATTACCAATACTCCACTTTTGTTTTATTTATATTTTTTACAATTTTACTCCATTAATTTTTACTTGCTTTTTATAATTTTTCCAACAAAGTTTATATGGGTTTCCTTAGCATCCTCATATTTTTGTATGAGGTACCATTACTGCCATATTACTGGGTTGGGTTATTTTATTTTATTTATTTATTTTTTTTGGGTGGAGTGGGAGTTGTTACTCCTTGATATTTACTAGTTTTTGCTATGGGTATTAATTAATCAAAGTCTGACTCCTGAGAATTCACGTTGTTAAAACATTTCTGAATATAAAATTAGTTACTCATAATTAAATCCCTTAAATGAGATGACAGGTTTTCACATTCAAAAATTTTCTCAAAATTTAATTTTTTCTATCATACCTGAAGGTAACAGTTGAACTAAAGTGAGTATTTTCTGTCTTTTTACTACATCTTAATCTTACAGTCATTCAATATAACTTTCAAACGTCTTAAAAGGACATAAATTGAGCTGGAGGGACAGTACATGAGACTAGGTGCTTGTGTTACATAAGCCAACCCCAGTTCTGTCCCAGGGAAGACTTGTGTTCCCCAAGTGCCACTAGAGGCCGTCCTGAGCAGGAGCAGGAACAGCCTGTGAGCACCACCAGGTGTGGCTGAGCCTTACCATGCATCAAATCATAAATAAGTAAAAATCATAAACAGTACACCAGAGAGAATAAAACACTATCATGTTATATCACCAACTGTAAATCAATAGTAAAAACTAGTAACTGTATCTCCCAGTGATTCAATAAAAAAAAATTCTAAAAAATAGCAAAAATGATTTTACTATCTCCATAGCAGAATAACTTGGGAAAGGGACTGAGCCACATCTGGCTGTGCCCAGGGCTTACTCCTGGCTGTGCGCTCTGGGATCACTTCTGGTGAACTAGACAGAAGCCAGGGATCAAACCCAGGTGGGCCACATTCAAGGCAAGTGCCTGACCTGCCACACTATCATCTCTCCAGCTCTGTAAAACAATTTTTATTGATGGTTAGTTTCCCAACACAACCAATCACCTTTTCATTAAAGAATACATAAAATCCTGGGCTGGAGCGATAGCACAGCAGGTAGGGCATTTGCCTTGCATACAGCCAACATGGCCGACCCGAGTTCGATTCCTCCGCCCCTCTCGGAGAGCCCAGCAAGCTACCGAGAGTATCTCCCCCAAGCGGCAGAGCCTGGCAAGCTACCCGTGGCATATTCGATAGCCAAATACAGTAACAAGTCTCACAATGTTACTGGGCCCACTCAAGCAAATCGATGAACAACGGGAGGACCGTGAATACATAAAATCTTAACATCAATACAAAGAAGACAGTCCAAAATTCTTTTCTCTTTGACCCAAATAATTTTACTTTGATTATTAACAAAGCAATTGGTATCAAGAAAATCACATGCAAAATGTCTACTTTACATAGCAGACTTGACTCTGAACTGCAAACATAAAAAATGCCTGCTTTTATAAATCTGTTACAGTATCAGTTTAAGAAACAATTTCCAGGGTTACCTAATTAAGAGCGGCAGTCACATGCCTAGGACAACTGCAGAATTGCATGAGACACCAACCTGCAAAGACTATGATTTCCGAAGCAAAGGCAACAGAAAAAGTGCCACACTCAAAAGAGAGAATTAACAGATGTAATTGATGAGATGCCACTAACACTGCAACAATCACTCTGCTAAAAGTCAACTATAATCAAAAAGCATTCAAGGCACAGTGCTGCTTCTACACACAGTGTAAGAGGAATAGTTAAATATTCTTAATTATCTTTGAAGAATGGGGGTAGGAGATGTTGTTGATGTTGCCTTTGTTTGGGTTGGGGGCCACAGTGGGCCATGCTCAAGACTCACACCTGACTGCACTCCGAGATCTCTCCTGACAGGGCTCCAGGTACCAGAGGCGGTGCCCTGATCTAATCCCGCCACAAGCAAGGCAAGTGCCTTAATTCACTGCACAGCCCCTCTGGCCCCTACTACCCTACTTTTCAAAGGTTATGTTCACAGCAATTAGCTCAATTAAAACAACTTTTCAAGGGGTCAAAGAGACAGTTCAATAGGACAAGCAATTTGGTGCAAACATGGCATGTGGGAGGTTCGGGTTCAATCCTAAGCGCCACATATAAATTTCATCTCTCTCTTATATGTATATATAATTTTTTAAGTCCCAGGGATGTGGGTCAGTGAAGAATGTAACCTTGGCATGTGTGAGGCCCAAATGCATCTCTCAGGAGCACCAAAAAAATAAAACTATTTTTAAAGATCTGAAATGCTGCACAAATTCGATATGTAATATTTTCCCCAAAACTATGTGCTTAAAAGAAACCATTTAAGTATTAACTTGTCATAATTCTACCCAAAAAAATAAACATTTTTCACTAATACCCAAGTAAGAAATGACATGTTTTTCCCTGGAAGACTCTTCAGTGTCCAATATAACATGACCACCAGTTTCTGTTAGTGTCCAAGAGATGAGAACAGTTAGAAAGTACTGAACCACAGGGTCCCAGTACCTAGAACCACTTGTGTGAATAGACAGCTGTAATATGAAAATAAAACCTCAGAAAAATTTTTTAAAGGGTCACATATTTTTCTATTCTCGTGCAGTATTTCCATTTGAAGGCTTCATTTAGCAAACAATATAACTAAATAAATAACGCAAATTTCTTATACCAATAGCAAGTATAAGATTTCAAAAGCAAACGTATTAAAATTACAATAAACCACAATTTCAGGAAGAAAGAAAAAGATTTCAAAAGAGCCCCCAATGAGGCTATAGAAAACTGGTATTTGTACAACCCTAGAATATAGTAAATGCAGCATAGATGACCTGGAAAGAAAGCTCTGGAAAAGTACTAGTTAAAAAATAACGCTTGAAAATGGAGATTCTATAAGGAATAAGAAGTTTTATCTATTTTTACAAAGAAATTAAATCACAGAATACTTCGAATTATTTGTATTAATGATTAGGTCATCTAATCCCAATCTACATTTAATCTCGACCAGTCACAAATGGTGCTACTAATCTAAACGATCATTTAAGACTAAAATTTATTTCACAGATGACATATTTGGAGTATCCAGCCTTTAATCCTCATACAAACTCATATCCCAATTCCTAGGCACTCTGACAGATTCCAGTATCACTGTCTGAAAAGCAAACTGCCTTACTGTTAAAACTTCCTTTATTCAACAGTGCTATTATAATTTCACTGGTGAGAATATTACTAAGAACTTCTAGTTGAGGATTTTCTTTCACACCTTAACAAAAGGCTCTGATATATTTAAATTTTAATTTAAAGGCCAAAGAAATAGCATACGAGGTAGTACCTGAGAGATAATACATCAGTCTTCCATGTACACTGCCAACCCTGGCACCAGTATGGTCTGATGAACACTGCCAGAAGTGATTCCTGAGCACAGAATCATGAGTAAGCCCTGAGCAGCACCAGGTACAGCCCCCAAACAAGAACAACAACAAAGGAAAGCGTAATGATACATGATCTTGCAATCTTTACAGCGAAGTCACCTAATAAAGCTGCTCATTTTACAGAGGAGGAAAGTAAAGCTTAAAATAATAACACAGCCAGGAAGATAATTATACAAATAACTGGCATGTGACAGTAAGTAAAGCATGTGACATCCTTATGCTATTCCAGTTAAAGATAAGTATACAGAATTATGAGGGAAGAAAACTTTTCCCAAGAAGGAAGAATGCAGTTTCAAGTAGAAACAAGTCTCTTCTACTGACAGAAAGAGAGAGAGAGAAGTATTTAGTACAGAGAAACAAAACAGCAGATAACAAAGACAGCAAAGCATCTATAAAAAGAAAGAAAATTTAAAGTAAATCAAGGCTCACAACATCACACTAGAAAGGTTTAAGAAACTACAAAAAGAACCGTGGGAATTAAATTACAAAGGCAGTAAGACAACCAGGTGCAGTGTCAGAGTTTCCTAGATATCCATAGAAATGATGCGTGTAGATACACACAAGTTAACCAACTTTCACCTTTCAGATCTCTTAGCAAAAACACAGATGGGCAGTGATCGCCTCTTACTCTTTTTAAGAAGATGTATTTTGGCAGCATAAATTTTATAGTAAAAAGAGATCCTGAAGTTTCTCAAGAATAAGGATTGCAGAAGGAACACTTTAAGAGCATGAAATACTTGACTATTTGTTATGCTCTGCCACCCATTTAAGAAGCCTGTATTGTTTAATGATTATATAAGGCACTGGAGAATTTCTGTAAGTTTATAATCTCTGCCTCCTTTGCCCTGCCATGAGTATCTCTCTTCTCCCAAGAACTCTCCCAGGTGCCAGGCAGCAGAAGTGAACAGAGCAAGCACTCGCGGTCAGATACTCAGAAGTAGCAGGCAAGAAAAAATACGTGCATGTTAAGAACCAGATCATATCTAAGCACACACAATTGGCAAGTGCGTGTGTAAAAAGAATGACAAAAACTGAACACGGGTGGGTGGAGAGGCGGGGTGTCCAACAAGGCCTCTCTGAGAGGCAGGGCGGACGGGAATGAGCGGAAGGAGACTACAGGAACAGAAGGAAGCTGGGACGCAGTGAGCGAGAGCCGGACTGTCCACACAAACAGGCAGCAAACGCACAAGGTTCAGGAGATCAAAATGACTTTGACATGCTCAAAGCACAAAGAAGGATGTGGCTTGATGCAAGAACAAACGCCATGTATGTTGCTCTCCAGCACACCAGACGGTATCCCAGACCCTGCCAGGAGTGATCCCCCAAGCAAGGAGCCAGAAGCAAGCCCTGAGGAAAGCCTGGTGTTGCCTGCAAAACCAGAAGAGGAAAGCCCAGAGGAGCGGTGGGTCAGGGAGGCAGAAGAGAGGAGAAAAAGAAATCCGTAAATCTATCTCCCAGGCACCCTTCCCAGCTAAGAGTTTAAGATCTGCCAGTGGGAGTGGGTGTCAGATTAAGGGCCAGGGAAATAGTTTGCACAAGGTCCTGGGTTTGATCCCTGGTACCCCGCGGCCCCCCAGAGCCAATGGTTGCAACCCTGGTGGTCCCCACCATCACTGGGGGGGTCTGGCCCAAAACCAGGCAAGAAGGAGACCATGAGGAAGCACTTGTCATTCCCTGCCAGTCACCAGTGAGCAACTGGAAGCTACTCCAACCGAATCAGTGACCCTGCGCAGTGTCCACAAGTTCTCTGGCTCTTACAGCAGTAAAAAGAAGTTATGCTCCTGACTTCCTGGCAGGGAGGCAATGGCAGCCTTCTCAACAGCAAGGCACTAACCAGCTCTGGGAGACACCACTTTCACTTGCATCCCTCCAGCCCTAGGGGCAATAGATACTTCCCACACCTATTAATCACCAGGTCACAACACCTGTGACACTTTGTAGTCAATTCCCCATATTAAAACCTGAGTCAGAAGTAACCTAAACATCTCCATTTCCCCGAATTTCCCTGCCAACTGACAGACGACACTGGAAGAAATATCACTCCCAGAACCTCCTTACACGTGTTTTATTTCTCACAACATCCTTACATACAGGGATGGTATATTCTACTCTTCCTATTATACAGAACAGTAAAAGGAAAAAAAGGTGGTTAATACACTAACCAAAAAACAATACAGTTAATAAGTTAAACCTAAACTCAATCTAAGTAGTCTCTCTCTTAATCCAATTTTTTACAATGTTCTTTACAATGTTTGCTTTTGATTTAAGGAAGGAAAAGAAAACATGATTGAAATCAGCTCAGGAAGCCAGTTGCACATTAATACAACAGAACTAGTTTTAAAAGCCTCCACACTCTTGAAACAATTTATATACCTGGTTTCAAACAAACCTGAATTTTCAGCATTTAATTTAATCAAAATATAAAAGCTTATAAAAACTTTGAAAATTTCTTTACAGGAGAAATTTTAACATATACATTAAAAAAAAAAACAACTGGCACTGGAGAAGTGGTACGGCAGATAAGGTGCCTGCCCTACACATGGCTGACCTGAGTTCTGAAGTGAGTATCTGCACGTGGTATTTTGATAGTTAATTTTTGAAATTAAAAAGTTATTAGAGGGGCTGGAGAGATAGCACAGCAGGTAGGGCGTTTGCCTTGCACGCGGCCAACCCGGGTTCGATTCCCAGCATCCCATATGGTCCCCTGACCACAGTGGGTAGGGCATTTGCCTGAGCACCGCCAGGGGTAACTCCTGAGTGCAGAGCCAGGAGTAACCTCTGTGCATCGCCAGGTGTGACCCAAAAAGAAAAAAAAAAGTTATTACAGAACTTTATCCTTGATATGCTGATTGAAACAAATGTCAAACCCACGTCCTCATTCCTGTGAAGCTTGGATTCTACCATTAAGACACATCCCTGACCTCGCAAAAAATTTTTTTTGATAAATTTACTTAAGAATCAAAATTTGATTTAAGAATCAAATCAAAATTAAAATTTGGAGCGATAGCACAGTGGGTAGGGCATTTGCCTGGCACGTGGCCAACCCGGGTTCAATTCCCAGCATCCCATATGGTCCCCTGAGCACCGCCAGGAATGATTTCTGAGTGCAGAGCCAAGAGTGACCCCTGAGAATCGCCAGGCATGACCCCTGAGCATCGCCAGGTGTGATAGAAAAAGCCAAAAAAAAAAAAAAAAGAATCAAAATTCATCAGACTATTTTTAAAAAGTGTTAATACTTCCTATCAACAGCTGTTAATAAATTAATTTTGAAGTAATGAATAATTATCAGTCACACGTTAGGCTTTATAAAAAAATTATGAAAAATTTAAAGCTAACTAACTACTATATTTTAGTAAAGTTTTACAGAATTTATAAGGAAATTTCCCAATATTACTAAAGTAGTACATAACACTCATATTTTAAGGACAAATTCTCTTAACTTTTAAACACATACAGAGGAAACATTTGCAAGTACTTTTCATTTTAAATCCATCCAACTAAAGAATTAGTAATTAGTAATTGAATCTTAACTAATTTCATAAAATACTGCCACTCAAGGAAAGTATTAAATGTTAATCCAGGATCATTAACTCCTACTTACTGATACTTACTGTGTGAAAGTTTATCATTTCCTGAAGACTGTCAGAAAATTTGGTCAAACTTGTCTATGAGAAAGGAAAACAAAAAGAAGTAATTTAAGAACTATTAAAATAGGCCACAAAAATGTTATTTCTGTATTTCTCAGAAAAATCAAGTTGCACTGCGTAGTAAATAATATGTACTTAAGGACAATCTAACTACCTCATTAACGTGTCCTTACAGAGAAATCATGATTACATGCAATAACATAAAACCCTAGAACGGGGTTGGGGGGGAAGAGTTCTGCCCTAATATCTGCATTATGCTAACAGGAATGACCCATATAAATATAAAGGCAAGATTAAGTGTATCAACACTGTGCCCATTTAGGCATGTATGTACCAAACAACCATTTATTCACCAATTATTATTTCTTTACCAGTTACTATTCCTGATGAAAGAAATACTGTAACACCACACAGTAGAGCAAGGGTTATAAGCTAACCCAAACTGGGACCTAACCAGAATGCTCCCATGAAGGTCGCCAGATGTGCAGTTAGACTCATTCTATAGTTATATGCCTCTATGAGCAGCTAAAAGTAAGCATAATCCTGTGCCCGCTCCTTGGACCTCAGGTAAAGGCCTCAGATCACCCAGAGACAAGTAAAATTATTCACAATGTGAACCAACCATCAGCTTCTAACCTCAGGAGATCATTACACAAACCAGCACCATGGTGAAAGTCTCTGCCTTCAGTACCATTGTAACTATTAAAGGCAAATGGGTCTCTATTTACTGACTGCCTTGCTGCATTCATCATTCCAACCATAACTTTAGTAATACTAACCTCAACTACAGCATCTTTACTAGAATATTGTGCCAGGTCTCGGATCCCATTCATGAACTGTTTGTTAGCAACACAAAAGGCTTTTCCTGTATCAATCATCACAATACAAAGCTTCACAAGCTAGAAGAGAAAAAAAAAGAGTACATGTTGGATTAAAGGTAATTTTACAAAAAGAAAGTAACTTTACAAATTATTTATATGAATAAATATTGGTAATAGCCTCGCTAAAATAACTACCAAATAACCCAGTTAAGATAAATTATGTAGGGGCTGGAGCGATAGCACAGCGGATAGGGCGTCTGCCTTGCACGCGGCCGATATGGGTTCGATTCCCAGCATCCCCTATGGTACCCTGAGCACCGTCAGGGGTAATTCCTGAGTGTAGAATCAGGAGTGACCCCATGTGCATCACCGGGTGTGACTCAAAAAGAAAAAAAAGAAAAGATAAATTATGTATTCTAAAAAAAAAAAAAATTCACTGAAAATTGCTTTCCCCCACTTTGGCTAATTAAGTAAATTCATGTTAAAATTAAAGTTATATTCCACAAGCCAATCTTCTCAGGTTCATAGTTTGTATGATAAAATCAAAAACAAACCAGAAAAAAATCATTTTATTACACTAAAGTCAACCCCACAAATTTTAACTCCATAAAAACGTACTACTTGTAAGAAAGAAAAGGAAACGAGGTACAGCAAAAGGTATGATGAAAAATAGTTACATGTTTAAAGTTCTGTAGTATGTTAAGGAGGAAAGGGGAACAAACAGGTATGGTGGGTTAGTCATACAAATTAAGCAGAGGTTTCAGTATCTAGAATGTGCGTCACAAAAAGACCAAAGAGGAAGAGGAGAAGGAGGGAGGAAAAACAAGAGAATGATTTCACCAAAGTCAGGAGATAACAAGGCATCAAAAGACAGAGAGATAATGAATACATTTAAAATTCATAAAGGCCAAGTTTTAAAAGACTTTAAAAGCATCTACTGCGCTCAGTGATGAAGATTTATTAGCACCGTTGGCAAGAAGAGCTTAAAGAGAAACCAACAGAGGAGGGTACAAGACAGACGGCCGGATCAATGTTCCCCAAGACAAAATCTGCGAAATACACACCAGAAATAGTCTAGAACAAAATGAGGATTCTGTGATAAATCAAGTAAGGAAAATGGAATTTAAAAAAGTAAACACTTTTTCATTGCTTTTTTGTTGTGTGTTATTTTTTAGCGGGGGGGGGGGGGGGAGCCGAGGGGGGTGTATGATGTGAAACAGGCAATACCTGGCAGAGCTCAGAGTCCCTCCCAGCAGTGCTGGGGATTGAACCCAAAACTGCAGAATACAGGCAATGTGCTTTTAGGAAGCCTCCCCAGCCCTACTGCAAAAGTTTCTGAGCTTTAAATATATTCATGTGGCATCACAGAGATGGTCCAGCAGGTAAGACATTTACACATGATCTACCTGGCTTTGATCCCCCCCAGCATCACACAGAGTCCCCCAGGGACTGATCCCTGAGTGAGGATTAAGCTCTGAGCACCACCGACTATGACCCCCCAAATCAAATATCAAATGTGCTTGTGTGTGTATGTGTGTGCACACATGCGCACGTGTTGAATTTTCTTGAGAACAGATAAAATATGCAGTCCTTCCCATCAATATTTGACATGGAAATTTTGCTTTAGAAGAGTAATTTTTACAAAGCCAACTTCACAAAACTCACCATAAGGACCCAGAGAAATAGCAAGAAGGCTGAAAGCACCTGCCTTGTGAGTGTCTGGTCATGAGTTCAAATCCCCAGTGTCCCACATGCACCAAGCACTACTCTGGTGGCTTTGCTATCTGCCATCCCTGGTGCCACAGGTCATTATGAGAGTGCCACAAAGGTGCAACCTCTGGTGCCCACACAGCTGAGAAGTGCAGCCCCGGGTGAGCACCACAACCCAGGCTGGTGTGCCCCACTACAAGGGAGCCCATAAACGAGTCTGTGGGCAAGCACCACACTAATAGTGTAGAAGCCCCCGTGAGCACTGTGGCTGAATGTGCAGGCGGTGCACCTCATGTTGGACTGATCCCGTCAACCTAAGGTGAGCCCTGGCGAGCACTGTAGCTGAAACTGTAAGAGCAGCCAGACACATGTATGCAGGCGCCAGTCTTCAGAACAATAGTATGAAGGGAAGGAGAGGAATTAAACAAATAAACAAAAATGGTTAAACCAACCTGAGAAATGCTTGCAGAGATTTGTCTTTAAAAATCTGATTTAAAAACTCTGGGGCCTCAGTCGCCTTCTCCTCTCTGGAAAGAAAGATGGCGGCCGCATGGGAGCCTTGTGGACAGCAGGTATGAGCCAGGGGACTGGGGGCGACTAAAACCTCATGGGAAGGGGGGCGTTTCGGTCCGCCCTTCACGCCCTACCGAGGCCACCAGTTGCCCCCCACTAGCGGCTCTCCAGCACGGCCACGACTCCAGAGAACAGAAACCAATTTCTTAACTATCTGACTTTCAGTAGAAATACTTCCAGGGTCAATAAGTAAAACAGCAGAAATCCAAAACCAACATATAATTCTTGAACCCAGCTGTAGAAAGCAAATCACTTCACAATGCTTTGTCAGCATGTCTGATTTGGGGGGGGGGGGGGGGACTCTAAATAATAGTGGTGAATCTTTTGTTGAAACAATGAATCTAATCAAAGCAGATAGAGTGTTGACTAGAGTTCATCTGCCCCACAGGGACTGGGAGGGGTGGGGGGTGGGGTTTTATTGGGGTTCTTCATGGTGAAGGATAAGTTTTGGTAAAGGGAAATGTGCTTGATATTTGCATGACTGAGACCTAAACCTGAAAGCTTTGTAACCTTTCCCATGGTGATTCAATAAATAAATAAATAATTTTTAAAAAAATTTTAAAAAAATAAAAAAAATAAAAACTCTGGGGCCTGAGTGATGTACCTCAAGGACCGTGCTTGCCTTGCACAAGGATGAAGTGAGTTGGATCCCTGGCACCCCAAATGGTGCCCTGAGCCCTACCATAATGATCCCTGAGCACAGACAGAGCGAGGAGTAAATCCTGAGCATCACCAGTGTTGCCGCAGAACAAAAATAAAAAAAAACAGAAAAGAAAAAAAATTCAAGATGTCTTAAAAATGGGAAAAAGTATTTTTAAAGTTCACACGGACGAGAGCAATAGCACAGCGAGTAGGGTGTTTGCCTTGCACAAGGCCGACCCGGGTTCGATTCCTCTGTCCCTCTCGGAGAGACCTGCAAGCTACCGAGAGTATCCTTCCTTCCGGCAAGGCAGAGACCGGCAAGCAGCATGTGTAGTATTGGATATGCCAAAAATAGTAACAACAAGTCTCACAATGGAGACATTCCTGGTGCCCGTTTGAGAAAATTTATGAACAACTGGAGGACAGTGCTACAAAGTTCATACAGAGTAACCAATCAATGGAAAAGAAAAGAAGGCCGAAAGGATAGTTCCAGAGGCTAAAGCACATGCTTTGTCCTTTAAAGTCCCAGGTCTGATTCCCAGCACTGCATGGTCCTCTGAGCACCACTAGGAGTTGGCTCTGAGCATCACCAGTGTGACCCAAAAGCCTCTGCCCACAAAAATCAGGATCAAAGAGACAGTTCAACAGGCTGAGCATGTACGTTGCTTGCAGAAAGCCCAGGTGTTATCCCTGGCACTAGAGTGTCCCCTAAGCACTGTCAAGGGCAACCCCCAAGCACTGGGCTGAGACTCACCCTTACAGGTGCGGCCCAAGAAACAAAAATCTTGAGAAAGAGTACTGAGGTATGGCCATCAGTCCTGTGTGTTATATATTATAAGGTACAAGAATTCAGAGGTTGCTGGAAGCTTGCCACAGTGGGAGGTGAGTGGGTAGGGCAGTTAGGACACAGAAGGGACCAGTACGGTAATGAGAGTTGGAAATGATCACTTTGGACAAGAACTAAGTGCTGAAAGAAAGTAAAGAAATATACATGATAACCTACAATGCCTAAAAGGGGGGGGGGGGAGAGAGAGAGAGAAAGAGAGGGAAGGAGGAGAGGAGAGGGAAGGAAAGGGAGGGGAGAGGAAAGGAGGGGAGAGGTGTCTTTCAGAGGCAGGTTAGGGGTGGTAGGCGTTGGAAACTGGAGACATCATAATCAGTGGTGGGAAATGTGTGCTTGTGAAGGGATAGTGTTGATACATTGTATGACTAAAATCTAATCAAGACAAACTTTGTAACTGTATCTCATGATGATTCGATTTTTTAAATAAACAAATAAATAAGAAAAATTCATAGGCTAAAATTCACTGTAAGTTGGTCAATAAAATAGACAGTCAAGAAAAGATACTACTCGGGCTGGAGCAATAGCACAACGGGTAGAGCATTTGCCTTGCACGCAGTCGACCCAGGTTCGATTCCCAGCATCCCACATGGTCCCCTGAGCACCGCCAGGAGTGATTCCTGAGTGAAGAGCCAGGAGCAAGCCCTGTGGATTGCCGGGTGTGAAACAAAAAGGAAAAAAAAAAGAAAAAGAAAAGATACTACTTCATTGAAAACAGTATTACTTGATTATAATAATACTAGAACCAGTTTGGGGAGGTGGGAATTATCCAATAAATGACACAAGAACATTAAGTTGCAAGAGATAAAAGTAACTAACTTGGATTCAAACTCCTCAAATTAATTTCAGGTGTATTAAAGATTTAAAAATAAAAGATTAAACAGGAAAACAAAAGGCTATGTTTTTAAAATAATTCCAAAGTCGCTAAAGTCTTTTTGAGAAAGAAGCAAAACTCAACAGTCACCGAAAAACCGACCAACTCAAGTACTTAAAAACAAAATATTTCTACAAAAGAAAAAAAAACCTAATACATTCAATCAAAATACAATAGTGAAAGAATTATCACGTCACATGGGATGGTTTTCCATATGATAAGCATGGATACACAGAAATGAATCTCAGAACCCAGTAGCCCATTGCAGAGATTTCTCCAGACTCTAATTATTTAAAATATTAGAATTCCAGGAGTGCATGGCCACAAAAGTGGCCACACGACATCTCATGCTATTTGTAACAAGCAATACAAAATAAATTATCTAGCATCTGCCTGTCAGGCAGGCTTGAGTGGTGGTGGGAAGGTGTAATGGTGTTGGGATTGGTGCTGAAATATTGAATGAATCAACTATTGTGAACAACTTTATGAAAATACATTTAAAAAAAAAGAAAAAAGAATGGATACACAAATCACTTTTGAAAATTCAATCCACTACTGAAAAAGAATACCAATTGAGTCTAGGTACTTCTGAGAAAAACTGAGATATGCTTCTGCCTATAAAAAGAAATTCAACCTCACTATTATAAAAACTTCCTTTTTTTTACATAAGAGGGGAAAATCAAAAAGTTTGATAACATCCTAATGTTTTAGAGAGGGCACAGCCTCATTGTTGGTGGAAGTGTAAAATGATATAATTTCTAAGAAAGGCAATTTAGCACGAGATGAAAATTTCTAATGCAGACTCTCTCACCAAGCAATTTCACTCTTAGAATGTATCACACAGACGTGACACACATGTGAAGCCATGTGTAAACACAGTAAAACACTTGAAGCAGGGCAAGTGTTCATCAGTGAGCTAGTGGTAAGTAAGGAGCCAGACAAGGAGACACAGTTCACACATTAAAGAGAAAAGGCCCGACAGCAGGAGCGATAGCACAGCGGGTAGGGCATTTGCCTTGCACACGGCCGACCCGGGTTCGATTCCCAGCATCCCATATGGTTCCCTGAGCATTGTCAGGAGTAATTTCTGAGCGCAGAGCCAGGAGTAACCCCTGTGCATTGCCAGGTGTGACCCAAAAAGCAAATAAATAAATAAAGATAAATGCATGGCTGGATGTGGGTCTCAGGAGCAGAGCAGGAGTGAGGTTCACTCGCTGGCACCACCACCAGCAAAAGAGAGAAAAGGAGCGGTTCATAATTAATAATAAGGAATAATATCTAAGATATAATTCCTTTAAATTGCAAAATGTAGAGCAGCAGGTTTTGTTGAACAGGAATCAAAAGGTACAAATAAAATCTCTTTTGTGTTGGGCTGGAGAGATAGCACAGCGGGTAGGGCGTTTGCCTTGCAAGGGGCCAACCCGGGTTCGATTCCCAGCATCCCATATGGTCCCCTGAGCACTGCCAGGAGTAACTCCTGAGTGCAGAGCCAGGAGTAACTGCTGTGCATCGCCAGGAGTAACAACAAAGTCTCCAATGGAGACGTTACCCAAAAAGAAAAAAAAAAATCTCTTTTGTGTGTTTAGAAGCCTTTTTGTAAGGTCACAAGAAATTCACTTAGTTTCTCTGTTCGCAAAGAGCTTAGAAAACAACAATTTTTTTTATAAGATAGATTCATAAATTATTTACTCAACAAATTTAAAATGCAAAAAACAAATAGGAAGAAGGAAGGAATTTGGTTAGGAAATGTGGTTCAGTGGTAGAGCATTTGCTCTGGACATGCAGGGCCCTGGGGTCAAACCCCAGCAACTGCAAAAAGGAAAAAAAAAGAGCGAGGAAAAGAGAGGGAGAAAGGGAGGAAGGGAGGAAGGGAGGAAAGGAAGGGAGGGAGGGAAGGAGGGAAGGAGGGAAGGAGGGAAGGAGGGAAGGAGGGAAGGAGGGAAGGAAGGAAGGAAGGAAGGAAGGAAGGAAGGAAGGAAGGAAGGAAGGGAGGGAAGGGAAGGAAGGGCATGCAAGAAAGATACAGATTAGCAGAATTATGGTTAAAATCACACGGTTTGAGCCTGTCATCATCTTATATTTAAATCCTACTGCCATAATTAATCATATCTCTAATCCTCACTGACCTAAAAAACCCCAAAAAGCTTCAATTTCTTCTACTCAATAACTGACTTACAAAAACCACACTATATAAAGGCTTAAGAAAATAAAGTTATGGGGCTAGAGCGATAGCACAGTGGGTGGGGCGTTTGCCTTGCACGCAGCCAACATGGCCGACACAGGTTCGATTCCTGGCATCCCATATGGTCCCCCAAGCACCGCCAGGAACAATTCCTGAGTGCATGAGCCAGAAGTGACCCCTGAGCATCGCCAGGTGTGACCCAAAAAGCAAAAAAAAAAAAGAAAAGAAAAGAAAGTTATTAATACACAGTAATTGGTGCAGGGTAGTTACTCAATAATTGGTGCTTCTTTATCAGCAGTGAAGTTCTCTTACAGCTGTTAATCTGTTTTGTATTCATTTAAAAGAAATCTGGACATCTTTATGCACTTTGTAGGCCACATCCAGCAATACTCAGAGGCTACCCCTGGCTCTGTGCTCAGGTCACTCCGGGCAATGCTAAGGGGACCATATATGGTGCTGGGAACTGAGCCAGAGTTAGCTGCATGCAAGGCGTATGCCTTAACTCCTCATCAGCTGCCAAAACTTTATATACTTAAAGAGGTGGTAAGAAAGGACGAAAAGAGAAATGGCTGAAACAAAATCCTGAGGAGTTACTAGGCTAGACCTGCACAGGAAAGGGATGTATGTGTCATTCAACAGGGATAAAAGGAAAAAGACACAGACGGATTCTGTTAAGTTTCCACATCAAGAGCAATAAATAAAAGTGTTTCCTCAATCAAAGCCATCAACTAAAAATGAAGAACAGGGTGGGTAAATCTTAAGAAAACACAGAAGCATGAGAGTTGCTACAGGCAACAAGATTACCTAAGTGATTCTCGGAAAAACTGCTCGGCATCATGAAATTTAGGCACATGTAGCTCTGGTTCCTCTAACTGACTTCACCAAGCAACTGTCAGCTGTGCGACTTCTAGAGAAAAGTCCTACATGGGACCTACATGGGACAGAGGATACAGATGGCTACACTAATGTAATAAGAATTCTGTGGAACAGGTGTTATAGAAGTGAAATGAGTCTCCAGGAGAGAAGAAATGATATAATAAAGTTAATGAATGACTTGAATAATTCATAGCAGTACGATTCCTAATAGCCAAAATGTGAAAATAACTCAAATACTAAATCAATCAATAAACTGTGGCATATCCACTAATAGTATACTTATTATTCTTGCCTAAAAATGAAACATCAGAAGATCTACAATGTAGATCAACTTTTCCAAAAATATTATGTAGAGCCAGAGACACAGTTCAGTGGGTAAAGTGCTCATGGGGCATGCTGCTGACATGGATTTGCTCCCCAGCACGACATAAAGTCCCTGAGCACTCCAGGAGTGATTGCTGATTAGAGACCCAGAACAAAGCCCAGAGCACAGCCAGGTGTGGTCCAAAAACAAAACAAAACAAAACAAAAATAAAAACAAAAAACCCTAAAACATCACATTGGGCCAACAGAGATACTCAATGGGCTGAGTACAGGATTTGCATGCCAGGGGCTGTCAGACTAGATTCACTGTCACTGTCCTCCCGTTGTTCATCGATTTGCTCAAGCGGGCCCAGTAACGTCTCCATTGAAGACTTTTGTTGTTACTGTGTTTGGCATATCGAATACATCACCGGTAGCTTGCCAGGCTCTGCTGTGCGGGCGAGATACTCTCGGTAGCTTGCCAGGCTCTCCAAGAGGGGCGGAGGAATCGAACTCGGGTCAGCCATGTTGGCTGCATGCAAGGCAAACACCCTACCGCTGTGCTATTGCTCCAGCCCCCAGACTAGATTAGATTAGATTAAATTAGATTCCCAGCACAGATCTAGGAGAAGCCCCTGCACATCTCCAGCTATGGCCGCCAAAAAGAGAGCAAACAATCGAATGAGAAATTTAAAAATAGAAACATTATGATATGTGAAAAAAAAAGCCAGTCACAAAGGTCAACTAATGGATGATGCACTTAAAAGAAATATCCAGAATAAGCAAATTCATAGAGACAGAAAGTAGATTTGTGGTTGTCAAAGATGGAGGAACAAAGAAATTAGAACTGACTGCTAACAGGCAGAGGGTTTCCTGTGGGGTGACAGAACGATTCTGAAATTTGACAGTACTCCAAGAAGGTGTACAAGATCGTGAATATAACAAAACCATGGAATCGTGTGTTTTAACATCGTGAATTTTATGTTGGGTAAATCTTACCTCGATTTCCAAAAAGCACCCCCAAAAAAAGAACATCGAAAGGGAAGTGAATTAGAGGGTATCTGAAATATCAAAAGTGAACAGAACTAACGACTAAGAGTCGAGATAAGCTTGAAGCACAGAAGCAGCAGGAGTGAAGGTGAGAACTGGAAGGACTTGAGACGAAACTCAAGAAAGTAAGAAAGAGATTAGCATTCCAGATTTCAGAGATTCAAATTGGGGGCGGGGGGGGGGGGGTTGCACAGAGTATGGCTGTCAAAACAGATCTCAGATTTAGAATAGAGGTTATTACCACAAGAGTTCGAGAAAAAATGAAATTGTCAGAAAGCTTAACCACATCTACAGAACGGAAGAAGGAGTGACATGTAATAGATAGTGTGCCATCAAAAAAGCAAATTATACACTTAAGATATAACTGAATAATAATATATCACATAGTCTATGTATTTCAGGACTGGGCCTCCTCCACCCAGCTCCCCCACCTTCCAGTAGCTATACAGTTACACCCACCAACTGCTATGTAACCCCATCAACGGCCAGGATCCAGAGATTCTAAAACTAAGCTCCCAGAAGCTTATTCTTATTCTCGAGTTCTCACTCTCAGAGAACCCGGCAGGCTACTGAGATTATCATACCCACCTATATTTCTGACTAGGAACATCTGCCCCAAAAACTTCCATCCCTCTCGGAGAGCCCGGCAAGCTACCGAGAGTATCCTACCCGCACGGCAGAGCCTGACAAGCTAATCGTGGTGTACTCGATATGTCAAAAACGGTAACAATGAATGATCCTCATTTCCCTGATCCTGAAGGAGCCCCCAATATGTCATCGGACTATACTAGCACGTGACAGGGATGAATAGAGACGTTACTGGGCTGGCTCGAGCGAATCAATGAACAACGGGGTGATAGTGATAGTGATAGTTTATGTATATTTTCATATCCATATATAAAAGTCTACAAAGAGGAAAGATTTTAACCTAAGAGTAAAGGTCAAATTAGTCAAAACTATCAAGATAGTAGCCTCAAGTCATTCAACAATGATTTAACTAAAAGACTATGTCAAAGGTACTTTGTTAGATAACAGGAAATAAACAATTTATTTCTTGACTATCCTCATTCCTCTCTCTCTTCTCTTCCTGTGCAAACTGAGTAAATTGCAACTTTGTGACTCTGTTGTAAAGACAGGAGAGTAACACAGGATGTAGCACACTGTAAGTGCATAATCAATGAGGGCTGATTTCTACCCCTTTAAATAGGGTCTCTGACTTCAGAGATTGAGGAGTTTGTTAAAGGGACACCTCCATGGTTAACATTATTTACAAATTACCAGGTGTCACATGCCATGCTCAGCACTTAACATGTACTAACACATCTTATTCTCATAGCATTCTTCAGAGATTAACTAGATAACTCGCTTTCTATAACTTAGAGATGAAGACTGAGGCATAGGAAAGTTGAGGAATTGGCCCAAGTTTTGTTTTCTGTTTTTTTTTTTGTTTGTTTTTTGGGTCACACCCGGTGGTGCACAGGGGTTACTCCTGGCTCATGCACTCAGGAATCACTCCTGGCGGTGCTCAGGGGACCATATGGGATGCTGGGAATCGAACGCAGGTCGACCGTTTGCAAGGCAAACGCCCTTCCCGCTGTGCTATCACTCCAGCCCCGGAATTGGCCCAAGTTTTAAAAAAAAATGTAGAGCCACATTTAAATGCAGAAATCCTTGTTTCAGGCATTGTGCTTTTAATCAGAAGGGTATGTCTCACACCAGAAGCTGCCAAGAAATGGCTAGGAATTTAAACTGAAGTACATGCAAGAAACACAGTCAAACAAGGAAAAGGAACAATGTTTGGCAGTACCCTAGCTGTATTTTTAAGGGAATCTGCCTAACAAACAGGGAAGGACTAAAAGTCCCTTATTAAAGTACTAAGAAGATGCATCAGATACAGAAATCATTCTCGACAGCAACTACGACACTCAGGGATGTTGCCAATTCTGGATACCTCACAAAATGTATAAACGATTAGACCCGGGAGCAACGTGCCATTGATGAAGCATAATTCACCAGAAACACTGTGACTACCAGGAGCATGTAGCATAAGCAAAATAAATACAAGCAAAGTCACTCAACAAGTTTAACCTGATGCTGATAGGATTTACAATGATATTGCAGATGAAACTTGTCCCGGATCAAGTGAGGAAATCACCAGACGAGTCTTGAACAAGTTCTCCCTGTCCCTAGTCCTTTGCTGCCACCACCTTCAACGGCTGCTCCTCAAAAGTTCATTTCTAGGCTAACGCCCCATCCTTCTATTCAGTAGATTTTGTTCAGATATTTTTAATTTTTACATTCTTCCCCCCACCCCCACCCAAAATCTGTTTCAAATGATTCAGATTCAGCTCTACCCAAAGGAATAAATATTTCCATACACTCTCTCGTGAGCCTGGTAGAAAATCACAACTACAACTTCTGTGGCCTGCCTTAAGATTTTAAAACTAAAAACATGCCTGTCAAGAGGCAGGCTGGGGGTTGGGAGGGAAAAGGGGGCCATTGGTGCTAGAAAATTGCATGCTTGAAACTCAACTGTAACTCTGTAGATCACTGTGCTTAAATTAAAAAATTAATTTAAAAACAAACACCTTTGCTTCAAAAAGTTAAAAAACATAATATATCCAGGTGAAATTAAAAAATATATAATTAAGATAGTGTAGGATGACATTGCTTTGTCCTTTCTCCCTTGCCACAAGGAGCTTAGGTTTATCAGGTTACACCCATAACAGTGCTCCCGAGTCATTCCCATTCCTTTCTTTATCTGTTACCACTTCTATGCTCTCCATCCCAACCAGTTAATCAGCTTCTCCCCTAATAAGAATCTGTTAATGTGTAAGGTCAGATCCTGCAAGGACACTGAAATTGTATTGTAAGTTAATATTGCCTTTCTCCTCTCCTAATGTTTTTGAATAGTTTAATGCAATGTCCTTTTTCTATAGATACAGGAAGGCAGTTAAAATTATGCTTTGTAACTTAGGATTTAATTAGCTTTGAATATTATTCACTCCCGGGCATCTGCTTTCTTGACTTAAGCCTCAGTTGCCCTTAGTTCCTAAAACCCCAAAAGCAGGGTCCCATCGAGGGACTGAATGGACCCAGGGCAAGCGGTGAGCCACCCTAGCATCGAAATGGGCCAGGCCAAAGTGCCACGATTCTTAACTATAAGAGCTTGATCATGGACAGATGCTGTCATGATACAAAAGTACCAACGAGACTAGGACCCTGCTAGGGATAGGAACGACTATCTGGCCTGAGCACTGTAATCTGAGATTGAGATGGTCCTAGGAGAGCAATTCTATAAATTTAAGGTATTTCTTACTGTATCCATACAAAATGATTTATATTATGTATGCTTATATGTTTATTGAACAAGGAGAGGAGAAACACACCAGGGGATTCCGTTGTAGGGTGGGTCAGCCTGCTGAGAGAGAATCTGTCCTAGAAGCAGCTTTCCCTGAGGGAAAGAACTTTACCCCTATTGATTGTGACCACACCTATGTGTAATTGTTACCCCCAACCCCGCATGGTTTTGGGATTTAACTAGACTGTAAGAGTGGGCTGGGGGATAAAGATTCAGACTCCAGAGCAAGGGGAGAAGGGGATCAAAATCCAGACTCCAGAAGGAGGAGAAAGGGAATCCAGATTCCAGAGGCAGAGTAGAGAGACAGGAATGAACGGAGAGAGGATTGGAATAAACTGCAACTAAGACCAACCAGCCTGGCCCTCATTCCTTCCTCTTCCTACCCATCGCCATCGACCTCCCCGGGGTGGGGGAACCGGCGTGAGACTACCGAACGCGGGCAGTGGGAGAGATAGACTGCTGCTGTCTTTTTGAGTTTACACATCTACATCTGGCATCCCTGGGTGCCGTTTTTTTAAGTTTACACAAGACAGTACTGCTGAAAGTGTACTGCTAACCTGTTACTGCTTATTATTGCTATTACTTATTAAAATAATAACAATGCTGTCATTAAATATCATTAAAAATAAAAATCTCAATAGAAAATATTTTTGTGAATAGTCAACAAAAATTATAATATTTTAAAAATCTATCCACTTTTTTTTTTAATAACATTAATAGTTTTAAGATACAATTCTGTCCTAGGAGCTTGCTAGTGCTCCTGGAAAAATTTCTAAGTGGCACGTGCTACTCCATCATGAGAGCAGAAGCACAAGGGAACACAAGGATTCGGGCTAAACATCCTGACTTGGTGCTGTCTTTCCTAATCGTGATGGGAAGCAAGCCCCCTTCACTTTCTGGAATGTGGCAGCCTCATCTGTGAGATGGAAACAATAAAGAATTGTCCTACCTACCTCACAGAATTATTGTAAAATCAAAATAGACACTAGTATATCAAAGAACTTATTCTGAGTCCTATAGAGTACCTCATTACTATGCAGTTACTAAATTTTTCTTTCATATAATTATCTAACACTGCTGCTTTATATAACTTTTATTTTGCCTGTCGTTGGTTTTGAAGCCACACCCGGCACTGCTCAGGGCTGATGCCTGGCTCTGGCAGAGCTTAATTGAACCCAGGTCAGTCATGTGCGAGGCAAGCTCCCGATGTGCTGGACTATCTCTCTGGCCCTACTTAATATCTTTTCTATACTATATACAGTATACACGTGTGTTTTTAAGATTTGGAAATATAAAAAAAACTATCAGAGTGTGATCAGGGGAAAAAAAGTATTTGGTATTACCTCCTGGAATCTAATCTAAGATACCCCAAACTTATTGAATTAAGAACTGCAATTCCATAAAAGTAAGATTCCTGTGATTCTTATGCCCTGTAAGATTTGAGAAGCACTGTATCACAGAATAGTACCACTTAACGCAATCATATACGTAGGAAATTATTTTCACAAATGCTAGTTAAAATACATGCATCTAAATTCAGAAATTTGAAAAGATCAAGAGAAAAAATGATTTTCCTTAAGATAAGAAGCCATATCTTTCTCATTCTACTAGTTGTGTCTCTTTCAGGATAGACAATGTTCCTTTAATAGAGCAAAAAAATTAATTATTAATATAAAAGAAATATGGAAGATAGAAATGACTGTACATTCACCCTTGCATAGAATATGACCACTTAATATCAATTATTAAGCATATATTCACCATTTAGATTAAATATTTATATATTAGGCATTAGGGTAAAAAAGCAGAATGAGTATTTTAAATTTTATTTGTATTTGAACATGGTCACATCCAAATTTATAAACAACAATAGTCAGGTCAGGAGCAAAGAGAGAGTGCAGTGGGGTAAGGAACTTACCTTGCACGCAGCTGATCCGAGTTAAATCTCCAGCATTCCATATGGTCCCCTGAGCACTGTCAAGACTGATGATACCCTGAGCACAGTTAAGAGTGACCCACCCCCTAAACTCCCATAAAGTATAGTCCGATTGGGCCAGTGACATGATTCAAAGGTTGGAGAGACACGTGGAAGGTGAGGTTCAATCCTTGGTACCACATGGTTCCCTGAGCAACAGGAAAGAAGAGAGGGAGAAAGGGAGGAAGGGAAGAAGGCAGGCAGGTAGGTCAGAGGTTGTGGGAGTATGAAATCCACTAAGCATCCATCAGGAAGCAATCACTTTGAAGAGGAAAGACTCCCAACAACATAAAGGGTGTCTAGTCAACTCTGAAATTAGATAGATTCAAACTCTTCCTCTGGCTTAGATTTTCAACAATATGCTAATGTTTCTAGCCTCAATTTCCTCATGTAAAAATTACGATAATAATAGCACTAATATTAGATATACATATTATAGCACTAAGTTTTAGAGATTCAAAAAGAAAAGTGACATGAACCACTTAGGGGAAACAAGCACTTGTTTGTGTATTTAAACATGAAAGTAAAATTTACCTTATCAAGTTTTAATTCCAATTCTGCGACATCTCCTTCTACTTCTTCCAAAGCAGCTCTAAAAAAATTAAGTATAAAATAAGTTATGTTATTTTATATGTCTAATATGTATACTTTACTCCTAAAAATAAACTCTAAATAAAATTAGGCATGAATACTTAAAAGTTACATTTCACATAAAGTAATAACTACCTTAGGATTGGTATGAATACTTCATAATTACATAATAAAACACAAAACACAATTATTGCTTAATAAGAGACCACATTAGGTTGAGTTAATCAAAGTATGTGTATTATTCAAATTTACAACATCAATTAGAACTATTTAACATCTCTTGAAACAATTTTTTTAAATTTCAAGTTGAGTCATAAAAAGATACAGATTTCTATTCAACCAAGCACAAATAATCAACAAGCAAAGTATCTTTGACAACTAAACAGACTGAATTTTCTTGAAAAATAAAAATAAACTCTTGCTTAATGCGCCATTTTGTATCGAATGTAGTTCTCAAAAATCAGCAAATACTCCATACTGACAAACAGATATAATAAAAGCATAATACTAAATAAAACTTGATACCTACCACTCTAAAAGACTACACTAAGTCCCTGGAAATTTGTTTAGAATAAAACAATATCAGCTAAAACTTTCTAAGAATAATTGTATTTTACACTTAGCAGTAATATGTAATAAAATACAAGTCATCTACCTTAAGTTGCTGACACCTTCTTGGTAAATCAGTAATTTCCCAGTAGCTTTTTCTTAAACTATCAAAATTTGTTTCAACAAGATTGCTCCAACTGGGGGGACTGGTCATCCCCAAAATTACTTTGAATTTTGGGTCAGATATGTACAATTAGACAATAAAGCCAAGAGAAGCCTAGATTAAGATCTATTCCTAGAACTACCCACTTAAAATCTATGGGACCCTAGGGGCTGGAGCAATAGCACAGCGGGTAGGGCATTTGCTTTGCACGCAGCCGACCCGGGTTCAATTCCCAGCATCCCATATGGTCCCCTGAGCACCGCCAGGGGTAATTCCTGAGCGCAGAGCCAGTGCATTGCCGGGTGTGACCCAAAAAGCAAAAAAAAAAAAAAAAAAAAAAAAAATCTATGGGACCCTAATAGACACTGCTTTTATTTCGCCTTGTGATTCTACTTTTCCATCTGATTATGTTTACTGAAAGTTCTTTATGGGAAAAAAAAAGGAAATTTTATGACTATTCCAAAAACTAAATACAGTTAACATTCAGGTCAAAAAAGCAGGAACTGGTGCTATGGATGTGGCTCGGAGATGTGGTCAAAACAAGCAAACAAAACCACTTGCTTTTGCTTTCCTGCCCTCTCCTAAAATTCTTTTCTGCCAGGCAGGAAAAGGAGTCCACAGAGAGATGTTGGGGCAAACTCTCCTTTTCCTGAAAAGAACAGAACCTCACACCATCCTGTCCTTCACAGTATCACTGTATCACTGTACCACTGTTATTCCATTGTTCATAGAGTTACTCGAGTGGACACCAGTAATGTCTCCATTCGTCCCAGCCCTGCTGCCGTACGTATTGGAGGCTCCTTCAGGGTCAGGGGAATGAGACCCGTTATTGTTACTGTTTTTGGCATATCGAATATGCCAGGGGGAGCTTGCCAGGCTCTGCGGTGCATCCTGTCCTTAGGCTCCCAAACTACAGATGCTAGGGATTAATCCCCAAGCTGTGGGGACCGAGTGCTTGAGGGCTGTCACAAAGAACTCTGGACCTCAGAGTCGGCTCCGGGCAGAGCCACCCCCACCCCACTCCCAGGGAACTCACCCCCCACATAAAAAGCCCAGAAGGAAAGATGCTGATGTGTGCATAAGGGAAAAAAGCACAAATCAGCACTCTACCTGTTAACTGTAACTCTGAAAAATGGAAAAAGAGGAGCACAGAGTACAAATGAGAGGGCACACCTTTCAGATTGCTTAGTTGCCAGAAATGTATTTTTAAATAGATTTTACAAATTAGAAGGGAGAGAAATCTGCACAGATGTCCCCATGCCCCTCCTGGGGGGGGGGGGGCGAACTGGGTGAGAACCTCTTCACCTACATGCAGGCAGGCAGCCTCCTGCGTAAATCCTGGTCTCACGGCTCACTCCCCTCACTTGTCTGAGTACCCCAGGGCACAGACTCTTAAAATATTTGGTGAGTCAAGAAAGAAACTCCACCACTATTTATTCTTCCAATTCTTCCAGGAACATCTCTTCATTTATACTTTAACTTTAATTTAGTTTGGTTCAATTTTCACTGTCAAATGAACTAAAAGGAGCAGAGAGAGATTTGACTGAACCCCTGGTTTCGACTAGTTTGCCAGAAATTCTATGTAATTTCTTTCCTCGATCTTTGCTCATTTTGTGCAATCTTTTTTTGCCTTCGTGAAATGCCACTTTGAAGAAGTTATTTAGTAAAACAAGAGAGAAAATGTGTTTAAGAAAAAAACTGTCAAGCCCTTTGTAATTATAAAATACAAACACCAAAGTTCTACTTGATCGTAAAATGTATGTGAAGACTTGTAACAGCAACTAAGCATCTGAGGCAGCCTGGTTAACTGCTGGAAGCTCCTTAGTATAGCTCAGTTCAAGTTTAACTCTCACTCACTTGCCTGAGTCTAGGACATTCTGTCTATTTTTCATCTGGAAAATGTGTAGAGAAATGCCTATTTAAAAGATTTGGCTGTTCTTAAACACCAAATGCTTCTTATTTTGAAATCATCTTCTAAAAAGTACTGTTTCCATTTAACCACTATTTAATGGACGGTCACTTGCACAAGAACGTTAGAGAAGTCTAGCTTCTATCTACTTCCGCATAGCTAATAAGTATAACCTTTAACTTATTGTTAATTGACCAATTTTGTTTTAAAATATTACAAAAGATATTCAGACAATCTCCCAACCTATGAATACTGGACTTGCGCGTAAACATTGAAGTCTATCAAGTAATATGAATATATAAAGTATAGTAATAGTCAGAAATAACTTTAAAGTCAAAAAGATATTTAAAAACGATACTGAATTCTGTATTGTTTGAAACCCAATCACAAGCAACTGTACAACTCTTATCTCCTGGTGATTGAAAAAAAAGTAATAATTAATTACCAAAAAATGAAGGGGAAAAAAGCCTGATGAGGGACTGTCTGTATTATGATGTTAAGAACACACGAGCGCTTTGCTTTGTACCCTCAGCCCTGCTTACTGAGCTGAGTTTTGCCGACTGTTTCTACTCATCAATCCAAAGAACCATTCTGGAACATGTTCAATACATGAATGAATGAGTGAAATAAGATAATTTATAAAGGGGTCGGGAGCCTGTACAGCACTCAGGTACATACCTAGCCTGCCCCAAACCCGGGATCAATGCTGACTCCTACAGTCCCCTGAGCAAGGCTGGGTCTAGCCCTGGAGAGCCCTGAGTCCCCCCAGATGTGAGAGCCCCCCGGACAGCTGGAGAGTTCCACGGGCCTGAGCAGCATGGCCTCTTTGGGCCCTTGCATGAAGCAGCTTTTCTGAGAATCTCTAGTGGGGCTGGGAGGTTCCTCCCTGCAAAAGAGAGTAATAACGAAAGCAACAGCCCTTCAAATACTGAGTGAATTCTCCCAAACACTGAGCAATATGTGTTATAAACGCATATCGCGTTAGAGGTCAATATTAAAAGACCACAGCCTCCTTAGCTTCAAATTGAGTTGTAAAGGTAAAAGTAAAGGTAAAGGTAAAGGCCCTCCTGTTGATCGTCGATTTGCTCGAGCGGGCCCAGTAACGTCTCCATTGGAGACTTTGTTGTTACTGTGTTTGGCATATCGAATACTCTCGGTAGCTTGCCGGGCTCTCCAAGAGGGGCGGAGGAATCGAACTCGGGTTGGCCATGTTGGCCGCTTGTAAGGCGAACGCCCTACCCGCTGTGCTATCGCTATTAAACATTTTCCTAATTAAAATGTTCACACATTATCAGTAAAGAAAAAATTAAGTAGCAAAACAGGCTAAACAAAATGATGCTAAAAGAAGTGGAGGTGACTAGGGAGACGGCCCAAAGGGCTGGAGCACATGATCTGCAAGGAGGAGGTCCCAGGTTTCATCCCAGCACCACCGGTCCCTCAAACAGGAAGGAGGAGGGGGGTGGGGCTGGAGCGATAGCACAGTGGGTAGGGTGTTTGCCTTGCACGCGGTCAACCCGGGTTCGATTCCCAGCATCCGTATGGTCCCCTGAGCACCGCCAGGGATAATTCCTGAGTGCAGAGCCAGGAGTAACCCCTGTGCATCGCCAGGTGTGACCCAAAAAGAAAAAAAAAAAAGGAAGGAGAAGGAGGAGAGGGAGGAGGGGGAGGATGAAGGGGAGGAATGGGATGGGGTTGGAAGGGGAAGGGAGTGGAGGGGAGGACCTGAGGACCCAGTAGCTAAAAGAGCCGCCCTGCAAATGAGAGCAGATCCTAGTGCCACCCACCCATGGGAGCGGGGTGCAGATGGTTCTGCTCTCTGGGGTGGCAGCACCGCAGGAGAGGAGCTGGTGTTCAGAGTCCGTGCTCCCAATGAGCCTCACAGCCAAGGTGACAACTAAGCAGGCGCAATCTCTGGACTTCAGAGAATGAACCAAGGAAAAAAAGGGAAAGGAGCGAGGTGGAGGGCTGGGGTGGGGGGAGGAAATGTGGGGGGGGTGCAGGGAAAGTCTTATGGTCAGAAGTGCATGAAATCACCCTGAAGTCAATCCAGCGCACCCACATGTGCCACCCTCCCACGCCGCTGAGCACTGTCAGCATGGCCCTGAGCACCACCAAGCCTGAACATCACAGCACTACCAGCCTGACCACAGAGCCATCCTGCCAAGTGTCACCAGTATTGGCCTGGGACACACACCCCCACCCCCACACCACCCCCCGCCCCCCCCCCCCACACACACACACACAAGCACTGGAGGTAGGGCTGAGAGACGGTACTAGGGTTGAGGATTTTGCCTTGCATGGGGCCAACCCTAGCTCAACCCCTGGCACCATATGGTGACCACCCCTAAGCACAACATCAAGAGTAGCTCCTGAGCACGCCAGGCATGGTCCAAATATCAAAAAATGAATAAAAATAGAAGGCATTTGGGAAAGTCGCCCAGCAAACTCTACGGAGCCCGGCAAGTCTGGCCTACAAGCTGCTTCTGTGCAGTTCATGAGTTCTTCACAGCTTTCTTTTGGAGGGGAGGGGAGGGGGGTATTTGGGCCCTACCCTAGGGATGCTCAGGGCTCTTTCCAGGCTGTCTCTCAGCCACTCCTGAGAGTGTATATGATAACAGGGATCAAACCAAAGTGGGCAGCAGGCACATCACACCCACTTTATCTCCTGTACTGTCTCTCCACACCTACTTTTGCTCAGGGAGGGTGGGTGGTGGGTGGGTGTGACAGGGGCCACTCCTTGCTGGGTGCTTGGAGGATGCGCCAGGCCGTACCAAGGGTCACCCCCAGGCCTCCCACCTTCGGGGTTCGTTGAGCTTTTGTCTGGCCTGGCTTTTAGCTTTTCAAACAGTCAGGGGTTAAATTTAAGAAATAACGTTAAATGGTACATGAAAATTACATTAAACTCAAACCTCACTGTCCATAAATAAAGTTTGAAAGCCAAGTTCATTCATTTATATGTTGTACTTTCATACTTAAATGGTAGAAGATAAGGCCCATAAAGCCTAAAATATTTACTATTATCAAGCGCTTTATAAAAAAGGACACTGACTCCGTATTATGAATGTCCTACATGAGCATAAATTTTTATTCTCTAAAATATGTACAGGCTATATTTAGAACTCTGGTTGACTGGACCCTAAGAGGTGGAATAAGTCCCAAATTCAGAAAAGTAGGCAATTTATTTTTACTAGCAACAGCTTCAGACTTTTATCTACTCATGTGTCACAGTTTTTGTTTTTTTGTTGTTGTTGTTATTTTAATGAACAACTCAAATAATAGTTAACTAAAAGCATAAAGCCAAAATAGGAAACCAGCCTAGGAGCAAGTACTAACACTGAGACATTTCTAATTACACAGTGATCATCTGGGGCTGTGAAATAAATAAAGCTCTATGAGAAGCACAGAAATAGAACTCTCCCCACACCCAGTTAATTGCATACCCCTGGTGCGGCAATGAACTTTTAAACCACTATTTTTATAAGAGTATCCATTAAAAAGAGCTAATAGTATGTACAATATGAATATTATATTTTCTTGATGAAACTGGTGGGAAAAGGGGAAACGTGATAAAGAATCATTTTAGCCATTTATTTGAGAACCCAAAGAAGAGGGGGCGGGGTAGGAAACTATTTCCACTTCAACCTGGACAATATCCTTAATATGAAATTAATAACCTAAAACTGGGTCACATGCTGATGCAAGCGAAAAAGCTGCAGGAGGATACTCCTGCTCGCTAATAAGCATGGAACTATTCTCCAACAACTGAAGATGGACTTGAGGTCCAAGTCCTAACTGTCCCCTGGAGAATTATCAAACAGGTAATTACTCCAACGCAAAATGCAGATTTTGAAATTAACGTCTCTGCTCCTTGTTTTACAGTCTATGTTCCTGAATTGTCTCTGGTGGTTGTGTAGAGCGTGCGGGTGGGAGAGCGCATGCACACAATAGCCAGCACACCTGGGTTTCAGACACCTTGGACCCCTGGTGGCACAACCTGGCGGGGAGTGACCACCCCTCAGCACTGTCCGCTGTTGCAGTGGCTGGGGAAGCATGCTTGGATGCAGGCACCCCAAGTTCCATTGGCTCACTGGGAATGGCCCCGAGCACTCCAAATAAAACTCAGTTTGTATGTAAACTGTATCACCATTTGGTTACTCAGAGGAGTTGCCTGTGTGTCCATCATGGTACCCACCATCCACTCCCACTTCCAGCTGAGCGGCCTTCTCCCTTCTTGGGTGATAATTAATAGCCTATTGTTGGCAAAGAAAGGACAATGGTTGAATGGGAGACAGCTCACAAAACCATGGATACAACGGGTGGCAAAATTAGGAGACCAAAAAAAAAAAAAAGAAAAAAATCCCCATCCCAAGATGAGACCTTTCTTCTCTGAGTTTTCAACCAGAACACAGAGTACCCACCCTGAAAAATTATTTTCTTAAGGGAAATGTCTCACAGAGATCGGGAAGACAACTCCAGTGGCAGACAAGAGCGCCTCTCATGGATGAGACCCCAAGTCTGCTGCCCTTCCTACTCCCACTGGCCCAGCACTGCCAGGGGAGGCCTCGGGTGTCTGTCCCCTCCCACTCCCAGAACCCACGGGTCATGCCCTCCAGCTCAAGCACTGACACACTGGACCCTACTTTTCTGTCTAATTTTCACTACTCTGTGTTGTGGGTCCATATTTTACTGCTAAATGTGCGAAAAAGGTTCTATTTCAATTTAATCTACAAAATACAAATGAAGTCTCTCCCATTAATATATATGACAATTACATTTTAAAATACATGTTAAAAAGAAAAAATCTTAGTGTATTGAATGCTTCTCAGTAAGTACCCAATTACTGTCAGCTCTGATTCTTAAGGAAAACACATCTTTTCTTTAACATCTGATGGGGACAAGAGGGAGGGAAGCAGCTTCTCAGGTGAGGTTATCACATGCTTTGTTTGTTTGCTGATCTGTCTCAGGGCCATGCAGCAGTCCTGCTCAGGGCTGGTGGAACCCTCCTGGCCAGGGCTTGGGATCAAGCTTGGGCCTCCTGCATGCAAAGCATGCTCTAAGGCCGCTGAGCTATCTCTCCAGCCCCTATCACATACTTTCAACAAGAATTTGAAATGGTTTAAAAGGGAACAAAAATTTTTATTTATTTTTTTTCAAGGGCATAACATTTTTTTATTTATTTATTTTTTATTAGTGAAACACCATGAGGTACAGTTGTTCACCTTACAAGTTTTTGTGCTTCGGTTTCAATTATACAATGATCGAGTGCCCATCCCTCCACCAGTGCCCATTCTCCACCCCCAATGATCCCAGTAACCCTCCCACCCTTCCCATCCTCCCCATCCCATCCTGCCTCTGTGGCAGGGCATTAAAGGAACAAAAAATTTTAAAACAGTCTAGAATCAGCAAATAAATCAAGTCCAAATTCCTTCAACAGAAAACACTTTAAAACTTTTGCCTCTTCCAAAAATTATATGCCAAACACATATTGGAATCTCTTCCTAACTTCTTTATAGCTTCAATAAAGCCACAGGATCACATATTTGAAGGTTCTTTTTATTTTCCAGAGTAATAAGGTCAGTTTCATTTGATTTCTCTGTGAGCTACAAACTTCACATGCTCAAAGATCAAATACCGTTACCAGTCTGAGGGAGAGTTACGATGTGGAATGAGGGCCGGAGTGGTAGTAGAGTGGTTAGGGCACTTGTCTAGTATGCAGCCTACCCCGATAAGACACTCCATACGGTCCTACAAGCTCATCAGTAGGGATCCCTGAGCACCACTGAGAGTGACACCAAGTAAAACAAAAAAGGATTCTGGATGAACTTTATTGCGCAATAATAATAAGCCACCTTTTCAAAAGTCTGTGCTCTTTGTTTTGTTTGGGGGCCACACCCACCAGTGCTCCTGGCTCTTTGTCAGGTCACGCCTGGCAGGGCTCAGGGATCACAGGGGTCCTGGGGATCAAACCCTCCCCACTGAACTATGGCTCCGGCCCCTAAAAGTCTGTGCTTTGATTTTTAAAGGTCTCAGTGAAATCAAAAAGGTCTTTCTTCTCCAAATATTATCTTAGAAATGTTGCAACAGTTCCTATTTGCTCAGATTGGTCTGCGAGGCAAATCTAGGAAGATCCCTGAGAAATTCAACAGAGTAATAGTTAAGGAAATAGAGGGGAAAGACGAGAAATTTCAATATACAAATAGCATCTGGTATACTTTCAAAAAATAAAAATTACTAAAATAAAAATCTGACTAAAATAAAACTTTGACTAAAATCAAGTATCATGAGTCCCTGAGATAACTGTTTCATTTCTCCAGGCTTCCATTCTCTCATCCATAAAAAGTGAGGAATGGATAGAATTATCTTTTAATATCACTTCCAGATTTTAACTTCTATTATCCTGGAATAAGTATTCAAAGGAAAGCAAGAACCTGGATTTGATTATCTTCCACCAAGCAGCATTTCCTTTCAAGTATGCTTTCAACAAAAGAAAACAGAAAAAAAAAATTACAAGCCATGAAAACCTTTGCCAAAAATGTATGGTTCACTCATTCCTTTCAAAAATTTCCAATATAAGCATCTTACAAGGCAAGATGGAGACTATCGATAATAATAGTGGGGTTTTTCTTTTTCAGTTTGTCTGTTCAGGTTAACATTTTAAGGAAAAAGAATTTTAACTTCTGTTCACATGTATTTTGAGTAAGCTCCATTTACTTCCTTTAGAATATTATTATGTTCATAGTAAACATTACTATAACCCAAAGAAAAAGGAACTTTAAAAAAAATGGGGGCAGGGGGGATGTGGGGCTGCAGAGAGATAATAAGGGGTTAAGTCATTTGCCTTGTGGGATCCCATGCACCTATATGGTCCTCTGACCAGCAGTGGTCCCTGAGCACCACTGCGTGTGCCCTTCAAATGCCCAAACACAGTACCCAAAGCAAAATCATCAGGACAAGCGTTAGGAAGAATGGTACTGAAATGCCACTTACTCAGTCACAGCCCCAGGCTGAGTGGCACACAGTAGCAGCTTCAGGTGGATGAGTGAGAGACAGGGAAGGCAAAGCCAGAGAACTCCCTTTTGGAGTCGCTGGTGCTCAACCATGGACCGGCGCACTGCAACCCACCCTGTGTGAGCACCAAAATCACGCGTATGCAACCTGTGGGAATTGCAGTAACAATAACAGCAACCGCGGCGAGGAAAGGGGGAAAATAAATAAACAGCACACAATTCAAATGTTACCCAGATCACCGTCCCACGCAGGAAAGTGGGAGTGTGAGAAAGGAGAAGTACAGGATCTTCCGTTGCCAGGGATCCAGATTCTCTCCTTAACAAGGGCACGATTTCAACTGTCACTCCCAGAATGTGCTCTGCAGAGCAGATCAGAGTGATATAAAAGGTGTTGTATTAAAAAATAAAAAATAAAAAGGTGTTGTATTATCGGGTGCAGTGGCAAATTCATTATTTATGGGAAATTAGCCTAAAGAAGCACTAGTAATGCTTTACTCCTGATCAGATGGGAAATGACTTAATCTCTCTCTCTCTCTCTCTCTCTCTCTCTCTCTCTCTCTCTCTCTCTCTCACAAAGAATCAGTATAGTTTAGAAAGCTGTGTTTCTATTCCTTCTCCTCCCCTTCACAGCCTGGATTTCTTGTTGAGGGAGTTAGCATATTCAAGCAAGTGGAACCAAGTTACAATTACTGTGGAAGTTAACATGATTCTAATGTGCCAAAGAAGAAAGCAATGGAAGACACAACCCGATACACTTTGTTGGGATCAGTAAGTCAACAATGACCTTTGAATAAAAAGTCCCTTTCAGCTTTCCCAGAAGAAGGTGTAAAGCCAGAACAAGGTCCAAAAGGATAAAAGCTGAAGGAGGGAATTTCTGTCTCGAAATTATGAAAACCTCAAGCAAGTTTACCTCAAAAAAAAAAATTAAGGGGTCAGAGCAATAATAGAGCTGGTAGGACATTTGCCACGCATGCAGCCCACCTGGGTTGGATCCCTAGCATCCTGTATGGTCCCACACGCTGCCAGGAGTTCCTTCCTGGACACAAAGCCAGGGGTAATCCCTGAACACCACCAGGTGTGGCCCAAAAACAAACAAAAATTAACCTTCTGCTGCCAAATCAGTATATTCCCAAGAATTCAAATCACTGTAATAGGTTTTGACAAGATAGAAAAATAATTCTTGTCACTGTTTAAATGCTCAACTCAAGGGCAATGCTCATCTTTTAGTTCAGGGTCCTGGGGAGTAATAACAGAGAGAAAAAGAGCACCAGAAACTTCGTGTTTCACAACAGCAGGGTGGAGATCTCCGTGGGGAAAGAACACTGGGACCGACTGAGAAAACTGTCAGGACAATCAAGTCTTTCAAATAAGATGAAACCCTTGGCAGACTCACAATGACGGAAAGCATGATGGTGGGGACATCAAGGGCCAGGCCCAGGCGAAACTGCTGAAAGTTGTCATCACCGAGTGAGGCCGGAGAGCTAGGACAGTGGGTAGGGCACTTGCCTTGCATGCAGCTGACCTGGGTTCAGACCCGGGGATCACATATGGTCACCCAACCCCTGCCAGGAGTTGATTCCTGAGCACAGAGCCAGGAGCAAGCCCTGAGCAGGGCTGGATGTGGCCCAAAAACAAAGAAAAAAGTTCTCTGTAGAGGGCCTGGGACTCAGAGGTGGAGCACTTGCCTTGCACCCGGTTGCAATTCTGACCCCCAACAACTGCCCAACAAGCTGTGTGTGACACTGACAGTATGAGTTTGTGATCCCAGTGCCAGAACAAAGCAACAAGGCACACAATCTCCAGTGCACTTGCAACAGGGGTTCAAGTGTTGACCCTGGCAGGGGTTCAAGTGCTGCCTGGAACCACATACAGTCCTCCAAGCACCACCAAACATCACTCCTGAGCACAGAGCCAGGAATAGTCCCTGAGCACTGCCAGGTGTGACCTCCAACAGCCCTAACCCCGAAGACAAATCTAAGCGTGAAAGGGACAACCAAGTGAGCAAACCCCAAGTCACCCCAACAATAACAAAGGAAAGGGAGGGGTGATACATCATCAAGGACCTGTCCTAGCCTCCCTTTCCATCGCTGTTCCCCATTCCCCTGTTCAGGAACAAGAAATGGCACATAAGACACAGGAAAACCTAGAAAACACAGAGCTGGTAGGTCTGGCAGATACAGTTACTGGACCTTTCCAGGTTCTTGGGACATGAGAGACCCTGAGCAAACCAGAGCCAAGATGCTGTAGGCTCCAGCAGTGTTGGGGGTTCACATGGGCACTGCTGGGGGCTCAGTCTTCGATGCTGCTATGCCCACGCTCAGCTATATTCAGGGCCCATTTAGGACACACTCAGTGGTACTGCGGGGGAGGGCGTGCAGTGTGGAGGTCGCGCCCAGGGCACCTGCCCAACAGACATGCGTGCCAGGCCTTTAAACTACCTCCAGTACCCACATCTATCATTTCCCGGAAGCCCCCGTTCTGATACATGATGAAGATAATTCCACCTTAGAAGATCTCTCTTTTTCCACAATTTGCATGGTACCTTAAGAAAAGATGCATACATTTTTATTGTAATTAGAGGATATAGAATAGTGAGGTGAGGTCACCAGGAGAAGAAAACATTTGCAAGAACAAAGCAACAACTCCAGAACCACAGAGTCTTGAATCAGAAGGAACCTTCGCAAATCACTGAATGTCATCATTGCTTAATGAAAGTAGGGCAGCTGTGTTTAGAGAAGCATTTCACATAGTATTCATCTCCATTAAGACCATGCACTGTTAAAAGATTTGTAAACAGGATGCGGAACAATCAAAATTTAAGAGCCTAATAAACGGGCTTAAATTTTCATATCATAAACCCCCTTTAGATAGAAAGCTTGTGACATACCTGGGGCGGGGGTGGGGGGTGAGCGGGACCAACAATCCTTCATGCTTAAGGGGCTATTCCAGACTCTCTACACAGGGCTCACTCCTAGTGGTGCTGAGCAAGGGGGTGGCAGGGTCCACGGGTGTGCCTGGGATCAAATCTGGGCCTTCTGCATGTGAAGCATGAGCGCAGCCTACTGAGTTAAGCTCTGGCCCCAGATTGTGACAATGAAGCTATGGACTCCTCAGAGAAAAGTCTCCCCTTCACTACCTCCACGAAACACCCGCTGCTCATGCATGGAGCACGTGGCACCCAATGCCAGGCAACGCTGTTGGAGATTAGTGGGCTTCAGTTGCACTGACTGCTGCCCATCCGCAGATGCTGAAGGTTGAAGAAAGCTGATCTCGATGCCTTGAACAGAGACTACGGCTTATTTAGTAATACATGCCTAAACCAGTAAGTAACCAAGTAAAGAACTTTTTCCTAGGAGGACAGATGGCTGAACGAAGCAGGAACCTATTAAGAAGGCCAAGTTGATAGCTCAGATGGCAGGACAAAGACAAAGCACACACAAGGCCCTGAGTTTAGTCCCTGGTACCACATGGATTCTCCATACAGCACCAGGTGTGGCCCTGGTCGTCCCCAAATACAAAATCTTCAGGCCTACAGAGCTGAAGCAACCACTCCCTGGAGTAACACTGTGCCCCGCAAGAAACACTAGGCTGCCCCTATTGGAAAAATTCTGTATGAAGCCCAAGCATTACTACAGAGTGTATGGAGCTTGCCTTCCATGCAGCCAACCAGGGTTCGATTCCCAGCATCCCATATGTGATCTCTGACAGCAGAACCAAGAGTAAGCCCTCACCATCACTAGGTAGGGCCCCAAAACAAACCCCCCAAAATTATCTAATCAGGAAAGGTAGTACAGCAAGTAGGGCATTTGCCTTGCACACAATGACCCAGGTTCAATTCATGATACCACAAACGGTCCCCTGAGCACTGCCAGGAGTAATCCCTGAGCACAGAGTCAAGAATAAGCCCTTAGTACCACCAGCCATGGCCCCAAAATAAACAAACAAACAAACTAAAAAGATTATATAATCTGGGCCTTGGGTCACAGCTGGTTAGATCTCCATCTTAGAGTAGAGGTTACTTACATGGAATTTCCGGTTTCCTCTTGTTCCAGTTTTTAGTTATACCAATTTGCCATGACTTATCTAGTCTCATACAGATAACATGTTCACACAAAAGATAATATGCTTTAGGATTTGTTTAGACAGGAGCCTAAGAGATAGCTTAACAGGCTGAGCCCATGCTTTTGCATGTCACTGACCCGATTCCATCCAGCCCTCCAGCACTAAATACAATTCCCCCAAGTACCACCAGGAGCTGGTCCCAAGCACACCGGCCTAGGATAGCACCAAGCACAATCAGCTGTGGCTCAAAAACAAACCTAAAAAGTCTTTGGAGAAAGCAAAAATAAAAACACACACAAACAGCTGCATAAATCTTAAACTTTAAACCACAAAGCTTAACGTTCAAAGGCAAAAGTCAGTTCTTTCTATAAAGATGAGATGACATAACTTCACTTAAGCACTATAGTACCTACGATAGCACTGTAGCACTGTCCTCCAGCTGTTCATCGATTTTGCTCGAGTAGGCACCAATAACATCTCCATTGTGAGACTTGTTACTGTTTTTGGCATATCGAAGCCATGGGGAGCTTGCCAGGCTCTGCTGTGAGGGCAGGATACTCTCAGTAGCTTGATGGGCTCTCCGAGAGGGGAGGAGGAATCAAACCTGGGTCGGCCTCATGCAAGGCAAACACCCTACCCACTGTGCTATGGCTCTAGCTACAATACCTCTTAAAATTAAATCTTAAAATTTCCCTCTTAGGAATGGGAAACTTGTAATAATTGAGAATATGCAGGAATACACTGAATAAAATGGGAGTTTGACTTTTTGTTGTTTCTGTGTCATCAGCAGTGCTTGGGGAACATGTGGTACCCAGGCTCGACCCAGGGCTTCCCACACATAAGGGTGCATTCCCGTTCCTTAAGCTATCTCCTCGGCCCAAAAGTTTGGAAACACCTTGAAAGAAACCACAAAGGAACTGAGGAAGAATCAATTCACCCCAATATCACCACAAAATAACACTTAGCATGAATCCCTTGAAACATTCAACTTATAATCAAATTGAATCCTGGAACATTCATAAAGAACTCTCAAGGCAGTTACACTAATCAGAAGTGTATGTGTGTGTTGGTGGGAAGAGAGTTTCAAGCAATTTAAACATTTTTACTTGGAAATGAAAATCTTGAGATTTCCATGTTTTTGTTTGGGGACCACACTTGGTATTCAATGCTTACTCCTGGCTCTGTGCTCAGGGATCAATCCTGGGGGGGCCTCAGAGAACCATATGGGGTTCTGGGGGTGGAACTTGGGTCCACTGCATGCAAGGCCCTAGCCCTGTGTCATCTCTCCAGCCCCAGAGATTTCCTTTTCTTTTCCATAACAACAAGATCAAATAACTATTGCTTGGAAGATGTGAATGCAATAAGCAAAGATGCTCACCTTCCTAGACCTTACATTTCATGAAGGATGAAAGGCAATAAACAAAAAGCATACTAAGTCAATTAAACAACATTTTATAAGGTAATGAATGCTATTTTTAAAAAATACAGAAAGAGGCAGGAAGTGGGAACAAGATTTTTTTTAATAGGGGAGTTCAGATGTCCTCACTGAGAAACCAACACCTAAGCAAAGTCTGAAGTGAATGAATCATGCAGAAAAAAATATAAGGGAGGGAGGGAGGGAGTGGTGGGGCAGACCAATGTGAGCACCCAGGCAAGAGGAGAACAAGTCAAGGTGGGGCTTGGAGGAAGTCAAAGAAGGAATGGGAGTCATTAAGAGGCTCCAGAGGCCCAAGTAAAGATTCTAGCTGGTTCTAAGTAAAATCAGCCATTCAAGACCTCTGCTCCTCTGGGAGAGCCTGGCAAGCTACCGAGAGTATCTCTGCTGCAGGGCAAAGCCTGGCAAGCTACCAGTGACGTATTCAATATGCCAAACACAGTAACAACAAGTCTCAAAATGAAGACATTACTGGGCCCGCTTGAGCAAATCAATGAACAACGGGAGGATAGTGCTACAGTGCAAGTGTTAAAGCAGGGAAAAGTCACAATAACAACTTTTTTTGGGGGGGGGGGGGGGTAAGTCATTATGATGCAACGTGGAGAAAACTATAGAAAAACAAAAGTGAAAATGAGAGCCCTGTTAGGAAGCTAGAGACTTTCAGGTAAGAGATGAAGGTGACTTAAACAAAAACTAGGTAACAGGAAGAATGAATGCTCCAGAATTAATGCTGACGGCAGAACCAAGCAGATTTCCTCTGGGCTCAGATGTAGCATGTGAGCAAACAGACAGGTATGACCATGAACAAGGAGATATGTCATCAGGGTGGAGGGAAAAGGCTTTGACAGGAGCAAGCCAACGGGAAAGAGTTGCAACCAATTAGGGGCCTATGGTTGGGGGAGAAAATATTTGGAGTTTGGTTTTGGACTTGACTCTGTGAAATGTTTATTATTATATACAAACGGTGGGCTGGAGCGATAGCACAGCGGTAGGGCGTTTGCCTTACGCGCAGCCAGCCCGGCTGAGCCGGGTTCGATTCCTCCACCCCTCTCGGAGAGCCCAGCAAGCTACCGAGAGTATCTCGCCCGCACGGCAAAGCCTGGCAAGCTACCCGTGACGTATTCAATATGCCAAACACAGTAACAACAAGTCTCACAATGGAGACGTTACTGGGCCTGCTCGAGCAAATCGATGAACAATCGGAGGACAGCGTTATACAAACGTTAACATCAAAAAGAAGCTAGAATTTAGACATCTGAGCTGGGGTCATCCTCTTAGGGTCCGTGATCATATAACTAACATCTGCAACTGTGACAACTGATATGAAAAAAGTGAATGTTAAGGGCCAGAGAGATAGCTCAAAGGGCTTTGTATGCAGGAGACCTGGGTATGATCCCCTGAGCACCACCAGGAGCACTGAGCTTGGAGTACTGCACATGCTCTCGGCATTACCAGGAATGGTCCCCAAAAAAGAAAGAAAAGAAAATTAAGGAAGGAAAGCTAGAGCTCTTTCACATTAAAGGGCAGGAAGAACATGGGGAGAGAGTGAAAAACGAAAACTGAGAAGGAACAACGAACTATAGAAGTGAAAAATGGAAGGAAAGATCAACTAGATTACTGTGTTCCAAAGCAAGCAATAGTGCTGTGGGGAGCAGGAGGAGGTGGGGGGAGGGGAACGGGACAGTCACTGGAACCATCCAGGAGTAAAGTAATTGCCTTGGGTGAAACTTTGGGGTGATATTGTTTGCTTTCCTGAAAAAGGTAGATTTCCAAGGGGGCAATGGGTGATTTCTCCCCTCATACTGTGAAAAGGGGGAGGTAGACCAGAAAAGTTTGGAAACCTCCAAACCATGTAAAAGGCTACTGACAAGTCAAATAAGTTAATAAGAATAAACTGAGAATAAACACCGAACTCAAGACAAGGTAAAGTGTCTGATAAAACAATTCGGGTGGTTGAGTTATGGTTCAGAGGGAGAGGCATTTGCCTTGCATTCTGCACACCTGGGTTTGAGGGAAAAGAGGAAAGAAAGGGGGAGGGAAGGGAAAGACAATTTTTTGTTCTCTTTGGGTCACACCCAACGATGTACAGGGGTTACTCCTGGCTTATAAATTTTGGAATTACTCCTGGCGGTGCTCAGGAGACGATATGGGATGCTGGGAATCGGGCCGGCCACGTGCAGGGCAAACACCCTACCTGCTGTGCTATCGCTCCAGCCCCTGAAAGACAATTTTAGTACTGAAAAATACTTCTGAAGAAGGGGGAGAGGAGGACAGATCTTAAATATTGAAAAACATTTTTGACTGAACTGTGATGAACCAAAAATGTGCTACCAAGGAAAATGTCAATCTAATATTGTTAAACTGAAGTTTAGAGATTTTTTTTCTAGGCACAAAAAGTAAATTACATTTAAAAAAAAATCCAAACAAGAAACTCTGAAAATGCAAATAAATAATCAACAAGGAACACGAGGGGCGAGACTTCCCTCTTCTCTCTCCACTCAGTCCCATAGTGGGCCTTGGAGCTAATTAATGAAACAAAAATAAAACCCTCAGTTTATTTCTTTGGGGTTGTTGAGGTAAGGCTGGGTCACACCCAGTGGTGCTCAGGACTTACTCCTGGCTATGGCTCGGGGATTATTACAGGTAGTGCCAGGTCAGCCACATGCAAGGAAGAGCCTTACCTACTGGGCCGTCTCCCTCGCCTCTTCCAGTTCTTTGCCAGGAAATCTGGGGCCAAGGTTCAATTGCTACTCACCAGATCAAAAAACGAACTCCTATAGAACTACTAATTTAGCTCTGTTTCTTTGTGAGACAAGGCACAAACTGAGGTCCATGCTTTTTTATCTCCCCATACAGTTAGGATTCGGGGCCTGGAGAGATGGCCCAAAAAGCTGGAGCCCTGGGTTCAATCCTTGGCAATGTGTGCACCCATCCCCCCCAAGCAGTAACAGTTTAGGACCCCAACAACAACAACCAAAACTTTGAACAGACTCTATTCCAACTGATTGGTCTTTACAGTTACACTTGCATTACTCTCTGCTGATGAACTTTGAGAATCAAAAGCAACACACAAAGGCCATATTAGTTCATTGACTGTTTATGGCTGGATTATACATTCTGCCCCACAAAGTTACCAATCTTGCTCTCAAGTAAATAAAAGTGGGAGACTGGGTTACTTTGTTTAAACTAGCTCAGGAATCTTAGTGTAATCAAATTAATTATATTGTAGAAGAGCCACGAATCTTCAGAGTTCAAATTTTATTTTCTTTCAGGAAGTCCTCACGCGCCTATTTAACCATCCTTATACTCTAATGGGGATTGTGCAACTTAAGTGATCGTACGTCTTTGGTGCAACAAGTATTTATGCTGAGTATCCAAATTCCATACTTTATCACTACATCTAATTCAATGATTTATGATTAAATTAGACTCTTGGTGCAATGGGTGCTCTTTAAACATCTGCTACTTTATAGCACCTAGTTGCACATCCCTGGTAATACCTAATATTACCAATTAAATATCTATTCCTTCTAAGACATTAGATGAGCTGCCCAAAGAATTAAATGAGCCAATTTACATAATGATGATTTATTTACCTTCTTGAAATTCTTCATGTGAAACTTCTAAGTAGTAGTCATACACTAAGATACCCTACAAGTTCAAAAATATTTTGTGTTTAATGCAACTAAAGTGGGTGAGAAACAGACTACCTCAACTTTTAGAGACTTACAAATTGGTTTAAACTTGATTTGCCCCATGGTAGCATATCGAAGTCTTCATCTAACAACCCATTTCATCAAAGGAATCTGATGCTCTCAAAATAGCTGCTGAGAGTTGTATTTTAAGTTTTCTTTCACTCACCATAGTAAGGAATGGAGATATACGTGTATGTGACATAACACTAAAATCTAGAATTCATAATATGTCAATTAGTAAGTCTCCTGGGACAATGGTAACCATGCCTATCTCTGACCAAATAACGAGCATATCAAAGTACAGACAGATTCCTGGGTACCTATCCCAATCACTCTGACGTAATCTTAATCCTCACCTTTGAGGAATGTACAGTTTTAATAAATTCCGAGGTAACTCCCATGCAATAATCCACTGGAATAGCCTATACCTTTGCAATACAAAACAATGAAATTTTTCTTATAATACAACCAGGGAGATAACTGTAATGGTAGAGCACATCTAGCATGTACAAGGCCCTAAATTTAATCCCTGACACTGCACAACCCTGGTCGTCCCAAGCACTGAGCACTATTAGGCCAAGGGCTAACATCATTCCAGTACCATCAGGCTGAGTACTACTGCAAGCAACCCATATGTGTGTGTGTGTTTGTGTGTATGCGTATGTGTGTAGATATCCATATACATAATGTATAAATTTTAATGGTGAAGATAGCACATTTCATGTTCTATGTATTTCATAAAAATTGGAAATTAAATGTAAAATATCAAGTGACGGAAGGAAGGACTGGGTTCACACTCGACACACATCATGGTCCCTCTGAGGACCACCAGGAGCATCCCCCTAGCTGAGAATAACCCCTGAAAAACCACAGGAGTAGGCCAAAAACCAAAAATAAATTAATTGACCCTTTTTATGAAGATGGCGCCAAAAAAAAGAAGGAAGTCCCTGCCACTCCCGAAGTTGAAGTCAAAGCTCTGAAGGCCTAGAAGGCAGAGCTGAAAGGCGCCCACAGCCACAAAGAGAAAGATCTGCATGCCACCCACCTTCCAAAGACCCCAAACACTGCGGCCCTGAAGAGCGCCCCCAGGAGGAATAAGCTTGACTATTATGGCGTCATCAAGTTCCCTCTGATCACCAAGTCGATGATGAAGAAGATGGAAGATAACCACACACTTGTGTCCACTGTGGAGGTCAAGGCCAACAACTCCAGATTAAACAGGCCCTGAAGAAGCTCTGTGACACTGACATGGTAGAGGCCAACACTAAAGATTAGGCTGATGGAGAGAAGAAGGCTTGCCTTGCACACTGCCCGACCCGGGTTCAATTCCCAGTATCCAATATGGTCCCCCGAGCAGGACCAGGAGTAATTCCTGAGTGTATGAACCAGGAGTAACCCCTGTGCATCACTGGGCATGACCCAAAAAGCAAAAAAGAAAAAAAATCTATAGAGTCATACTGTTAAACACCTCATCTTCATCCTGGGGTCCTAGAGAAGCCTACCCAGGTTCAATATCCAGCACCTATGGTTAGCATCACTAGGTGCTAACCTGAGGACCCCAAGCAACATTGAGGGAGCCTCACGTGTCTCTTCTACATTTTGTAGCCTTAAAAAAAAGATTTGGAGCCAAAGAGATAGTACAGAGCTTAAGGTACTTGCCTTGCACGCTGCTTCCTGAATTCTATCCCCAGGACCCCATATTGTCTATCCTTCACATTCACTATCAAACCTCATCAGGAGTGATCACTGAGTACAGAACCAGAGTAAGCCCTGTGCACTGCTGGGTATGAACCCCCAACAAAAATTCACTGTCACTGTCCTCCCATTGTTCATCGATTTGCTCGAGCGGGCCCAGTAACATCTCTATTGGAGACTTTGTTGTTACTGTGTTTGGCATATCGAATACGTCACGGGTAGCTTGCCAGGCTCTGCCGTGCGGGCGAGATACTCTCGGTAGCTTGCCAGGCTCTCCGAGAGGGGCAGAGGAATCGAACTCGGGTCGACCATGTTGGCTGCATGCAAGGCAAACGCCCTACCGCTGTGCTATCGCTCCAGTCCCAACAAAAATTAATAAAAGTAAACAAAACCTTCAACTTTTTTTCAAAATAATTCAGCACCAAAATAAAAATTGGTATTACATCTTAATATACAAATTAAGATTTTATAATCACAATGTTGCATCTTCAAGCAACAAATAAGATCAGTTAGTCATAATTTCCATTTGATCAAGTTATATGTTTCATATTTGGAAAGTCCCACATACTTTATATTGACTTCATTTAGCACAGCAGGTACAGTGTTTGCCTTGCACGCGGCCGACACGGCCGGCCCGAGTTCGATTTCTCTGCCCCTCTCGGAGAGGCTGGCAAGCTACCAAGAGTATCTCGCCCACAGGGCAAACCCTGGTAAGCCACCCATGACATATTCGATATGCCAAAAACAGTAACAAGTCTCCCAATGTTACTGGGCCCACTCGAGCAAATCGATGAACAACGGGAGGACAGTGACAGTGACAGTGACAGCTTGATATTAACTGAAATGGGATTTCTTCTGTATTTTTAATTCTTTCTACTGGTATACAGAAAAATGACTGGCTTTAATGTAGAAACATGCTTAGAGGCCTACTGAATTATTTTACTATATTTGCTGAATCTGCTTTATAGTTAATTAGACCTAAATATTATGAGCTGACAAGGCATGGAGAAATATGGTCAGAAAATACATTCATCTATGATATTACTCAACAAGTAAATTTCTCAAAGAAGACTAGAGCCTTTCTACAGTCATATAACTGATTGACTATGTGGGAAGGAAAGGGAAAGAACCACATTCCATTCAGAACACATGTGACATAGCTGTCAATCTAAAAATGTAACTTACAACTTAACTTTGAAATACTAAATTTTACTCAAAAATATATATTTGTTTTTTCATATTAAAAAATCCTTTTGTCAAGCAACCAAAAAAAAAATTGTGTCCTTACTTAAGAGGAATTTCACCAAATCTGGAATAAATTAGACCAAAGAAACCATGAAAATCTTTTCCACAGTGAACCATCTGGAATGATTTTGTGTTACAATGTTCATTTGGGGGCAGAGAGGGTAACCATGTTGTTTTTCCTTCTTTTGGCCATTTAGTGATTCTGTCAGAGGCTCTCACTCAAAGACTTCAAGGGCCGGAGAGACAGAAAAGGGGTTAAGGCACTTGCCTTGCACATGGCTGACCCTGGTTTGATGCCCCGCAAGACCCACCAGGAGTGATCCCCGAGCACAGAGCCAAAAGGAAGCCCTGAGAACTGCCCCCAAACAAACAAAATTACTGACTATGCTAATCCTAGCAAGATTCATCACCCAGAGGTTTCCCTGTGATTAAGACTAATAACTTCCTATCACTCTTTTTCCTGTTTCTCACTGAAAACATTATGGTGCATCTTCACATTTCCTTTATTTTCCAGAGTCACATCTTTATCACAAGAACTGAAAACAGATGAATTCTTTACTCAAGCAATTTACTTCAAAATCCCTTCTCATTCTCCACATTATATGTCTGCAGGCAATACAATTAAAATAAATAAGGTTAGAACAAATACATATATTTGTAGAGTGATAGCACAGAGGCAGGGCGTTTGCCTTGCACGTGGCCAACTGGGCTGACCCGGATTCAATTTCTCCGCCCCTCTCGGAGAGCCTGGCAAGCTACCGAGAGTATCTCTCCCACAAGGCAAAGTCTGGCAAGCTACCTGTGACGTATTCGATATGCCAAACACAGTAACAACAAGTCTCACAACGGAGACGTTACTGGGCCCACTCGAGCAAATTGATGAACAGGAGGACAGTAACAGTGACAGTGACAGTTAATATATATTAGCAAAGAGAGAAAGAGAGAGAGAGAGAGAGAGAGAGAGAGAGAGAGAGAGAGAGCGCTCACCACCTCTGGCTCAACTAAGCTTAGTGGTATTATACTAATTTATTTTCTTTCTTTCTTTTTTGTTTTTGGGGCCACACCCTGTGGTGCTCAGGATTCAGGCCACTCCTGGAAAAGCTCAGGGAACCACATGTGGTGCTGGTAACAGAACCCATGTCAGCTGCATGCATTGCAAATGCCCTGAAGACTGTGCTATCGCTCTGGCCCATATATTAATTTCAGATCAGTTTATAACTTTGACAATTTCCCATTGCATGGTAGAGGGAACAAAAATAAATCTAATAAATAAATTTTAAGTGTAATCTGCATTACTACTACTCTAGCAAAAATAAACCAATTATGGGAGGAAGGGGCCCTCTATCCAGGGCATCCCAGACAGAAAGCAAATCTTAACATTTCTAACACCCAGAGAAGAGCATGGAGTTAAAATATGTTGCATTCTAATTTTATCACTAATTTTCTGTGTCATATTGGCCAGCCACTTTAAATCTGTCATAGTCACTGTCCATAAGACTCCAAATATTGCCTACCTTATTTCTCCCAAAGCAGTTTTGAGACTCCTAAAATTTCTGAGCTGAGAGATATCAAAGAGCACTTTAACTTTTCTGTTCTAAGAGATAAATCAGTTCTGTTAAAGGATCTAAAAGAAACTAGATATAAAAAATAAAACACTAAAGAATAATGATGACGGAAAAATAAATTCTACAGGAGCTTAGAGAAGATGAAAGTCAGTGAGAGCTAAAATAATCTGATAGGAGACAAATGAGGTATTTGGGGGGGGAGGTAAGGTGGGGCAGAAACAGTGTGTTTACTTCTGTCCCTGAAATTGATAAGCATTCAGAAAAAGAAACAGGATAGGAAACTCCACCTAGTATGAAACTCAGATTAGTCACAATTCCATACCATAGGAGAAGAATGTATGGGCCATTGTATGCCTGAAATTCTATTATTAGCAGTACTATAAATCATGGTGACTAAATAAAGATTGAAGAGGAAAAAATGAATATATTTGTTCAACGCTTTCAGGACAAAATGAAAAACATAGCTCAAGAAAGTCCTATTAACAATATGTCATATATAAACAATCCTGTTTCTTAGCCTTAGCTGTTCCCATGACCCAAATGAAGAGCCAGATCAAACAGTCGGACCTTCAAAGGGAGTATCCTCTACTGTGAGACAACTAATGTGCATGTTTTGTCTGCAGGGTCCTGGGTTCCATCCCTAGCCTGGTTCCCAAGCAATCTCCTGGAGCCACACCAAGCACCTTGCCAGGAATAACCCAGGAGCACCATCAGCTATGGTTCAAATTTTGAAGGGGGAAAAATGCGGCAGAAAGAATTTGTAGCACTCTAAAGAGAAGGCGGAAATTAGGGGGAAGGGATTTGTTCAGGAAAAATGGTCAATGCCAGACTTAAATCAAGAAAAGGATTGGTGCTTTACACCTGCACCTCTCGCCTAGAATGGGGGTTTTCAACGATTGTCCCAAAAGCTCGATATCCGTCTTTTGGAAAGTTGTGGGTCTGTACAGGGCCAATGACCTGACTTCTGAGAAACCTGAAAGCTGAAAACTAAAAATCACTTGTATTGAGTGAACTGTGAGAACCAAGGAGATGACAGCTGCAGGATAGCTGTGCGAACACTGTCGGCTGGTGAGCAGAAGATGTCAAAGACCACTGGAAAGTGTCTGAAGTTCACACCAGCCTGTACCACCGGGGGTTCCTACTTAAATGTGGCTTAAACGGCACAAACTGCAGTGCACGCATCAACGCCTTAAGTTCCATGAATGGCCTAGAAAGAGTATCCTCTACTGCAAGACAAACTAGTATGCATGTTTTGTCTGCAGGGTCCTGGGTTCCATTCCTAACCTGGTTCCCAAGCAAGAAGGAACTTAGAAGGAGGCAGAAAGTTAGCACTGGATGCTAAGGGACTGACACCCAATCAACATGCCAACAACCCAGCCAACAAGAAGCATTCCCTGTGACCAGAGTCTCACGGATGGAGACTGGAGAGGAGCATGCTGGGAAGCCAGCCCAATATTTCTGGGTTCTCTTCACATCTTTATTGAGACACAGTTGACATACAGCAAACTACACGTAGCTACAGTTTACAACTTGATCCATTTTCACGTATATACCCATGGAACCATTGGAATGAACGCATTGTGCCCAAAATATGCTTAGTCCTCCACCTCCTCACATCCTCCAGGTACCTCCTGTCAACAGTCACTGAAATTTCCACAAACTGCATATAACGCATTAATAGAACAGGAACTCTTTGACCTGGTTCTAGCCTCAGCAGACTTATTTTGGGACTTGTTCATTTTGTAGCATATATACGAACACTTCTTTCTTACTGAGTAGTATTCCATGTTAAAGGCATATAAATTTATCCCCTAACCTCTTGAATATTTGGTTGTTTCTGGCTTGCAACTATTACAAAAACAGAGATGCTGAAGCAATAGGACAGCAGGTAAGGCACTAGCCTTTCATAATGCTGACCCAAATTCCATCCCTGGCATCCCAAATGGTCCCCTGAGCACCATCAGAACAATTCCTGAGTGCAGAGCCAGGAGGAACCCCTCATAATCACCAGGTGTGACCCCAAAACAAAAACAAACAAAAAAACTATTATAAATCAAGCTGCTACGAACACTCAAACACTCTCATACAATCTTTTTACAAGTGTTTTTTCTCACATGCAAATGCCTACCACACTGCCTTTCTAAGTGATTCTGTCACAATAACTACTAGTGGTTTCTAAGAAATGTTTATTCTACACACGTGCTAATATTAGGTACAGTTAGCTGATTTATTTCTTGTTTTCTAGGACACACCCAGCTGTGCTCAGGGCTTACTCCTGGATCTGTGCTCCATCACTTCTGGCATGGCTCAGAGGATGATATGGGGTGCCAAGGACCAAACTCAGACCAGCCACATGCCAGGCAAGTGCCCAACCCATTGGCTACCTCTTGGCTCACCCATTTCACTTTATTCATTAGTCTACGTATGTCTACCATTTAGCTCAGTGTGTTTTTAGCTTGCATTTCCCAAACATCTAAAGTGGTGCAACTTTTTATATGACTATCTGCTGTTCTGGCATCTTTTTTTTTTCTGGTGGGGAAGTGAAGGAAGGCTTCTGAGAGGAAGTGATTTTACACAGAAAGTGGTGGAGAATCACCCAGGCAAAGGGAACAATGTGTTCAAAGCCAAGAGGAAAAAACAAGCATGAGCTCTTAGAAAGTTGAAATACAGCCTCTGCAGAAACTAGAAATCTACATCAGTAAATAAAAACCAACAAAATCCTACAAGTTTTTTTAATATTCTATACAATGCTAATTTGGGGGGGAAGGGAGTGAACTGGTGATGGTCAGGGAACAGGGCAGTACTGGGGATCAAACCCAGGATTTCCTATTGATATTTAGGATATGTGTGTGTATGTGTGCGCTATGTGTACATATGTATGTATATGTACATGTATTATATATGCATGTATATACACATGTGTGTTTATGAATGTATGTTTTTGTATATATTTGTGTATAAATATGTATTACATGAACATATAGTAGAAACATTAATTAAAAGACAAAATCAATTTAAAAAATTAGAATAAAGGGCTAGAGAGATAGTATGAGATAAGACACTTGGCTTATATGCGACCAAACCCAGCACCACATATAGTCCCTCAAGTCCCCTGAGAGGTCCCTGAGCACAGTCAGGATAAGCCCTGAGTAGCACAAGGTGAGTTCCAAAACTTTGCAGAATAGGGGCTGGAGAGATAGTACAATGGGCTGCGCATTTGCTTTATAGGCAGTCAATCTAAGTTTCATCCACAGCACCTCTTATGGTCCTCTAAGCACTGCCAGGAGTGATCACCGAGCACAATATAAGAGTAAGCCCTGAGTACCACTGGTGTGACCCCTGTTCCCCCCCAAAAAAGTTTTTTTTCAGGATAAGAAAGATAAGAAAAACCAAAGTACCATGCAAGACCCAACACAGAGATTCCCAGTCTTACTTGGATAACCACTTTTCAGAAAAAATAAAGTAGCTCAGTTGCGTCCCCCACCCCCACCCCCCACACCCACCCGCTCTTTAAGTGAAGGAACAGAAAGTACTCCCAATATACCCAAGGTCATAATCACCTCCCAGTCCACCTCGTGGTCCCCATGCCCCCCATCCCGAGGGGCAGTGTCACCCACTTTGGAAAATACTAAAAACCAGGTGTCCATTCTCCCGCGGTTCTGGGGCCTGCTTCCTCTGTAACCTCCCGGGGTGGCAGCAGCTCCTGCCTTGCAGTTGCCTCACCCCAATCCATGTCTGTCATTTCATGACTATCTGCTCCCCGTGAGTCCTGTCTCCCAGTTGAATTCCCATTTCCTGTGTCAATTTCCCTCCTTCCCTTCAGGCGGAAGGTGCTGCAACACCAGGGCGTCCACTTTAGGTGGCCTGGCTCGCCCAGGCCTGGTGGGGCCCGCCGAGTCTGTACTTCCCTTGGTTGCGATATTTATTTGCTGACTTTCTATGGCAGGGATGAGAGGCTGGGAGGTGCTCTAGCACTGAGCTGGAGGAGTGGTGGGTAGCTCTTTCTGCTGAGGTGTTTACACGGGCACCTGCGGGGCATCGAAGACCACATGCTCAGCTGAGGCACACGCGTCATGGCTTGGTGGCTCCCTGGGGGCTGGTGTTCTAACCACTGTGTTCTTCCATACCCTCCCCCCACCGCTTATAAAGATACCACCAACACTAACGGGTACAGGCCCATCTGATTCCAGGATAACTTCCTCTTAACTTAGCTGCATTTCTGATTAATCCTGTTTCCAATAAGGTCACCAGCTGGAGCACTGAGGGTCAGACTGTATAGTGCCAGGGATTAGACCTGGGTTGGCCACATGCATGGCACACATCTTACCCCTGTACTATCTCTCCAACCCCTAACATATCTTTTGGAAGGGCACAATTCAACCCACAACAGAACAAAGTTCTAAAATAAAAAAAAAACCCAAGCATGAGAAGCAGAAAGGTCTAATCTAGGGAAAAAATAAAGACTAAGAATAAATCATTGCAAAAGAGTATCTCGCCCACACGGCAATGGCTAGCAAGCTACCTGTGACGTATTCATTATGCCAAAAACAGTAACAAGTCTCACAATTTGTTGTGAGATGCTACCAGTGCCCGCTCAAGCAAATCGATGAACAACAGGAGGACAGTGCTACAGTGCTACATACAAACACATACACACACATACAAACATACACACACAAACACACACACCAGAGTATAAACAAAGAAAAGAAGTGGGCCTTTTTTTTTCATTTAAAAAAAATCAATAACACTATCACCAAAACCTAAGAGCAATAACCCATAAATATTAATGCAAAATCATAAAATATTAACCAATAAGATGAAGCAAGGCTAGGGGTGGGAGAAACAGCTCAATGGCGTGAGCACATGCTCTGCGTGCCGGAGGCCAAGTTTGACCCTGAGCCCCTCCAGGGCAACTCCCCCAACCACCAAGCTAGGAACAGTCCCCTTGCATCACCATGTGCGACCCAAAAATCAAAACAAAGCTGAAAACAAAAATCTAGCAGTGCTTTAAAAAAAAAAATATGGCCAAATGAAGATAACTGACAGAACTATAATAAAATTTAAATATTAGGATATTACTTAATTTACTATAAGTCAAATTTATTCTGCTATAGAAAATAGCAGTTTTGGATAAACTGGCAGGCTACCGAATGTAACCTGCTCACACGGCAGAGTCTGGCAAACTCCCCGTGGCGTACCCAATATGCCAAATACCAGTAATAATGATAGATCTCATTCTCCTAAAGAGCCGTGAATATAGCACTTTCTTAAAAATATCAGGGCTAGGATGAAGGAGACGTTACTGGGGCCTGCTCGAGGCAATCGACAAATAACAGGATGGTCATGATAGAAAATATAGGAAATATTTACATGTGGGGTGCAGTGCCGCCAGCAGGTCAACCTCTATCTGCGGGGTAAGTGCATCAGCAGCCTGACGGTGCCTTTAGGTTTTCTGATACTCCAAATTGCTGCTGTGTCTCTGGTCTGATCCCAACAACTTGGGACCAAGTTTCCCAAGAAATTAAATAGCCAAAAGTTAGATATGTGGGAGCCACCCCACAAACCACCTCCGGCTCACCTATACAAGTTCATTTCTAGGCCATGCTTCAGAGACCCATAAGTAAATCTCAAAAGAGATCAAAAGTTGCAGTTAAGCCTAGTCCTGCGCAAGGCTGAACAGACCAAGGTATAGTGAAGGTGAGGGGGGAGGCAGGGCCCGGTGTGGGGAGGATTCAGTCTGGTGCACACCCCAAGCAGAGGCCCAGACAGCCTCTTGCTTCCACAATCCAAAATCACCGCCATGCCCACAGTATCAGGACAGACCTCACTGAGATATAATCTGCTAAAAATTTGGGTACGCGTGTTTGGTGACTGAAATCTCCAGGCTTTCTCAGGGTCGGGATGGGCTACCTCACTCCACCTCTCTATACTCAGCAGTCACGCCCACACACCAAAGCTACCACCCAGTAAAAAAAGCTACTTCAGCCTTACCTTCTCGATAAAAATACTGAACGTCCTAAATAAACATAACGATTTCTTAGTACCCATATTGCAAACCATCATGCACAAAAGGAGAGAAAGAAAGAAAAGGGCCTGTCACAGAGGCAGGCTGGGCGGTAACAGAGGGTATTGGCAGATGGTGGGCGTTGGGAAATGTACACTGGTGAAGGGATGGATGTTGGATCATTGTCTGGCTGAGATCCAATCAGGAACAACTCTGTAACAGATATTCAATTTAAAAAAATTTTTAAATAAAAAAAAATTCTTAAATAAAGGAAATGTTTACATGACCTAAAATTCCTATGTCTGGATAGAAAAGACAGTACAGGACTTGTTAAGGCATACGCCATGCATGCAACCCAAGCACAGTTCCATGCGACCACGACGGGGTCCCCCAACACCATGAAGTGTAGCCCTAGTGACCCCTCCCCACCAAGCACCATTAAGAGTGGTCCTAGGGGCCCTACTCCCACCTCCCACATTGATGGAGTGGCCCAGGGAACCCCTAGCGTTGCAAAGCAGAGCAGCATTGCACCCCTGGGCCCTCGCATTGAACCACTGGCCTGGTTGCCAAGAATCACAGGGATTCAGTAATGCCGGGGAGGCAGCCCACCTCAGAATAAAATTCAAATGGCTACGCCGATTTGGTGGGTGGAGGGTGGGGGAATGGGTACAAAGAAGACACAAATATTCTTAGTACAGAGAGGACAAAGGCAGCAACACCAAATCATCTGTTCACTTTCTCTGTAGAATGAAATTCTACCTTCAAACCATTGTCATAATGTTACTTCAAAGACTGCTACCAGCACCTGTGTCCAGAATACAGCTGCTGGATTCAAATCAAAAGAGAGACCATTGTTTCTATCTCTTGGAACCAAAGTAAAGCAGTACTAGTAATGCATTAGCGCTGTAATCATAGAAAAGATTACACAGAATTTACACAAAAGCTGATTGATAAGCAAGAAATCTCCACAATAGCCTCCACAGTTGTGCATGCTGGTTTGAATTAAAGTTTTGTAATTTGTACAGAATTTTCCCATTGTAATGGTCAGCTTTCTGCCACACTTAAAATATGGCAGTTTTCAAAGAAATTCTGCAACAGCAAGATTATTCTTAAATCTTTTCAAGTGCCCGATTCTTTATAAATATTCTGAAGCAGGTAAAAATTTATTTTTGCTAAGAATTGGCTTTCATTCTTTCCCTTTTTCTTTTTTAGACAATTCTCCCTCTTCCCTCCCCTTTCTACGGCTGCTGTCATGACCGGGAATTGCTCACACCTGGTTGTGGATCTTACACAGGGTTACACAACATAGCCACAGAACCCACATACATCTGGTTGTGGGTTCGAGATCACAAACTCTGTCATGACGCCAGGGGCCACAGACAGCAGAGCTACCGACATCGTGCTTGGCACATGCAGGAGGCAACAAGGATTGAACTCATGGCCTCGTGGTGGCAAAGCAGATGCTTTTAGCCTCTGATCTATTCCCTGAGCCTAGGAACTCTCTTTCAAATCAAATATTTAGAAGTAAGTATTTTTCAGAACATCTTACCTTAACAGTACATTAAAGAACTCTCCTGTAAAATAAGAGAAACTTTGGAAACCAGACAAGAAAAAACACAAGTTAATCTTCTAGTTCATTGTCTGGGTGTCAGAAAGCAAGCAACCAATGATTATGTCTTTTCAGTCTCTCTCATGAAACCAAACGCACATAAAAATAAAGACAACTACCTTTAAAAAAAAGTGCCATATTCTCTCATGTACCCATTATCTGTCTTCAAACAGTTACCAAAACGCTGCCATTTATATTGTCTTATCCATTTTTATGTGGATGTGCTTTGATCAATACCTTATTGATGTGAAACTGATTCAAAAATTAACAAAACGGTCTTATTATATCACACATATATTAACAATAATTCTCTAATCATAAAACTATTTTGATTTCCCAGATTGTTTCAAAATATCTTATCTTTTGGGTATCTGGGAGGTATAACAGTAGGTAGGGCACTTGCCTTGCATGCAGTCGACTAGGGTTCAATCAAAAAATATGTACACACAATACTGCTTTATTTTATGCACTTTCTAAATGTAAACTATTGTCATTTTTAAAAGTTAAATAGAGTTGCTTATGTTTGTTGAAGCATTATATACCTGAAACCAAATCATAACTATAATTTCACCATGACTAAATTTAAAAAGAATGAAAAAGTTAAATAGTAATCTACCAATGAACTACAGTATCCTACCAACATTCACTTGCATAATTTTTCATGTACATAAACAATCTGATAATATACTTTATATAATTTCACATGCTTTTTTAAAATTACTTATTCTTCAAGAGAGGAGTTCCTAGATATTAGAGAAAGTGAATCAAAGTATACATATGCCTTGGATCACGGAGCTGCTCACATGCCTTGCAGGCTCTCAGTACTCAGTGCTGCCGGGCCCACAGCACCAGTGCATGCAGCCTGGTGGACCCCAGCAGTAAACACTTTCTTTTACTCGATCTTAATTTGCCTTGTCTTGATTTTCCAATGCACTTTTGGACTATATTCCACAATCACACATGGTCACAAAAGGCATGTTTTTGTCATTCCCCAGCAACTGGTGGCTTTATTTCTTCACTCCTTGACCCTGAGTGGACCTGTGACTGCCCAACAGACAGTACAGAAATGAGGTTTTGCCTGTTCGGGGCTGAATCTTTAAATGGCCTGAGAGCTTCGACTGTCTGGCTCTTAAAAACGAGTAGCCACCTATTCCAACTGCCCTCATAGGAGTAGGCTGGGAGGAGCCCACAGCACGTGGAAACGCCCTGAAGGCGATGCCACGTGAGAAGAGACCAGAATGAATAAGGAGGCCCACGGAGCACACCTGCGCGTGAAGAAGGCAGTCAGAAATGGGTCTCTCCGTATCGGCCACCCAGCTGCCACCACAGTCAGAGATAAGCCATCCACCAAGACTTTGTCAAACTTCTGACAACTATGGTTGTTTTCAGGAACAGGGAAAGGACTCAAAGGACTAGAGCGTAATGCTCTTCAGAACTCAGTGGCCAAACACCAGTACCACATGGCCAATCCCCCGAGCACCAATAAGAGTAACCCCCAAGCACTGAGCCAGAAATAGTCCCCAAGCACTACTGGATGAGGCTCCAAAAAACCAAACAAAACCAAAAAGACACCAGGCGTGGCCCCTGAGCATCACAGGGTGTGTCCTCCCACAGAAAAAAAGAAACAAAACCCAGTTGTTTTTTAATATTTAAATTTTATCTATTAAATATTTAAATAAAAAATTCAAATTTTATATTAATTCAGCACAATGATATGCCAAACACAGTAACAACAAAGTCTCCAATGGAGACATTACTGGGCCCGCTCGAGCAAATCGACGATCAATGGGAGGGCCTTTACCTTTACCTTTTATATTAATTCACCACAGAGCAATTTAAAGTAAGCACTGACAAAAAAAAAATTTTAATGCATCTCCAAATCAATGAGAACTTCAACAGTTATCTTAGAAAAACATTTACTTCAGTGAGTTAAGCAATTGCTGAAAAAAAGCATTTTAAAAACAACCTTTATCTTTACTTAAGAAATTTTCATTTATATTTTTTCAAGTATTTCATTCTGATTCAAGGTGGTGCAGGGATAACAGTTTCAAAAAGACTTAGATTTTCTAAGTAGTCAGTCAACTGAAAAATTAAGACTTACTAGGATAACAGGATATGAGACATTTAGATGGTTTCCCATACAACTACAAACTTTAATTTTCTGAATAGTTCATTTGTGAAATTAAATGAAATATTTTCTTAGTTCTGGTTGTGTACAAACAGACTAGTCAAGAATCTCTGAAAAAATTTTAACAGGGGACAGAGAAATAGCTCAATGGACTAAGCACACATTTTACATGAGGGAGGTCTGGGTTTGATTCCTGTCACCATGTGGTCCCCTGAGCACAAGAAAGAGCAACCTCCAAGCACTGAGCCAGGAGCAGCCCGAGTACTGCCAGGTATGGTCTACAAACAAAATGAATAAAAATTATGACAGGCACCAGAGAAAGAAATTACAGGGATTATAGCAAGTACGTTCAACCCCCGGAACCACAGGGTCCCCTGAACATCACTGGGTGCAGCCCCAAAGGCTCCAGCACTGCCCAGTGTGGCCCTGGAGGCCCCCACTTCCCAACCTGGTGTCCTGGGTAAGGTCTTGCACTACAGGGCACACGCAGCACAGCATTCTCAGGCTCTCACACAGAACTCTAGCCCGGCTGCCAGAGAATCACTGGAAATCCATGGGGTCTCCTGAGCACCAATGAGAGAGTCCTGTTCTACAGCCCCTCCCCCTGCAAAAAAAAATGACAACTATCCAAAGGACCCAAGGATTTGGGTTTAAGCTAATCACTAAGTTGTGGAACAGTGTGCTTAGGGAATCATATGGAGCGCCAGGGTGGGCTGTGTGCATGGCAAGTGGACTTTTCTCTGGACTATGGTTACAGCCGGATTCCTAAAACGGTCTCCTGCAAAGTCTCTCTACAGGGGATGAGAACAATAGCTAGACAGCCTGAGCACATGCTTCACATGCAGAAGTCCCAGGTTAGATCCCTGCTACCACAGGGTCTCCCAATCACTGCCAGGCATGAACTCCCAGCACAGAGTCAGGAGTATCACTGAGCACTGCCATGTGTGGGCTCCTCCAAAATAAAAAATAAATAATAAGTTCTCTACATTGACTTGGGCCCCTCTAGAAGCCATTTTCTAAACAGTCATCAAATATTGTTCAAACATAAGCCTCATAATTTCTAAACCCTGCTGAAAGCTGGGCTGGAGTGATAGCAAAGCAGGTAGGGCATTTGCCTTGCATGTGGCCAACACAGCCAACCCGAGTTCGATTCCTCCGCCCCTCTCGAAGAGCCGGGCAAGCTACCAAGAGTATCTCGCCCGCACGGCAAAGCCTGGCAAGCTACCCGTGACGTATTCGATATGCCAAACACAGTAACAAATCTCACAATGTTACTGGGCCCGCTCGAGCAAAATCGATGAACAATGGGAGGACAGTAACAGCTAAAAGCTGACTAGTGGCTTCCTACTGAAGTGGGAAATCCAAACTTTTGACCAGGGATGACTAATCAAGCCTAACATGATCCGGTCCCTGCCTCTCTCTGAACACATCTCCTACCATTCTTCTCACTAGTCAGCTCCAAATAGCCTCAGTTTTGTTCCAAGAAGACCAAATTCCTTCCCATCTTTGATCTAAAAGCTTCTCCCCTCCCCTTCACTCTCCACCTGTCACCACTGATCAACCTTTGCAATGCCGAAAGACAAACCAAACATTCTGTAACCATAAAATAGGAATGATATGGGGCCAGAGAGAGTACAGGGCTTAAGATGCTAGCCCTTGCATGTGGCCGATCCCTGGCTCTGCATGTGGTCCCCTGAGCAGGGCCAGGAGTAATTCCCGAGTACAGAGCCAGGATTAAGTCCTGAGCACAACTGGGTGTGGTCCAAAAACCTAGGAGGAAAAAAAATATATATATATGTATATATATATATATGCTTTCTAAATATTTACGTTAATCTATCCAGAGGAAATATCCAAATTCAGGAAGCAGGATCATAAAAAAACATCAGGCTATATTCTTTTAAAAAGTAATGAGATTGCTAATTATGTCCTAATCCCCAGAATCTGTTAGCATGTCAAATTACAGAGTAGCTAATGATTAAACTGTGGGTAGCATCCTCATACATGATTATATAACTGAATGTGTGTGGAAGTCATAAAAAATTTATGACAGCAGACCAGAGAGATGACTCAATGGGCTGAAGGACATGCTTTGCATGTCAGATGCCCACTGCTAGCAACCCCAAGCACCATGCAGGGAGTAATCCCTAAACACCTCTGGGCTGTGGGCCAAAAAACAAAACACAAAATCAAACAAAATCTGGCAACAGTTGAAAGTTCCTGAATACAAAACTACCCAAAATTCTAAATCAAGCATGTCATGAACCCAAAGGGTTACTGGCTGCACTCATGCATATGGCAATTCTCGGGCAAATAGAGTGAAAAAAAGCTTAAACAGCTCTGACAGAGCAGAGGTGAATCATCAGCGTAGCAGCCAGAATTCAGGGTGAAAATAACCCAAGCTGCAGATCTGGAGACTGTCCGGCAATTACTGGGATAATGACCCCGAAGGAAGCAGAACGGGGTCACACTCATTGCTGGCTTTGTAGACAGCAGCAGGTCACAAACCAAGAATTGCAGGTGATTCCTTTAAACTGGAAACAGCAACCACAGAGAGTTTCTCCCCCTAGACTTCCTAGAAAGGAAGGCAGTTCCTGCCAAAATGCTGACTGTGCTGAGGGAGAACTCTGTCAACATATGTACTGTGGCCATTAGGACTCTGAGTGACTGAATGTTGCTTAGTCCACTAATTCTGGAATAATTTGTTGGAGCAGCAATAGGAGAAGAACAAAAACGTACTGCTTGGTTGGATTAAAGTGATCATCTGTTAAAAAAAAATAAAGAAGAGACCGCTATGACAATAATAGCTGGATATGATCATGCTGGATGAGATCTGAGGGTTAAAAGTAGGTAAGGTGGGCTGGAGCAATAGCACAGTGGGTAGGGCGTTTGCCTTGCACACGGCTGACCCGGGTTCAATTCCCAGCATCCCATTATGGTCCCCAAGCAATGCCAGGAGTGATTGCTGAGTGCAGAGCCAGGAGTAACCCCTGAGCGTCGCCGGGTGTGATCCAAAAAGAAAAAAAAAAGTAGGTAAGGAATATTCTTGATAACTCTTCAGTATCAATATTTCAAACCACAAAACCCAAGAGGAGAAAGAGAAGAGAGAGAGAGAGAGAGAGAGAGAGAGACAGAGAGAGAGAGAGAGAGAGAGAGAGAGAGAGAGAAAGCACCTGCCATAGAGGCAGGCAAGGGGGTGGGAGGTGATGGGAGGAAACCTGGGAACACTGGTAACACTGGTGCTGGGAAATGTACACTGGTGGAGGGACGGGTGTTGGAATACTGTATGACTGAAATCCAATCATGAACAACTTTCTAAGGGTCTATTTCACAGTGATTCAATATCATCTGTGATATCTACAGAATGTTTCCAAAGACATCATCATCCAGAGAATCTCAATTTTTCATATATAATAAAGAACATTAAGTAAAAAAAAAACTCAGGCCCACCAAAAAGAAAAATAAAACAATAAGAACAAATGAAAGAAAAAGGCACGGACATTATCTAAAGACTCTTTCAGATAGTGACTTAAAAGTGGCAGTAATAAATATATGCAAGAAACTGGGAAAACAGGTCAGAAACAGAGGACAACTTAGCAATTTTCACCAAAGAACAAGAATTTCTGCAATAAAAATGAAGTCAAATTTCCAAAAGTGAAAAAATACAAGTGAAGAATTCCACAGATGGGTTGAACAGCTATTTACACACAGCAAAACATGAGCTTAATAAACATGAATGCAGAACAATAGAAACCATTCTATTTCTCTGGGAAGCAAAACATTTCGCAAAACATAAGAGACAAGTTAGGATACTGAAAAGAAAAAAAAATCTAACATATGGAATTGAGTGAGTCCCAGAAGAAAAAATACATGACGCACAGACAATATTTAAATAAATACTAGCCGGCAATTTCACAATCTGATGAAAGATCACCTATAAACGCATATACTGAAGAAACTCAACAAGCCCCAAACAAGATGAATGTAACAGAAACCATACTCTACACATATCATAAAAAAAAAAAAGCCTGCTGAAAACCTTAAAGGAAAAAAATCCTGAAAAGACCTAACGGGGGTGGGGAGAAATTATCATCAAAAAGCAACAGTGAAATGAATACCTAAGAAAAAGATAATTATGTATTTTTTAAAACACAAGGGGGGCTGAAGCAATAGCACAGAAGGTAGGGAGTTTGCCTTGCACGTGGCCAACCTGGGTTCAATTCCTAGCATCCCATATGGTCCCCTGAGCACTACCAGGGGTAATTCCTGAGTGCAGAGCCAGGAGTAACCTCTGTGCATCACTGGGTGTGACCTAAAAAGCAAAAAAAAAAAAAAAAAAAAAAAAACACAGAGGCACACACAGAGAAGACAATGAAATTAAATTGCGCTTTTTGCTTTGTTTAATTTGAAGATCCCGTCCAGTGGTGGCAGGACCATCTGATGCCAGAGGCGGAACCAGGTCTCCTGCACACGAGTACTGAACTCTCTCTGGCAGCACTGCTAAGCTTTTCTTACAAAATATGGGCCAGGCCAGAGAAACTGCATAATGCACTGGAGTGCACAGTTTTGCATACGGGGTTCAATTCCTGGAACCAAATGGCCCCCCAAGCAATCTCTGGCTGTGGCCCCAAAACCAAAATAAATTTTTAAGACACGGGCCAGAGAGAGAATGCAGTGGGCTGAGTGCACATATCACACACCAAGGGGCCTGGGTTTAATCCTGAGCCTCACATGAACCCCCAGCCCCAGTGGGAACAATCCCCACACACCGCAAAGGATGGCCCAACAACCAACAAATTAAAAAGCCATTCTGTACTGTGGGAAAACCGTACTGTGCCATTCTGTTACTAATTACTGCAAGATTGTGACAAGTCAGTTCCTTCCCAGGGCGCCTTCTGAAGGCCTTTCTCTCAGAAATAGGAATCATGATACATTCCTTTAGACAGCTAGTTATAAAGGTCCAACTCACGTTGCTTCTCATTTCTATAATCTCCAAATCCTCCACAATGTCATTTAATGAAAACAGACTTTGCATAATTTCTAATAAATACATGTACTTCCACACAGCAGTTTTCTTCTAAGACCTCTCAATCGTTTATTAGTTAAAACTTTAAGGCATTATATCAAGGTTTTATGCCCACTCCTCTTTTTTTCCCCCCTTTCTAAGATTGGGTTGCCCCTTCCCTTCCCTTTTGTTATTGTGATGTCCAGGGCTCACAGATTCTCATCAGCTGCTCCAGGGACACAATGGCAGATCCGGGAACTGCACTTGCCATGTGAGCCTGTGGAACACCGGGTGGAACTTCTTGCCTCACCCAGGCAAGGCAGGCACCTTTGGCCACTGAGCCACATCACCAGACCCTCTCTACCTTCCTAAACACTCTAATCTTAAAATCTACATATTTGGGGGTGAGTTGAGATGGGGGGGCCACACCTGGACATGACCAGGGCTTGCTCCTTTCTGGCTCTGTGCTCAGGGTCACTCCTGGTGGTGCAGAGGGGTCAGGGTACAACACATGGTTTGGGTGCTTGGGGGTCGAACCGGGTTCAGCCTCACGCAGGGTCAGCACTTTAGCCTCTGTACTAGTTCTCCAGGCCCAACATGGAGCCTTTCTAACGCCCTTGACCATTTGGATTCCACAAAATGAAAGTGCACATCTACATTCAATGCTCATTACCCAAAACTGAGAGGACTTTCATACCCAACAGAAAAATGCCTAATCCTTCACGCATTTTTAGATGCCTCCTACTAATAATTCACTTCCATGTTAGAAAGCCAACACCCTTAACTAAATCATTCAAGTTTCTCATCAAGGATATAAGAGAAAGAGGAAAGAGAATCCCATGATTCAGGAAGTCCGTCCTACCTGCTTCTAGGAAGGGCATTCTGAATTCTCAGTAGGACGGTACTGTGCTTTCACTGAACCTGGGGGAAAGCCTGCCAAAGGGCTCACCACCAGTAATTGAACGGGAAAAAGGAAAGAAAGAAAATGGATGGACCGAGGAGATTGCACAAGGGCTGGAGTGCATGACTGGCATGCGGAGGCCCCAGGTTGGTCCTCGGCACTGCAAGGTCACTAACAGGAGTCCCTGATGTTCCCAGTACCACTGGGCCTAATGGTCACTGCTTAACCAGGCCCAGGCACTGAACTGTCCAGCCCGTGCATCCGGGTCAGGTAGAGTCTTCCCAGGGCTCCTGAACAACACTCCTTCCGAGGACCTCCCAGCTAAGAAATAGATAACCTGCTTCCAGAAGCCACAAAAGCAGTCCATATTCACACTCTCAGAGACTTCTTCAATATAAATGAGGTTTTACCTTTCACACGAAATACAACATTTATCTCTACTTTCTAAAAAATAAAAACTCAAGTTAAAATGGCCAAAGAAAGTCTTTAGATGTGTAAGGAAAATTACTTGTAAATGGGGATAATATTTTTTGTTAAAGTCTCTTTGAGAGTGTAGGGATAACGCTGAGTGTTGGAGTCCCACCCTGCAGCCTGAGGCTGCTGCTTCCATGCCCATGTCCAGGCCTTGTGGCTGAGTGAAGTCCTGCGGCTCTACCATAGGAAGCTCCAGCGAAAGAAGCCGGAGAGGTGGCACCGTGGGTAGGGCGTATGCCTTGCACACAGCTGACCCGGGTTCCATCCCCAGCATCCCATACAGTGCCCAGAACGCAGAGCCAAGAGTAAGCCCTAGCAGCCCTGGGTGTGGCCCAAAAATAAGAGGGAGAAAAAAAAGAAGCCTCAGCATGATAAGTGTATGCTCTCAGGCACCCCATAAGCAAACGCATGCAAGCTCGGCAACGTGCATTCCCCAGAAAAAACACCAAAGGTGTCGGTGCACAAAGTCCAGACACTACAACAAAAGAGATGAGACTGAAGGTGAAGGAAAACGTATTTAAAGAGGAACTCTTGGAGCCTATTTTAGAAAATACAGTGGGCTGGAGAGAGAGTTCAATGAGCCAGAGCACACGCTTTGCATGTGGTAGACGCAGCGTGGTAGAACCCAGCATCACTGTCTGCCCCCCAAAACCAGAAGCAGTCACTGAGAAGTACCAGTGTGCCCACCCCCGCCCCACCCCCACCACAACCAAAATAGTTTTACAAAGAAAAGAAGTTGCAGAGGTCTATGTTTAACTCAGTGTGGAGGGTCTACCGTCCACAGGTAGAGGACACTGGTTCAATCCTTGGCACTACCCACATGCCAATCCCAATGGCATCACCATTTGAGATCCCAGGCATCACAAGCAGTGTGTCCAAGCACTGAAGCCAAGAGTACCAACACCAACTGTGGGTGGCTGCCATCCACCAAGGCAGAGCAGCAGCAAAGGGAAGGGAAGTGTATGGAGAAAGAGCATCATATCTGGTATCCAGTGGCCTGAGCTCAGATATTTTTTTAAATGATTTAGTTGGCGTAAAGCCAGGAAAGTTAAAAAGGCAAGAAAATTTTTTCAAAAAGAGAAAAGAAATCATTGAAGTATGAAAATAATCAAAATTTAACTGGGGAAATAACTCAAAGGGCTGAAGTACATACTTCATGAAGGAACCACAGATTCAATCTTTTCTTGGCACCTCATGGTCCCCAGAGCACTGCTAGCAATAACCCCTCCACCCCCAAGCACCAGGCCAGGAGTAGGCTCTGAGTACCACTGCATATGGCCCCCCCAAAACAAAAGAACAAATAAAAATAATAATCAAAATTTTAGAGATTAAAAAAAAGCAAAGGGGGGCTGGAGCAATAGCACAGCGGGTAGGGCGTTTGCCTTGCACGCGGCCGACCTGGGTTCGATTCCCAGCATCCCATATGGTCCCCCGAGCACCGCCAGGAGTGATTCCTGAGTGCAAAACCAGGAGTAACCCCTGAACATCACCGGGTTTGACCCAAAAAGAAAAAAAAAAGCAAAGGAAAATAAATTATCAAAGAAATAATGATTTACCAGAACTAAAAGACAACTTTTCAAATCAAAAGAACATGTCCACGGCAATGAATAAAAAGAATGCACCAGAAGGCATATCATTATAAGAAGAAATTCTAAAAAAAAAAAAAAAAAGAAAAAATCTTCAAGAACAAGAAATGAATCAGGAAATCAGAACAGCACCATATGTCCATAGAAACACTAAAAACAAGAAGACAATGGAGCAACACCTATGAAATCGGAGAGGAAATAGTTTCAAGCTGTATCCCATGAACACTTCCAAATCTTTCCCCCAAATAATACACCTATCCAAAGGAAAGTAATGCAACTATGCTCAACCCAAAGCATTTCAATCTTCGCATTTTCAGATACACACGAACTACTCATGGGGCAGTGCTAAGAACTAACCTTTGGCCTCATACACCTAAGGCAGAAAACTGGCACTAGCTTTGATGTTCTGGATTTGCTGTAAAATTCACAGGCACAGGGGTTGGAGGGATAGCACAAAATGCACTTGCCTTGCACGAGACAACCCAGGCTCAATCCCTGGCATCCAAGAAGATGCCCTGAGCCCACCAGGAATGATCCTTGAGCACCGCCGTATGTGGCCCAAAAACAAACAAAATCACACAGGAACAATGGAGGTGGTAAAAGTTGCCAGAAACTGACAATTGTTAAAGCAGGGTGACAGATGGGTCTCAACAGAGATCTTACATTTTTTTCATTTGATTATGAATATTTATATTTCTTTTTCTCTAAGTCTTACTGAGGCATTCACAGTACGTAAAATTCACTATTTAAAAGTAGACAATTCGCTGCCCATGAACGACCTCTCTGGCTCCTGATCAAGCCGTTTAATGGCCATGATCCCAGAACCTCTGAAACAAATCTCGGAACTCAGCAGCTTTTGGCAAAAATGCATCCGGACCCACAGTAGGTTACTGTCGCAGGGCCACCCCAGGAGGAAATAGGTTTCGTGCCTTGGTCTGTTCCCACTGGCGGTTCGGTGGCTGCCATCCTCCAGAGGCCACTGGAGAGTCTGGGCCCGCAGTGACGAGACACGCAGGGCCTCACGGGATGAGGGTGGAGCTGGCCCTTTCCTCCCCACCCCAATGAGACCCCAAGTCACCACCTACAAATGGCCGCTATGGCTCCTGATCAAGCTGCTTAACGGCCATGATCCCAGAGACTCAGAAACAAACTTCGGAACCCAGTGGCTTTTGGCAGAAATGTGTCCAGACCCCGCAGTAGGTTACTGTCACCGGGCCACCCCAGGAGGGAAAGGGTGTTGTCCCTCCACCTGCTCCCCCGAGGCGGCTCAGTGGACTCCATCCTTCAGAGGCCACTGGACAGTCAGGTTTGGGCCCTCAGTGATGAGACACGCGGGGCCTCACAGGATGGGGGTGGAGCCGGCCCTTTCCTCCCCGTCCCAAAGAGACCCCAGTAGCCACCCATGAACGGCCTTTCTGGCTCCTGATCAAGCTGCTTAACAGCCATGATCCCAGAGACTCAGGAACAAATCTCAGAACCCAGCAGGTTTTGGCAGAAAGCCCTCCAGATTTAAGTGTTAAAATTTCGGAATTTCAAAATCGCACAGCCACTACTGCAGCCACGAGACATCATATGTTATTCTTAACCATCAACAGAAAACAAATTGTCTACTGTTGCCTTTTCAGCAAATCTGAGTGTTGGGGTAAAATCCCAAACAATAATGGTGGGTCTAGTGTCAAAATATTGAATGTGGTCAGAGTAGAGAGAGAGTACTGTGGAAATCATCTGCCCCACAGGTATGGGAAGGGTGTGGGATGGGGATATACTGGGGTTTTGGGGGTTGGAGAATGGGCACTGGTGAAGGTACGGGTGTTTCATTGTATGACCGAGACTTAAACCCGAAAGCTTTGTAACTGCTCTCATGGTGATTCAATAAAATTATAAAAAATGAAAAAAAAAAGTAAGGTGGAGTTCATGCCCAATTCAATCAGCTAATCAGTGGCTGAATAAAGAGCAGTACTCCTACATAAAAAAATTTTTAATGAAAAATAAAGTAGACAATTTAGTGGACTATAATATTTTTCAAGTTATACAGCCATCATAACTATATAATTTTAGAACACTTTCGTCATTCCAAAGACAAAACTCATGCCCCCTGGGCTGGGGTGAGTTCAATCCCCAACACCCCATATGTTGCCCTAAACACCACCAGGAGTGACCCCTGAGTGCAGAGCCAGGAGTAAACCCTGAGAACTGAGAGATATGGCCCAACCCCCACAGAAGAAAAAAACTCACGTCCATTAGTAATCAGTATCTGAGGCCAGAGCAGTGGTAAGCAAACAGGGCACTTGCCTTGCATGTGGCCAACACAGGTTCTATCCCAGCATCCCTATGGTCCCCCGAGCCCTGCCAGGAGAGATCCCAGAATGCAGGGCCAGGAGAAAGCCCTGAGCACCACTGGGTGTGGCCCCTTGTTCCCAAATAACTAATCAATACTCTTTTGTTCATTAATTTCAGTCTTTCACCATCAAGTATGACGCTATCATCTGAGACTATTTATAGAGGTACTTCATCAGTTAACTAAACTTCCTAGTTTTAGTTTATTTAACATTTTCATTATAAAATATTGGATTTTTCCAAATGCTTTCCTACCTCTATTAAGCCAATTACAGTTTTTGTCCTGTTCTATTAATACAGCATATATATTATATTGATTCTTTTTCATTCCTGAAATAAATTTCACTTGGTCCTAATGTGACCTTCCTTTCACATGTTGCTATATTTGGCCTGCCAATATTTTGAGGAAGATTTCTGTTACCTGTATTCATAAGGGCTATTGATCGGCAGCTTTCCTCTGATAGATATCATTGTCTGGTTTTAATGGCAAGGTAATGAACTGAGATGTAATACCTCCTTCTTGGATTTCATGGAAAGGTCTGTGCGGAACTGTTAGTTCATCTTCTTTCTTCTTGTTCTGGGGCCATATCCAACCGTGTTAAGGGACCACTCCTTGCTCTGGGCAGATCCAAGCAGTGCGAGGGCCTGAACCCAGGTGTCCTAGATGCAAAGTGTGCACTGAGCCCACTGCACTCTCTACTCTATTATTTCAGCCTTAAATACTTGATAGAATTGGGGGCAAGAGCAATCGCACAATGGGGAGGGAGCTTGCCGTGAACACAGCTGGTCCAGGTTTAATCCCTGTCACCACACATGGTCCCCTGAACTCACAAGGAGTGATCCCTGAGCACAAGGCCAGGAGCAAACACTGCCAGATCTGGCCCCAAAACAAAAAAAACAAAGACCAAAACTTTTAATGGAATTCATCAGTAAAGCCAGCTTTTTTTGTTTTGTTTTGTTTTGTTTTTGCTACAGTGCCAAGATCAAACCCTGCAGTCTTATACAAATGAGATGTGATCTACCACTTGAGTAAAGTCTCCAGGCCTCCTATTTCTCTTGAGTTGTTTTCAGTATTTTGTGACTTTCTAGGAAAAGATCCATTTTGTCTCAATTAATTGACTCTCATAGGATTAGTCATAGTATGCTTTTATAATCCTTTCTTCTCTAAGACAGTGCAGATGACCTTTTTCACCTCTGAATCTAATTATTTGTGTTCTCTCCCTTTGGTCAGTCTAAACATCCTTTAATTCCTTTGATTTTTTTTTTGTACTGTTATTCTATTTATTTCTATTCATCTTATTACTTCCCTTCCCTTTTCCTCCTTCAAAGTTAGCTTGCAGAGAGAAAGAGAGAGAGAGAGAGAGAGAGAGAGAGAGAGAGAGAGAGAGAGAGAGAGAAAGTGCCTGCCATAGACACAAACTGGGGGTGGGGTAGTTGATGGGAGGGAAACCGGGGACACTGGTGCTGGGATGGGTGTTGGAACACTGTATGACCGAAACCTAATCATGAACAGTTTTGTAAGGGTGTATCTCACCATGATTTAATAAAAAGAATTTTAAAAAATAGTTTGCTCTTCATTTCTTGTTTCTTTTTTTGTTTTGACTTTTTGGATCACACCCAGCAACGCTCAGGGGTTACTCCTGGCTCTGCCCTAAAGAATTACTCCTGGCGGTGCTTGGGGGACCATATGGGATGCCGGGGATTGAACCTGGGTTGGCCACGTACAAGGCAAATGCCCTACCTGCTGTACTATCACTCCAGACCCTCATTTCTAGCTTTTTAAGATGAAATGCTGGATGACAGATTTGAGATTTCTTCTTTTGTGGAGGGAAAATGGAAGGGTTTGGCCCAAACCCAGCAGGGTTTAGGGGCTATTCCTGGCTCTGTGTTCAGAGGTCACTCCTGGCAATGTTTCGGGGACTCTATCCAGAGCAGGGGATTAAACCAGAGTGTCAGCTGCATGCAAGGCACGTGCATGAACCCCTGTACTACCGCTCCTTCCCAAGATTTCTTCTTTGTAAACGTAGATACAGGCATAAATTTCTTCCCAAATACTATTTTAGTTGTATTGCATACATGAGTTAGACTTGTTCTGTTCTACTTATATTTGTTTGAAAGTATGTCCTAACTTCCTTGTTTGTCTCCTTTGAACCACTTGGTTATTTAGGGAGTATGTTTCTTCATTTCCAAATATTTGAAAATTTTTCTGGTTTTGTCTTATTGATCTCTGGGACCTTCTAAGCAGTGTTCATGAGGTCAGCCCCTCCCCCGCAAATCCTGGGGAACTGGGCAGTCAGTTCAGCACAAGAGGCCAAGGATGTGGTATGCTTAGGCCCCACAGCATCGAGGAGCCCACTTCAAGTTACAAATCCTCCAGGATCCTAGCCATGAAGTTCTGGGCAAAACACAAATAAATAACAAGCTAAATTCGTCTCACCAGACATCACAGTAAATGCACACTCCTGTAGTTGTGATATAAAGGAGAGCAAGTAAACTATTACTGGTCTTTGCAGGTGAACAGACAAACACACTTATGGAAAAAGAATACATGTTTGCACAAATGCCACGTTTCTAAAGGCCACTTGGGCAGGCTCACCCCGATGTTGCTCAGAGGTCATCAAGGCCACACCAAACAGTCTCGGGGACATCTAAACCACACCAGGCAATGCCAGGAACTGAACTCAAGTGCACTGTCTCGTCTCTGTCTCTGTCTCTCTGTCTCTGTCTCTCTCTCTCTCTGTCTCTCTCTCTCTCTCTCTTTCTCTCTCTCTCTCCACCCCCCCCCCCATAGGCTCAATCACCGCTGCTCCTGTACGCATCATTGTAAATCAATAGAGAAAGAACAGATAGTCAATAGAAGGTGTTAAGACAAGTGGTTTCTATTAGGAAGAAAATAAAATTAGAACGCACGGAGTATGTGGTTTGACACATTAGACCTCGTTCTTCCTTATTTCAACGTAAGTCAATATTATATTAAATGAAGAATTCGAAGCTTCACTGAAGAAAAAGCAGGGGGTTCCCCGCTCTGGTTGGGTGGCCTAAAGCACCTGCCTTGCAAACAGAAAGTCACCAGTCTGCTCCCTGGTGCCACTGCATGTGCAGAGCTGGATCCTGGCAACTCTGCCGTGTGGTCCCCTGCACCACAAGCTGTCCCCAGCCATACCCCAGTCAGGAACACGGGACCCCTGCAACCAGAGGGGACTCACCCTTGCTGAGCATCACAACTAAAAGATACCAAACCGCGATGGCCAGGAAGAGGAGCCCTGGCCAGCATACAAGAACATATCAACGGGCCCCAGGCAGCACTAGAGGCAGAATGTGCCTCCGCAGCACGGCTAACGGGGGACAAACCTCAGTGGGCACCGCAGCGGAGTCTGAGCACCACCCCCGCCACCAGCATCACAGCTAAAAATGTGCAGCTCCAGTCAGGGCCACTGCACAGTGCATAAAGATGCTTTCCCTGCATGCAGCCAGCCCGGGCTTGGTCCTCAGCACCTCTGAGTCACCCAGGCATAACCCTGAGCATCGCTGGGTGTGTGCACCACCCCCCTGCACACACACACACAAAATGTACATCTTCTGCTGTTGAAACAATGCGGGGGAGAGGAGGCAGGGGGCGGGACCGGGGCAGAAAGCAGGATCCCTCTGTTTGGACACATAACAAAACTACCTCACAGGAGCTGGGGGGATAGCACAGCTGGTAGGGCGTTTGCCTTGCAAGCGGCCGACCCGGGTTCGATTCCCAGCATATGGTCCCCCGAGCACCACCAGGAGTAATTTCTAAGTGCATGAGCCAGGAGTAACCCAGTAACCCCTGTGCATCCCCAGGGTTGCAAAAAGAAAAAAAAAAAAAAAACTACCTCACAATGGCAAGTCTGCCCCTTCAGTGAGGATGCCCTCATCCCTGCCTGCGGGCAGTGTATCAAGGGCTGGTTTTTAGTAGATGTATTCTAAAGATGGAGGAAGGTAAAGCGGAGAAGCAGTCAGGGGTGGTGCCGGCGAAACCCAGTATGTATCTGTGTGACTGTTACATTCTATTCCACTAGCTTTCACCTATTGAAACCTTTCACCACCCCACCCCCTCCCCCCAAGGTTCGAGCGATAAGGACAGCAGGGAGTGCTGGGATCGGAATCCCCAGCCACCAGATATGGTCCCCATTCCTGGGCTGGAGTAATCACGAAGCACAGAGGCAGGTGTGAGCACTGCTGGGCGGGCGTGCCCCACCATCACCTGCCCAGGTGGGGGTGGGGGCGGGAGCCAAGCACTTTTCACCTTTCACCCCAAATATCTTTTTCAAGATTTTACCCTTACCTTAATTAACCACTACGGATTATATCTGAAATAGAATTTACAAACAAAAACCTTTCAGAATGGAGCACAATAAGCATTTTGAAGGATTTTTTTGGTAAGGGTCAGAGTTACATGAAGGGCATGTAACTCAGTGTAGCCTGCTAGGCTTCCCATGTGGTAAGCCATGGTCTGGACCCCTCCCCCCTCTTAAGAGAGTTACTAAAGCAGTTGAAAGTTTACTTGTGTCAATATATTTGCTTACAGCAAAAATCTTTCACCATTCCGAAAGCACTGATTAATTCAACTTTCTGTTTCAAAGCAAATATTCACTTCCTGAGTAAGTCATAATGTTTAAATAAATATGCAGCAAATTTAATGAAACTGAAATTTTACAAAATATTAAAAAGCAACTGAACATACAATTTAGGACCAAAAAATTTAGGACCAAAATAAGTTCAAGTTTCTTCAATAAATCCTGGTCAAAACAGCAAGTCTGGGGCCGGAATGATCAATAGTACAGTGGGTAGGGCGTTTACCTGCACCTGGCCCATGAGGGTTCAATCCCCTGCATCCCATATGGTCCCTGAGCACGGCCAGGAGTAATTCCTGAATACAGAGCCTGGAGGAACCCCTGAGCATCGCTGGGTGTGACCCAAAAAGAAAAAAAAAATAAAGAAAAACAGCAAGTCTGACTTAAGTACACTTATTGACACATTTACTTTCTAGTGGCATCCTAGATGGGAAAGATTTTGGTTCGTAAGGTGGATTTTTAAAATTCAGAAAGGAGCCCCAAATCACACAAATTGAAAGTGCTTTATAATCTAAAAATAGAACAAAATGTTCACTGGAATGTTAGAGTAACCAATGACTATTCAAATCACTAAAAACAAAGTTACAACTGCAGCATCCTTCTTGACCTATTTCAGCCAGTCCTCAGAGATTCCTTATCAATTTCAGGGGGGTTGGGGGGGGGGGAGTTAAAGCTTGCACACTATTGGAACCTATCTTCAGCCAAAGCTGCCTTTGGCATTCATTTTACAGCCCTGGATGCAGTAACTTCCACACACCACAAGAAAATGTTCGAAGAATTCACCTGTGAAGGAAAATAAAAAAATAGGACTGCCTCTTTTTTAAACGTCAGTGGCACCATGTAGATGGGGGCACTGGAGGGTATGAATCATGCAGGCTGCCTTCCTGTTCAAAACCAAAGGCTCCTGGCACCAAGAACGTGACTCAAATGGCAGAACACATGCAGACATGAACGAGACCCCGAGTTTGATCCCGTGAGCTCCATGGCTCCATGGTCTCCCAAGCACCTCCTGGAATGGCCCTTATTTAAAAAAAAAAAAAAAGGGCAGGAAGAAAAACTCAGTCCTCAACTTTCAAAGTTCCAACTTACCACTCTCCGTGAACAATACTCTTATGTTACTCTTATACAAAAAGAAGATGATTTCTGGGTGGGGAGAAACAGCTCAACGGGTTGGACATATGTTTTATAGTCAGGAAACCCTGTCCCACCCCGTACCCTGTGGTCCCCAGGCAGCGCCAAATGCAACTTTTCCAGGCAGTGTTGCCCCAAAAATCAAAGAGAAGACTTCTGAAATATGAAACATTACAAAAGTATACTCAGCAGTTTACAGAACAACTTGTAAAACAGATTCGAACTCTTGTTAGATTAATGTCACACAAAGCAGAAAATGGAAAATGATAAAAATTAATTTAAGAAGAGAATGATAAGACTTTTCTTTCTAGGCAGGCTTCCCGACATTACGGTGCTTGTCTCCAGAGCATACACGAGAAATCAGCGGTCTCTGATTCTAGGTTTCTCTTCCCAGTTCACAATCAACAATAACTGGAATACTGGAAGAGGCTCGTGAAAACTGCCAGTATCTTCATTAAATAGAACAGATACTATATGCAAGTTTAATATAAATTCCATATAATTTCATCAGTATATTCCCTCTTTTTATTCAATTAGTCCTTTATTTAAAAAACTAAGACTTCACATGGTTTGTGAATAAGACCAATGACAAGTCATTCCAAAACACTTCATTCAACTTTTTCTTTTTCTAAAAAAAAAAAAAATGAAATAATAAGGGGAATTTTTTTTTTACAATGCCCTTAAAATGCCCTGGAGCCACCAGGGCCAAACCCTGAGGGGCAAGTCTTGCCAAGGATGAATGGATAGGACACAGGATCTCTGATCTACCATTTCAATGAACTCCCTGACTTTTTTTTTTAATCAAATTCAGCACATGAAGCAAATTGAACACAAACCCACATAGTCTAAGAGAAAAATGCTGTGGTTATTTCATTAAAAAACAAATAGTGGGGGCTGGAGAGATACTACAGAGGGTAGGGCACTTTTCCTTGCACCCAGCTGACTGGGGTTGGATCCCTGCTATCCCATATGGTTCCCCCCACACCCCAGGAGCAAGCTCCTAACACAGAAGCCCTGAGCACCACTAGGTGTAGCCCAAACCTCCCCTCATCCCCTTCACTCCTAACCCCCGCCTCCCTCCAACAGCTGGGCTGAAAGAGGGCTCAATGGACTGAGCGCAAGGGATGCATGCAGAAGGCAAGGATTTAATGCAGAAGACAGGAATTTAATCCCTGCCATCGCCATCCTATGCACCCTGACCACCAGAGGCTGCAACCCCCAAGTTGGGAATAGGTCCTTATCACCTCCAGGTGTGGCCAAAAGAAAAAAAAAACTGAGTTGCATTAATAAAACTTTCACACTGCGCTTCATCGTGATTCAATAAAGTTAAAAAGTAAAAATAAAGATTTCACAGAAAGCTACCGAGCTTTCTACTTTACACTTTTAGATGAAATCCATAACCTGGAAACTTGCCTTAACAAACCCTCCTCTGAATCCTTCAATCCACACTCACATAAGAGTTGCTGAAACTAATACCAGCAATAGTCAAATCAGGTGCCACTTTTATAAGCAAGAGTCAAAGTAACACTTTAAAAAAAAAAAAAAGCCAAAACCAAAAGGTGTTCTTAAATTCCCTTGTAAGGGAAAAGTTCCTGAGTTTTTCATTATTTCCTTTTTCGTATTACTTGTATTCTTACTGCTAAGGGGAATGAAAAATCAAATCAACAGTGATAAGGATGAGAACAATTACAATGTAGGCCTGGCTTAGGATCAACAAAGAAACACACACACACACTGTTTAGAGGAAGCTTGCAAGAAATGTCACTAACGGAAGTTTCAATATCCACCACCACCAACAACACCACCCCTTTTTTTTTTAAGGCCGACTAAAGACAGTCCTGCAAATAAATGCACTATGAAACATAACCTAGCTAAACTCCATTCCCCAAAACAAATCAAGAGTTTCCCAGGATGCCCGGAACGGAAAGAGCTGCTCAGACCTCGGGTCCCCCTGGGGACTAACGCCTCTGGCCTGGGAGGGCAGCCACCCCAAGTGAATCAGATTGCCACCGCATCAGTTTCGGTGACAGATTCCCGGGGAGCATCCCACAGCGATCCGGGGCCCTCCCGGGCAGCAAGGCTGCGGGAAGAGGAACACCAATGCAATCTTCAGAACCCTCCTACTTCCGCTCTCGGAAGAAATACCCTCTCTTTCTCCCAGTCCTCAGCCCTCGGTCCAAGAGCGCCCGACAGCCGCGTCCCCCGCCACTTCCAAAGCGCCCAAGCGCACGGGAAGGCGGCGCGTCTCGGACCCGTGGGGGCCCGCCGGCAGCAAAGCCCACCCAGTCCCGGAGCACACCGGCCGCCAGCGCCTTCCCGAGAGTCCCGCTGGCAGAGGACCCGCAAAAGCTGCACACGTCCACGTCCCAGATCGCCCCCCCGCCCCCGCCCCACACTCCTTCCTCCCACCCACTCCGGGGCTGGGAGGGTGCTGCGGGGAGGAAAAGCGCAAAGAGGAACTAAGTGAACTGCTCGCGGGTGCATCGCCTTTTGCAAGCTCCTCTCCAAGGGGAGGTGGGGTGGGGGTGGAAGGAAGGAGCGGAAGGAAGGGGAAAGGATGAGCAGCCAGAGGAAGGGGGACGTGCACGCGCGTCCACGCAAAGGGCGACCAGCCTTCGGAGACGCGGGGCACCCCCGGTTCCTGGCCGCGGGTGCGCCTGGCCTCCGGGGCGCTCCGCCCCGGGCAGAGGGCGAGAAAAGGGGGTGAGGAGGAGGCGACCTCCGCTCCCCGGCCGGCCTCGCCCCTCCTGGAAGGGGCGATCGGGGAGCCGGCCGGGCTCCGGCCGGGCTCGGGGCGACGGCAACGGCCGCTCGCGCTGTCGGGGGCCTTCCGACGGCTCCGGCTTTCGCGCCCCCCACACCGCCCGGCCCGGGCGAGGCCGGCGCGACGGCCGGGCGGCCGTGCCGCGGTTACCTGAAACGGGGCGAGTCCCTCAGACACTCCTCGAAATCCACCGTCATCTTCATCCTCGCCTCCGCCGGGCCTCGCCGGCGGCGCAGGGGGAGGCGCGGGAGCCGCGGCGGGAGCGGCGGCGCTGGGCACCCGGACGGCTAGGGCGGACGCGCGATCGCCGCTCAGCGCTGCGCGGGGCTTCGGAGGGCGCCGCGGCCGCTGCTGCTCATAGCAGCCGCAAGGACAGCGGCGGCGGCCACGACGGCTTCTCAGGCCCCAAAGTCCGGCCCCTCTTCCTCCCGCCCGCAGCAGAGCGCCGGCCCCAGGGAAACGGCCCGGGAGTGACAGCAGCCGCCAGCCAGCCACGAACCCGGGGGCCGGGGGCGGGGCTTCCGGAAGCCCCGCCCGCGGGCGCCCGGGCAACGCGCCTGAGCGAAGGCGGCCGGAGCCAATGAGCTGTGCGACCGTGGGTGCCTGCTCGCCCCCGGCGTCCCCAAGGGCCAACCGGAGCACGCAGGCGTCGTTAGGCGGGAGCGCCGGTTGCTGGGAGGCCTGCAGCAGAGGCTCCTTGGGAAGGAAGTCACGTGGCCGCGCGCCGCTCTTCCCTGCGCGCTCGCCGCCCTCCCTCGCTCCTGCCGCTCCAGCCCTGCCCTGCTGCGCTGCCGCCGCCCGGGAGCCGCCGCCTGCAGGTCCGGGGAAGGAGAGCTGCTTCTTGAGGCAGCCTGGGCAAAGGCTGAAGGAGATGGGAGCAGAAATGATGAAAGGGGAAGAGCGGCGAGCCCCCCACCGCTTCGTTTCAGTGCAGAGCAGCTGAGGCCGGAGGGTCGCTTCCATCTTTCAGTTGTTGACTTCACTCAGTATTTTTGGAAGTATATAGATTCCCACATACTCGGTCTTCTATACCCGCAGACTCTGTAGACTGGCTTTAGGGGGTACAGCATTTATTATGCCGAGAAAAATCAAAGCTACGAAAGACACTCTTCCTTACTGTACACTTTTTGCCAGTTTCAGGGTAGGCTTCCAAGACAGAGGCTCACTTGTAACTCCAGCCCTCTGGTGCATAATTTTTCTAGGCACCCTGCAAGATATTGATCTTATCCTCAATAATCCTAGAAGGCAGTTATTTCGCCGACTTCTGATCCTAAGATGTCATTGATTGTAAAAAAAAAAAAAAAGTAGGACAGATAAATGATATTTGAATATATGCTTCTTTGAGGGAGTGGGGGCATAACCAGCACTTACTCCTGGCTCTGCACTCAGGGATAGCACCTGCGGGGCTCAGGGGACCATATGGGCTTCTCCGAGGATGGACCTTGGTCAGCGGTGTAAAAAGCGAGCAAAAGTGCTTTGATGAATGCACCTTCTGTACTATATATCTCCACCCACGAATATATGCATTTTACCCAACCTAAAAAAACAGGTGCATTCATCAAAGCACACAGGGTAGGTGTTCTAACATCATAGCCGCTCTAAGGGAGAGACCTGAAAGCAAAAGTCCTGGGTTTACTTTCTCACTTTCTCACTGTACAACTGATTCTGAGAGAATCGCTGAAGCTGAAAAAGACAAAAAACCTCTAAAGGCCCTTCACTCAGTGCCATATAGTAAATGTTGGCTTTTATCCTAATTGGATCGCCTGTCTTCTCCAGTATGGTACCCAAAGGTCAAGTGTAAGCATCCTCATTCACTCTGCCCAAAGTTTTACATAAACCTTAGACCATCTGGTTAAGTATAGCATGACTGCATGTTTTCCATAACCTATGGTTATATCTTGATCTCTTTGACATTTTTCAAAACTAACAGTAAAATTGTGAGACATTACAAAGAACATATATGTGATACATGTTATTTCTTTAGTATTAAACTTGGTTTCTTTTTTTTTTAATGATACTTGTTTTTTCTTGGGTATTTATCTTGTTTTCTTTTTTAAAATTGAACTATATATCCCTTTAATCTACCCTATTTCTCTTGATAATTAGCAACTATTGACAATTAAACATTCATCACTCTAAATGTCAGACATTTTGGTTAGTGAAGTCAGCTCTTCCAGCTTTGTAACTTCATTGTCCAATTTAGAGAGTTGGTCATCCCTACATCATTTAAAAAGCATTCCTGATGCATGCCAATTAATAATTTCTTGTTTCAATACTTTGTCACCGTATAGCCCTTTGGAAGATACCCAATGTACTACTTTGGGCTACAAATTAAAATTCAGCTGTATGACCCTCAGTACAATAACTTAGCTGAGCTGATATTCAAATGAATATCTTCTTGTAGATGACTGAATTTAACATTCAGTGATAAGCCTACCACAATTTTTCTTCTAGTTTGATAAAGCAAGCATTTTGGGGTGACAAATGTGTGCTGTGACCTAAATTCAGAAATATTAAAAGTGAGGTTGGATGCATGAGAGCAGTGAAGAAATACAATATTACTATTATCCCATAATAATGGAAAGCACATTCCCAAGATATAAAAATAGCTTGACAGATGACTCAAACCAAACACAGGCCACGTGACCCCAGACTCTAACTGCACAGTGACCATCTCCTCTTTCGAACTCAGCAGTTGCCACTGTGCCTTAGGTTGCCTGTGAAGTCTTTCCCTCTAGCCTCTTTAAAATGCTGCTCAATGCCACCTCTTGCAGGAAGCGTACTCTATTTTTTGGTTTATTTGAGGTTTGGGAACCACAACTGGCAATGCTTAGAAGTTATTCCTCGCTCCATACGCAGAGGTCCCTCCTGCTGGTGTGGGGCTAGAGATTTGAACTCAGGCCCCTGCATGTAAAGCAGGAGCTCCAGTCTGTTTGAACTCACTCGCTCTCTCTCCCTCTCTTCCTTTTACCCTCTCTCCCTCTCTTCCTTCCACCCTCTCTCCCTCCCTTTCTCCCTCACTCCCTTTCTCTCCCTCTCTCCCTTTTTCTCTCTCTCCCTCTCCCTTTCTGCCTCTCCCTCTCTTTCTCTCTTCCTTTCTCTCTCCCTTTCTCCCCTTCTCTCCCTCCCCCTCTTTCTCTCTCTCCCTCTGTCTCTCTGTCTCTCTGTCTCTCTGTCTCCCTGTCTCTGTCCTCTGTCTGTCTGTCTGTCTGTCTGTCTCTCTCTCTCTCTCTCTCTCTCTCTCTCTCTGCAGAAACACAGAATATATATTAAAAAAAGAAAAGAAAACAGAATATAGACCTCTGTTTTCGGCATCCTGAGAGTAACTTACCAGGCTGAGCCTATGATCCAAAACGGTATAAACGATCAAATCTTAAATCCCTCAAATTTCTTCTCCCAGACCCCCCCCCCCCAGTTTCTTCCTCCAAGCCCTCTGAGCCCTTGCAAATCCACCGCCCTTCCCAAAGTGCTTGTCACTTCCTCTGTGACTCCTTCTCCCTGTTCCCCTCCTAGCAGAGGCTTTTAGTACCCACACCCCGTCCTCTTGGGCCAGGATCCTTAGTCAGCAAGAGCCTAACTCCGGAGAGCAATTTACATTTTACATTCCACCTTCATACAAGAATTTGTATTGTTTGAGCCTAATGTCATCTAGTTCTTCCAGTTTTGCTTTCCTTGTTGCTGCTGAATTTCTAGTATCTCCCTGCCTTCTTCAGGCAATTACATTGTAAATGATCTCAAGAGGATGAAATTACTTGTCCTTTTTTTTTTTTAATCCTTTTCTTTCCTTCTTCCTCTTTTGGTTTTGGGGCCACACCTGTTGGTGAGCAGGTCTACTCTGGGCTCTGGTCACTCTTGATGGTGCTCAGGAGGCCAGGTAGTTCTGGGGATCAAACCTGGGCTTCCCACATGCAAATACACTCAGCATTTGAGCAATCTCTCTGGCCAGCACTTGGTGTTTTGGCGAAGGGAAGCTTAGGTCCTCTTGTATCTCTGAGAAGTGGTGAGAGTGTCCTTCTCTTTCTTTTTACTTCCCCAATCCTGCCGAGTTTCCTCAAAAAAACAAAACAAACAAAACAAAACAAAACAAAACAAAATGATGTGGGGGCAGTTCTCTGTGTGCTGTGTGATTTTTTTTTTTTTTGGTGCTGCACCCAGCAGGACTCATAGGCTATTTTGGGTGGTAGTTGGGAGACAAGGGGTCTTAGGGATCAAACACAGCCCTCCCGCACACAAAGCGTGCACTCAGCCCATTGAACTATCTCTCTGACCCTTAACTTTTGGTTTTTGTAGGGCCTACACCCAGACTGGGCAAAGTGGGAGCATGCAGTGCTGGGGATCACAGTTAAGGCCTTGTTCATGCTAAAGCAGCCTTGTGCCACTTGTACTCTCTCCACGGCTTTCTCCCTTATGTGCCCGGTTGGCGTGTAGTCCTCCCTGATGCTCCACATGTGTTTTCAGATAGCCACAAGGTGCTGAAGAGATGATAGAATGGAGAAGCTAGTTGGATGGTAGCAGTACAGAGCAAGGGAAGGAAAGATCTGTGCCCCGTATATTGCTGAGCTCTAGTGCATGTTTACCATATTAAACTATGAGATTCAGGGGGACACGGTGTGTGTATATGGGTGGGGTGAGAGGGGGGTGTCATATCCAGTGGTGCTCCTGAGCTCCTGGAGTTATGGTGCTGGGGGATGCTTGGATGAAACCTGGGCCTTCATCTGGCAAGGTGCACACGTCAACCCTTCGAGCTATTCTCCTGGCCCCTCGGACAATTTTACAACAGAAACCAAATAGCCAGATTTGAACTTAAAATCTCCTAGTTGCAAACTTTGGCAACCTTTTCAAAATATTAGAAAATATTGGGAGAGAGGAATCAATCGGCAGGAGCATGAGCACGTGGGAACCCCAGATTTTATCCTCAGGACCCCGTGGTCCCCCAAGCACTGCCAGAAACAATGGCCCAGCTGGCAGCAGCCTCTGAGCACCCATCAGTGCAGCCCCCAAACCAAAAAAATCAATTTCAGAGACTCTATGTGCATTTCTTGATATTCCTTGAGTTTGGTTATGTTATTTTTGATCTGGGCACCAAACCCATCAATGTTCAAGGGTTACCCCTAGCTCTGTGCACAGGGAACCACGGGTAGTGCTGGGGATGGAAACAGGATCTGCTGCATGCAGAGCAAGTGCTTTACTTTCTACGTGATCTCTCTGGCCCTCTTGACAATACTTTCTTTTTCTTTCTTTCTAAATTTAGAGTTTGAGGGCCATCCCCAGTAGTGCTCGGGGACTACTTCCTTCTTAGTTATTGATGCTGCACCTAGGGGATCACTCCTGGCAGTGCTTGGAGTACTCTATATGGTGCTGGGGATTGAACCAAAATGTACATGACAAGCAGCTTGGCCCTGAACTGTCCCCTCTAGCCACCCCTCTCTCGACAGTTCTTGATGCAGCCTTTCAACCTGTGTTTCTGCAGCTTATCACTTGAATCTCTTTCCCAATTCCCAGATCCCAGAAGAAAGCACTCACCTGCCCAGCTCACCTGACTGGGCCAACCCATGCAAGGTGAAATCATTCAGTTTAATCATTCCTGCAGGATGGGGGTGGTGATGGAGGCTGCAAGACCGCTGACTGGAGCAAGGCTTTGAAACTTGTCCATTGAGACAAGTGTAGGAGTATACCCAAGAAGCTGCTTTTGTTTGGGGCCACACCCGCTTGTGCTCAGGGCTTACTTTTGGCTCTCTACTCAGTGATCACTCCTGGTAGGGCTCAGGGGGTCGTATGTGGTACCTGGAATCAAACCCAGGTCTGACACATGAAAGGCCTGTCCCATAATCAAGAAACTCTAATGAGATCCAGAGTAAATAAAAGAGGTGTTGTCAGTGGTGGGTGCCTAGGGGGTCAGTCGGGTAGAAGTCAACCCCAATCTCCACCCAGATTCAAGCTCTTGCCTTTATGTTGCAGAAAGAATTTCCAGAGAGCACAGGGAATGACTTCAAATAGTTCTACTTAGGATCTATGAGAGACAGAGACAGACAGAGACAGGAGAGATAATAGAGAACCCCATAAAGTAAAAGAAAGGCTGGAATTCAGTCAATCCCAGAGTGGAAATGTGCGTTGCTTGCTATTGCAATTGTTTTTATGGGGTTTTCCCCAAGCTTTGCCAGCTGGGAGTCCTGTATGGATACAAATCTTTTGCTAGGGTGCCGCCAAAAAAAATAAATAAATAAAAAAATAAAGAATTGTTCTTGTTTTTAGAGTGTGTTTTTTTTTTTGTTTTGGTTTGGTGGGCAGAGGGCACACCTAGCTGAGTTCAGTGCCAACTCCTGACTCTGCGTTCAGGAATTACTCGTGGCAGGACTTGGGGACCATATGGGTACAGGAATCAGACCTGGGTTGGCCATACGCAAGGCAAATCCCCTACCCACTGTACTCTCTATCCAGCCCTGGAAATCGGACTTTGAGCTTTTGTGGTGGTCTTCTTTTGAATTCTCTCTCTTTCTCTCTCTCTCTCTCTCTCTCTCTCTCTCTCTCTCTCTCTCTCTCTCTCTCTCTCTTTCCTTGTGGAATTTTCTCCTCTTCTGAGGAGTCCAGTCTACTCTGGGTTGGCATAGGCACTCCTTAGAGTTTTATCAGACCCCAATTTCTGCAACTCCAAAGGGGTCCAGCCTTCACACTTTTGCACTGCTTTGGGGATGACAACAAAGTCACTTATTTTGTCTAGATCACACCTTGGTTTTATTACTTCCCAAATAAACTTGCTCATGACTAGCAGCTCCCTCCCCACCCGCTTCATAGGTACGCAAATGAAAGATTTGCAAGTAACAAGCCATACACTTATTTTAAAACACATTTTAATAAACCCACCCTCCTTTAGTCACATAACCTCATAAGAAACTAGCCACTGAGGAATGAGGTGATTTCCCTGGAAGACAGCGTCCATGCACACCTCATGCAGCGCAGCTAGTCAACGTCCTGTTCACCCAGGACTTTGGTCCCTGACTCACCATCCTCCACCCCATCACTTCTAGTGATTTCAACATTCACCCATCCTTTCTCTCTTTCCTTCAACAATTCCCAGGGAGCACGTCCTTTGACCACTACTCAGGGTAGGTGTGCTCCGTGTTTATAGATAAAGCATTCCCTTGTCACCGCCAAGGACAGAAAGGCACATGGTACACCCTGGGCCCAGGCATGTGCCTTCATGGCGGGACCCTATACTCTGAGAGTCATTTCTCCCAGGGGAGGAGAAACTGAATTCTGCTAGGTCTGGAAATGTAGAACCCTCATCTACATGAAAGAGCCACGAGATGGTGAGGAAGGTCTAAGACCCCCAACCATAGAGAACATGTGAGCAGAGCACAGAGGTAAACAGTGAAGGACCTTGTCTGCCCAGTTAAGGGATTTTTATCTTAAAGCAATGGGAAGCCCCTGGAAGAGCAATCTTTGAGGAGGGGGGAGGGGGAAGGAAGAGTTGGGGAAATCTCCCGAGTGGAATCCAGGAGGTGAGGCCCCGGGGCCCCACCAGTCTTCACTGGTAATTGGCACAGTCTGAGAATGCAGTGCCACTGGGTCCTACAGTACCAGGCTACCGGGGCCAGCCTGAGGGTGCTTGAGGGGCCTCCAGTTTCCTCTCAGAGATGCCTGCAGAAACATGTGGTTCTGGGGGTTGAACCCAGGTTGGCACACATGAACATGAGCCCTGACCGTGGTACCCTCTCCAGGCTTCAAACGGGAATTTTATTATTTGGGAGGGAGGTCATTTGGGGACCACCTCTGATGGTGCTCATTGCTTATTCCTGATTCTGTGCTCAGGGATCACTCCTGGCACTCTGGGGATCATACGGGATGCTGGGGGTTGAACTGGGGTCTGCTGCTTCCGAGGCAGGTGCCAAAACTCCTGTGCTCTATGTCTTCACTTTACAATTAAAATTTTAAATGCAGGTGGGAAGAGCAAGTGGAGCCACCTATCTACATTGGGACTCTGTGACTAAATGTCCTGAGCAATGCCCAGGGTTTCAGCCCAGAGAGTCACCATCCGGAAGCTTTAGGGAAGACAGTGGAGGGGGTCTGATGGTCAGGCGCCTGTCGGGAGAGAGGCCAAAGTCCTAGGATGACGTCAGGTTCAGGTGAGGGTGACTGGGTGGGCCCCAGGCACAGAAAGAAAACAAAGCTTATCTCGGTCTCAAACTCTGCCCCTTCAGAAAGTCCTTAAATGTCCCCTCCTCAAACGTGTCTCACCCCGGCGTTCCAGGCACGCGCTTGACCCTGAGTTTTTCTCCTGCTCCCTCCTGCACCGCAATTTTACTTCATGCCCCTAAACTCCAACCAGAACAATTTTGTTTGGCTGGTTGGTTGTGGTTTTTCTGGGCCACCCGCAGCCATGCCCACAGGCTACTCCCTGGTCTGAGCTCAGGATCACGTCCAGCAGTGCTCGGGGAACCAGGGGATCAAGCCTGGGCCTCTTGCATGCAAAGCTCCTGCCTAGCCCTTGGAGTTGTCTTCAAGGCCCCCATCATGGCTATTTTTATCTCCCAGACCTGTGGAAACCATCTGTCTTTCCTGCCTTCACCACCCCAACTCTTCTCCCTGCGTCTCCCCTGGCATCACAGAATCATTCCCAACATTGTCCCCTGGGTTCCTCTCGCCACTGGAGACCATTTAGGTCTCAAATGGGCGCCCTGGGAAAACAACATAAGCATGCAGAGTGCTGGGATACAGTTTGTATTTTAACAGAGACCAGCAGGCAGGAGATGAAGGCTTCCCAGGCAGAGATGCTAGCAGCGTATCTGCGCTCCCTGACCCCACACCACCGGCGTTGTCTCCTGTCTGTGTCACTTACCTGTGGCCAGTTCCCTGGCACACTGGCTACCCAAATCCTATGCAAGCTGTGACCCCGGCCTCTCATGATGTCTTGATAGTTCCAACATTTGATGACAGAACAGTAGGAGTCCTGCTCTAGGATCTCTCCTCCCAGCCCTGACCCACATTCTCATCTACATTCCCATCTTCCTGCCTTATCTGCCTATCTCAGAGGTTCCTCCACTCTGCCGTGCTCCACCTCTCCCTCCTGCTCCTCTGAGGAAGACGGTGTTAGGCTCTCTCTTCGCTCTCTTTCTCTCCTTCCCTCTCTTCTTCCCTCTCTCTCTCCCTTCCTTCCTTCCTTCCTTCCTTCCTTGTTTCTCCTTCCTTCCTTCCTTCCTTCCTTCCTTCCTTCCTTCCTTCCTTCCTCTTTCTTCCTTTCTTCCTCCTTTCCTCTCCTCCCTCCCTCCCTCCCTCCCTCCCTCCCTTCCTTCCTTCCTTCCTTCCTTCCTTCCTTCCTTCCTTCCTTCCTTCCTTCCTTCCTTTCTCTGTCCCTCAGCAAATGCCTTAACCCTTGTATTTTTTCTGGTCCCTCAACTCTCTCTCTCTGTCTTTGTTTTGGGGCCATACCCAGTAGTGCATAGAGGTTGCTCCTGGCTCTACACACAGGAATCACTCTTTGCAGTGCGCAGGGAACCATATGGGATGCTGGGGATTGAACCGGGATCAGCTGGGTGCAAAACAAGTGCCCAACCTCTGGTCCCTCACTCAGTCTTTTTTTTTTGGGGGGGGGGGGGGGTTCACACCCAGCAATGCTCAGGAATTACTCCTGGCTCTGCACTCAAGAATCACTCCTGGCAGTGCTTAGAGGACCAAATGGGACGTTAGGGATCAAAACTGGGTCTGGGATCAATGTCGAAGACGCGGATATGTTCCTCTCCCAAATTGATCTTTCCTTTACTCAAATCCTGGCGATTCCTTATGCACACGTATGTGCCTCCCTACCAGACCCTGAGCTCAGATGGTGCCGCGGATGTGGCCGGGAGGGCAGAGGGAGAACTCAGCTGCTCGTGAGTTTGCTGGTGCCTGACTCACTGGTGGTTTTCCACCCTGACTGCATGACACAATCCTCTGTAAAACTGTTCTGTGCTTGTTTTAAAACAGAATCATGAGCCCTACCTACTAAATCATATTTTCCAGCAAGGGGCCTGGGCAGAAGTCCCACAGATGATTCTGAGGCATCGACTTCATCTCTGAAGCTCTGTGAATGCTAGCGAGTGCCCATCTGCAACTCCAGTTCCTGGCACAAACACCAGCATTGTAGGTGCCCACAGAATGCAGCTTGGGTAGAAACTGTGCCTTTGGAACATTCACAGCACAGCATGCTTCCCTGCCTCTTCCTTTGTTGCTGCCGCCACTGCAATGGCTGATGTTGCCACATGCTGAGGGGTGGTGCTCCCTGGGGGGGGTGTCACACACTCAGGGTGCAGCTCCAGACAGAGAGTCACTGGCACTGCACTTGGCACCCAGGGGGTAACTCTGGAGATCCAATACGGGGACTTGTGCTTATGGGACAGGGAATTTATATATGACTTGAACCCAGGGTTTCATACATGCAGGACCTGTGCCCTGCCACTGACTACATTCCCTGGTCCCAAATAGTGCCTATTTGTTTGTTGTTGTGGTGGTGCTGGGCACCAAATCCTGAGATGAGGGGCAGTGCTAGGGATTGAACATGAGATCTCACACATGCCAGGTTGGGCTCTAACATGACACCACAGCCTGGGCCCTAAAACCTTTAATATATTCCATAGCTGGTGCTGGAGCGGGGTAGGGCATTTTGCATATGCATATTCGACCCAGATTCAACCCCCATCACCCAATTTGGTCCCTTGAGCCTGCCAGGAGTGATCCCTGAGGGCAGAGTGAAGAGTAAACCCTAAGGACCAATTATCTTTCCAAACCTAGATTTAGGGATCAGAAAAACAGTATGGCAGGTAAGGGGATTGCCTTGCCATGGCCAATCCAGGTTTGATTTACAACATGCCATATGCCATCCTGAGCACTGCCAGATGTGTCCCCCCCCAATAAAAAACTAAGCTAAAAGAAAAGGTTAGGCTACTTTTGGAAAACAGTATGGACGATTCTCAAAAAATTAGAAATTGAGCTCCCATTTGACCCAGCAATACCACTCCTGGGAATATATCCCAGAGAGGCAAAAATGTATAGTCGAAGTGACATCTGCACTTGTTTGTTCATTGCAGCACTCTTTACAATAGCCAGAATCTGGAAAAAACCTGAGTGCCCAAGAACAGATGACTGGTTAAAGAAACTTTGGTACATCTACACAATGGAGTACTATGTAGCTGTTAGAAAGGATGAAGTCATGAAATTTATATACAAATGGTACTACATGGAGAGTGTTATGCTAAGTGAAATGAGTCAGAAAGAGAGGGATAGACATAGAAAGATTGCATTCATCTGGGGGATATGAAGTAACAAAATAGGAGATCAATACCCAAGAATAGCCGAGATCAGTATCAGGAGGATTACTCCATGGCTTAGAGGCCAACTGGGCATTCTAGGGGAAAGGGCAGCTCAGATAGAGAAGGGAGCACCAAATAAAGGGTGTTTGGAGGATCCTCCCAGGAGGGGAGATGCATGTTGAAAGTAGACTATGGACCGAACATGATTGCCACTCCATGCCTCTTTTGCAGATCACAACACCCAAAAGGAGAGAGAGAACAAAAGGAAATGCCCTGCCACAGAGGCAGGGTGGGATGGGGGGGATGGGTGTGGGAGGGATACTGGGATCCATGGTGGTGAAAAATGGGCACTGGTGGAGGGATGGGTATTTGATCATTGTATAATCGAAACCCAAGCACAAAAATTTGTAAGTCTACAATTGTACCTCATGGTGTTTCACTAATAAAAAAAGAAAAGAAAAGGTTAGGCTAATGGGGTCCAGACCATAACTTGAATCTGTGGCTTGTTGCCCAGTCTGTATTTACTCCATGAATCTTATGCTGGTCCAACCACCTACCCCAGGCCCAGCCTTGAGTATGTAGTCTAGAGATTTGCTTTTTACCCAACCACAAACCTTTTGATCCAAAATACCAACCATTGTCTGTATGTGCATCCCAATATATTGATCTGCCCATGGTCTGCTCTGAGAGCTTTCCTGGAAGTCTTCCTCTCTCAGAAACTCCACATTTCATAGATTGGCACCACCTGGCAAGTCTCCTTGGGCACAGTTCTGCTTTTCTGTTTCATTTGGATCACCTCCCACACCTCAGAGCTGCTGCCCGGGTTCAGGCCTTCAATACCTCTTACCCGAATTATTGTGCTGATTCTTAGCAGCCCCTGACCCATCACTGGCTAATGGTGTTCCTTCAAAATGTAAACACCCGGGGCTGGAGCCATAGCACAGTAGGTAGGGCATTTGCCTTGCACATGGCCCACCCGGGTTCAATTCCCAACATCCCATATGGTGCCCTGATCACCGCCAGGGGTAAATCCTGAGTGCAGAGCCAGGAGTAACCCCTGTGCATCGCCGGGTGTGACCCAAAAAGAAAAAAATAAACACCCAAGTCCATCCCCCACTGCTTCAGAGGGTGGCAGTGTTCTGAAGACTTCAGGGACAGTCCCCAAACATAAATCAACTCATCCGCCTTGTTGACCAGCGTCCTTATAACAAGGAAGGGACCCTGACCCGTGCACAAGCAAACGCAAGGAGGAATGAGAAGATGGTCAGGCGCAGGTTAATGAGAGTAAGACTTCAGGAGAAACCAGACCCACCTAGAGATCCAACTTGGACTTCCAGCCTCCCGGAGCCATGAGAAAATCGGTTCTGAGGCTCTGGGCAGCTAGGCTGTGGCAGGGCACAAGGACCAGCCCTAGAAAACACCCATGCTGTCACTCTGTCCTCAAAGGCCTTGGATGTCCTGGGGGACCTCCTTTACATAGTAGAGTTCACCTAGCCCTAGTAAAGCTGGACAGTGGCTCTTTCCAGCACTGCAAACCTCCACACAGAGGCTGATGCTGAGGCTCAGCCAACAGGAACTGCCATAGAAGAAGCAAGGGAGGTGCAGGATCCCTTCCGGGGTCAAAGTGGTACCCAGGAGCCGTGTCTTGGTTCCTGGGGCTGAGTGGTGAGGATCAGGTGGTAGGTCCAGCAGGCAGCAGTGCTGGACGGGCTATAGCGTTAGAGCCATGTCCCATATGGTGTGGGTGTGGTGTGGCCATGGTGTCTTCACTGCTGGCAGATGCAGCTTCTCCCCAGATTGGCTCTGGGCTGCCAGCCCTGCTGACTCCCAAGAACCCCATCCTAAGTCTCCACCCTCCCAGCAGCCTTTTCATGAGGCTCGTCTGAGGTGTGGTTTCTAGAGATTAGAACTGGCCGAGTGTGCCAACAACACAACCTGCTGTGCCACCCCAGCGAGCACCGCAGTTCAGCACTATGGGAGCGCTTCAGCAGGGCGAGTGTGTGAACCCTGGTCGTTGCAATCACCAACACCATCCACAGCCACAGTGAAGGGAGGGAGGAGCTGGATGAACAGAACAAACCTAAATGAAAAGAAAATGAAATGAAAAGTAGTTCTAAATTGAAAGAGCTACTTAAAATGGACTCACGTGTAGTCGATGTGTTTTGATACACACAGAAGTGTGTCATTACTGCCACAATTGACAGGGCATTTTCATGACCCAGAACGGGTTCCCTTGTACGCAACCCCCAACCAACTTCCCATTCTACACCAATCCCTGGCATTTTCAGTCACTGTAGATTCGTTTGAGATTTCTAGACTTTCACATAAATGGAATCATAGAATATGTACTCCTTTGTGTCTGGCTTTTGGGGGTTTGTTGGTTTTAGCCTTTGAGAGCCATCCAGCAGTGCTTGGAGATTATTCATAGCTCTGTGCTCAGGGGTCACTCCTGGTGGTGCTTAGGGGATCGTGCCGTGCTGGGGGTCAAGCCAGTGCAGTCACATGCAAGGCAAGTGCTTTGACACGTGTACTATCCCTCTGATCCAGCTCTTTTCATTTTTTTTTTTTTGGGTCACATTCAGCCCTGCACAGGGATTACTCCTGGCTCTGCACTCAGGAATTACTCCTGGCGGTGCTTGGGGGGATATGGGATGCTGGGAATCAACCATAGTGCACTCAGCAGGCTGGGGCCAAGAACAATCATAAGGGAAAAGAAAATGGGGCTGGAGAGACAGTCCAGAAGTAGGGCATGTGCCTTGCATGCAGCCCACCCGGATTGGATCCCTGGCAGCTTATATGGTCCCCCAAGTCAGTCAGCAGTTATTTGTGAGCACAGAGCCAGGAGTAAAGTCCTGAGTGTTGTCTTAAAACAAAATGAAACCAAAAAATAGGAAAAAACAAAAAGAAGGAAAAGATTAAGAATGGTTTTATGAGGACTGGAAAGATAGCGTGTGGCCGCTCTGAGTTTGAACCCCAGTTGGCACGGCCTCCGAATACTACCATAATGACCATGGTGGTTGGCCCTCTAGACCCGAGCATAGCCCAGTGACCCCCTAACACTGCTGGGTCTGAGCAGCATGTGCCACCATAGCATATGACGCCTGTAACTGGACGGACAACGGCTCAGAGACATCCCAGCCCTGAGCACTGTGTGGAACTCCACTGAGTTCCAAAGGGAACCATCTTGTTAGTGGCCAGGGAAGTAGCTCAATGGCCAGGCACTGACTTTGCACGTATGAGGCCTCGGCTGTGATCCCAGCACTGCCCGCCCCTCCCCCCGCCCCAAAACCTGGGCCATATTTATTTTTGGCGGGTTTCTGGGGGGAGCACACCCACAGTGGTGCTTTGGGGCTATTCCTGGCTCTTTGTTCGGGGATCTCACTAGTTTTTGCTCATCCTTGTGCAGTGCTGGGGATCTGGCCTCTAGTGGCAAAGCATGCCCTCCTGTCTATTAAGCTCTCTCTCTCTCTCACTCTCTTTCTCTCTCTCTCTCTCTCTCTCTCTCTCTCTCTCTCTCATGACTCAACATGGTCAGATTTTAAGTGGGCGATATAGGGGCCAGAGAGATAAGACAGTGGATAGGGGCTTGCCTTGCATGCGGCCAAGCCAGGTTCAATCCGCAACACCCCCATCCGAGCACTGCCAGAAGTTAACTCTCAGCACTGCCAGGTATGGCCCAAAACCAAATTCAAAAGTGGAGGAAGACACGGTTCCTGGAGTGATAGCACAGCCGGTAGGGCGTTTGCCTTGTACGTGGCTGATTTGGGTTTGATTCCCAGCATCCCATATTGCCACCTGAGCATCGCCAGGAGTAATTCCTGAGTGCATGAGCCAGGAGTAACACTCTGAGCATCACCGGGTGTGACCCAAAAAGCAAAAAAAAAAAAAAAAAAAAAAAAAAAAGTGGAGGAAGGCAAATGGACAGATGATTGAGTTTAGAAACTCAATTCATGCAAATTACAAAGGGGATTATTGTTTCTATTCCCAGATGGTAAAGATGGAGAAGAAACAGCTCAGGAGAATGTGGCCGTCCTGGGAGCAGGAGCTGCTGGCCTGGCTCCCTGCTGTCCTCCCGTGCCACCACAGAGAGCCGAGGCTCCATTCCTGTGCAGGATTACACAAGTGATGCCGTGAGACGCGGCCTTTCCTTCCTGCTCAGAGACTGCCAGCACCCCGTCCGGGGGACTTGGGCTTTCAAGGGGCGCCGTGGGCTGGGCCCAGTTCTGAAAACTCTGCCTCGTGAGAAGATAAACAACTTTCAAAAGGAAACAGGAAGCATGTATAAGGGGGAAAATCAAGGAAACTTTGTTGAAACTGTGCAGAGGCTCACGCCCAGTTCCTGTAGGAACAGAGAACATTTCCACCTTGTACTTGGACTGTGGGTTTCCAAGTGCTTCACAGGTGCATTTGGAGACTTCTTTGAGAAAAGTAAAGGGTTGGCATACATGTGCATGCTTTATACAATGTTGTTTCTAGGGGATAAAGGGACTAAAACTAATTTTTGACTAATAAACTGGGTTAAATAAATTACAATGTATCCATACAGTATACACCATGTATTATGTTACTGGGGATAACTCTGAAAGGTGATAGTAAAGCACTAAGAATGATTGTTTTGCTATAATTCATCCCTCTTACTTAGTTTAATTTTTTTGGGGGGTGCAGCTCACACCTGCCTGTGTTCAGGGCACTCCTGCCTCTGTGCTAATGAATCACTTCTGGTGGCTACTTAGGGGACAATATGGGCTTCTGGGGATTGAACCGTGGCCAGCTGTATGCAAGACAAACACATTACCAGCTGTACTATATCTCCTGCCCAGATATTCCTTTTAAAATCAGATAACATTTTTTCAGACCTATTATTCAAAAAGTAGTAAGATATTTGATATTTTTTTAAAAAATTATTCAAAAAAAGAATGAATCCTGAAGGGTTTCAGTTTTGTCTAGTCACTTTCATTTTAATTCTTTATATTCTGCAATTCCAAAAATTAACAAATATAAAATTTTAAAAGAGGTAGCTTAGCAGTAGAGCATACGCTTTATATGTGTGAATTCTCCGATTTAATCCCTGAAACAACCAACAGGAAAAAAGTTAGTAATATTATATAATAATGCAGTTGAAGTTTAAAGGCTGGAGAGACTGCTCCATGGTCTAGAAACATGCTTTGTGTGAAGGAGGACCCGGGTTTGATTCCTGATGCTACAAGGAACCCCAGGAGTGACCCTTGAGCAGAGCCACTGCCGGAAGTGCCCACCCCGCAAATAAGCAAAAGTTTGAAAAATGAAAACTTAATATGAAAGAGAATGGAGTTAGAACCTAGGTTTTTATTCTGCTCCCCTCTTTCGTTTCCATTTTTTTGTTTTGGGGTAAGGCTAAAAATAAAATACACTGATGTTATTCTAATTAACTGAGGAAAGAACTCCGACCAGTCTCAGGAAAGGCAAACATGTTCCTGAATCCCGATTCCAAGGGGAATTTTTCCCAGCGTAACTTCTGTTCCCCTCACCTGCAGTGAGCCATCCCTCTGTCCTGGCCCAACCTCACCCCAGTGCTGGACCGGAGGCTCTGGAAGTGCTTCCCCATGAGGCCAGTCAGATCCTTCCTTTCAAACACATCCCCTCTTTGGCTGACGTTTATGGTGTTAAAGACAATCTGGCATTCCCAAAGTACAACAAAAGGAAGATTGCACTCAAATGTTTAAGTACCTGTAGTTTTGTGGCAATGGTTTATGCTTGGCATTCGTTGACTTAAATACATACAAGGTTGATTTAAATACATACAAGGGGGCAGAAGGGAGGCACTCAGGGGCCCCCATGGCAGCCCCCAGGTCAACCCCCTATAACTTGACTGCTTCAGCCCTTGGCTCAGACACACACCCACCTCCTCCAGCAGCAAGACCCGCTGCTCTCTGAGCTCTCTTACTGCCTCTGTCCCTTGGCAGAGGTGCTAGGGAAACATTCGGGCATTGAAATCCTCGTGTCTTCTCCACTCCCCTCCCGGACCTTCATTCTTGTGGTACAATGGAGACTGCTATATAAAACCTAACTATTAACTTCGATGACTGAAATGGAAAACATTCTACCATTTTGAATCAACAGTTGGAAGAGAATCACACATGCCCTTCACCACCAACGCTAAGAAGCTACTGGCCTCCATCGAATTGCCACACATGGCCTGTAGACCCCTGTTCTTTTATACTTTAATGGGACACACCCAGCGGTGCTCAGTGCTTACTCCTCGCTACCTGGCAGCTTGGAGGACCTGATGGGGTACTGGGTCCTGATAGGAGCGCACAGCTTCAATGTGTGGAAGGCAAGTGCCCTACCTGCTGTTCTATCTCTCTAGCCTCAACTCCCCAATTCTTTCCTCTCTTGTAGTGACAAGGGGGCTTCATGTTTTAAAAATTGTTGCTGTGGGGCTGGAGAGATAGCGCAGTGGGTAGGGAGCTTGCCTTGCATGCGGCTTACCGGGGTTTGACCCCCAGCCTCCCATATGGTTCCCGTGCATAGCCAAGTGTAATTCCTGACCAGGACTTACCCCTGAGCATTGCTGGGAGTGGTCCAACCCCCACCCCCCCAAAAATATTGTTGCTGTGTGGTGTGGGGGGAAGATGAATCGTATTATTTCTCAGCTCTTCGGAACACCCTGTTCTACTGCATGGCATGGTACAATTATAATTTTAAAAAACGTCTTCCCTAGTGGGTGGTGTTCTTGGACCATACCTGGGAATATCTGGGGGCTACTTCTAGCTCTGGAGACCACATGGCACTGGGGATTGAACCCAAGGGCACCTGCCTGTGAGCAGCTGTCACTCTGGTACTATCTCCCCGCATCCCTCTCACACAATAAAACAACAAAGCTTCATTTTAAAAGGCTCCCCCCCCCCCCCCCCCCCCCCCCCCCGCCAGAGACAAGTATCTGTTTTTAAAATGTTGTCATGTTGGCCTTTTGCACCCAAACAAATGCTGGCTAAGAGGGTAAAAATCCCAAAGCTACACATGCAAAACACCAGATGTGAGTGCCCTGGGAATGCAAGGGGAAAGAGCAGTAAAAATAGCCTGAATCCAGCCCGAGTGGACCGAGTCGGCGTGCGGGCAAGCGCGGTCCTCCCGCCACCCCTCGGGTGCATTGCTGATCCGGGAGCTGATTTCTACATGGCCGGTCACAACCGAGCTAAGTGCAAAACAGAGCAGAAACTGTCCAGCTCCGCTGGCCCCAGTCACTAGGGCTCCTCACCGCGGACTGCCTCCTCACTTCCTTCCTTCCTTCCTTCTTGCAAAGAAGCAGCAGATTTGAGCAAAGGGAGCAGACGGGCTGATGCCCACGGTGCTGCCACAGAGGCGTGCACGGCCCGGCTGGTGCGGCTCCAATTGCTTCTTGTTTTAATCCCTGGCCTGGGCCAACCCTTCCTGGCACCCTGGAGCCGGGGACCTGCCCGGCAACTTCTGGGAAAGACATTCCCCAGAGATGACTCGGGGGGGCGTGTGTGGATGCCCCGTCTTCTCACGCTTGTACCAGCTCCCACCCCCAAGTGTTCTCGCTGATCCCATAAATGGCAGCTGAAAGGGGTTGGGGTGGGCAGGGCCGGCCAGGCGCCGGTGGCGGCAGCTTGGAGACTGGGCTCAGGGAGGCAGCAGAGGTGGGTGGCGCTATGGTGATAATCCCGTCCCGCCTGCGTCCTTCCTCCCACTCTCTCCCTTGGGAACCGGGAGCCGGGGTCTGGCCGAGCCCCCGCAGCTGCGCGGCTCAGCCTGTGCTTCCCAACTGCTTCCCGGGAGAAGCCGGAGGAGGCTCCGGAGGGCTGGGCTCGCCTTGCTGCGTGGAAAGGTCACGGCAAGACAGATGGAGTTGCACACCCAGCGGGGAGGGTTTCCCATGCCCGGACCGACGAGAGCCTTCTAGGCCCTAGAAATGACTCAGCCAGGGCCACATGGGCTAGCTGGCCGGACCAGAATGGGAACAGGTCTCCCCAAATGGTGTGTGGTGTGGTGTGGTGTGGTGTGTGTGTGTGTGTGTGTGTGTGTGTGTGCGCGCGCTGACCTGTGAAAGCAGGACCCATGGGTCCTTCCGGGCATGGGTGGGGATGCTATATTGATTGGTCAATATGCTATATTGATCACTATATTGATACCTGAGTGTGAAGAGGAATGTGTGATTGAAATGGAAATGGCTGTAAAATTCCTCTCCCCACATGCCATGAGCTCTCTACTCTCCCCTCTCCCCTTCCTCCCTCCCATTCTCTCTTCCTTCTCTCCCCCCTCCTCCTCCTTCTCCTTTTTCAGCCCCCAAGTTGTGTTTCAAAAGGGAACTGCGGGCACACGCGGGACTCAAGTGTTTGAGCATCTGGTGGCTGAGAACCGGCCGGACCATGTCTTATAGACAAAGGACGGGGGGGAACAGAGAAGCAGGGACTGGACCCCAGGCTGGGGTTGGTAGTCAGTTTATTTCTCTCACCTCCTCAGCGTCGTTCCATCTCTCCCCTTCCAGCATAATTGTAGTCATAGTTTTGGTCCTAGTCCCAGTTATCAGAGTTTCATCATCCGAGTCTCCTCGTAGACCTCAAGGTCCTCTCTAGTCCTCATCTTTCTAGTCTCCCCTTTCCCCTCACAGCATAGTTATAAAGAAATCGTAAAGGGTGGGGGTACACGTGGGTGGAGTTGAACATTGTCATAACAACAAACAGAGGTAAAGCCCCTCTTTCAGGGGAAGTTCTAGGGGATTAACTCCAGGACAAAATTTTATCTGAGGGTTCAGCACTCCAGATTACTAGGAGATTCGCTCAAGGAAGGGATTCCATCTAGGGTGTGTTGCTTTCCCCTTTCCTCAGCTAGGAATCCATTTAAACAATCATAGTGAATTTTACTTCATCATCATGATGAATTTACTTCTTATAATATTTCTGGACTGGAGCGATAGCACAGCGGGTAGGGCGTTCGCCTTACAAGCGGCCAACATGGCCGACCCGAGTTCGATTCCTCCGCCCCTCTCGGAGAGCCCGGCAAGCTACCGAGAGTATTCGATATGCCAGACACAGTAACAACAAAGTCTCCAATGGAGACGTTACTGGGCCCGCTCGAGCAAATCGACGATCAACAGGAGGGCCTTTACCTTACCTTTACCTTTAATATTTCTAGTCATTTTGTATGAATACAGTAAGAGCTATAGTAAGCTTAAAGGGTGGCTCTTCCTGGGGACATCTCACTATATATCCCAGAACACCGTCCTCAGGCCAGGTTAGTCTTTCCTAACCCCAGCAGGGTCCTTATTCAGTTATTTCTTTTTGGGTCATGACAGAGTTTGCTCCATGACCATGTTCTTCACTTATTATGGTACTAAACTTGTCTCCTTCAATGCCAGGGTAGTTTACAGCTTGCCCTGGGTCCATCCAGTCCCTTCGTCGGGGCCTTGCTTTTGGAGTGCTAGGAACTAAGGGCAACTGAGGCTTAAGTCAAGTAAATATGAATGCCCAGGAGTAAATATTATTTTGGAGTCAGTGAACTCCCATGTTACAAAAGCATAACATCAACTGTCTTTCTCTGTCTATACAAAAGGGACATTGCTAAACCATGCAAATGACATAAGGAGAAAAGCAATATAGGATTATTAGTGCTTGATGGAATTGGGTGTGCCTTGGGAGCACTGATGTGGGAGTAACTCAATAAACCTAAGCTCCCTGCAGGAGGAGCAAGGACAACTCAATGTTACCCAACAATTAACTCTGTGCTCTGCACCCAGGGGGGTCATATATGATACCAGGGATTAACTGGGCTCAGATGTGTGCGATGCAAGTTCCTAACCTTTGTGTTAGCTCTCTGGCCTGCCATCTCCTTTTTTGTTGCTGATTATGTTTCAAACGATGTTCTCTTATTATTACTGCATAGCAAACTAGGCACAGAAGCATACAAAGCAAAAGCTGGTTCTTGAATCAAGTATGTCCAAATAGTGCTGCTTCAGGCCCCTTGGGTCTAGCCTTCCTGTGTGCATCTGACCCTGGGAAAGAATGACTCCTTCCGGGTCATACTGCTGCTGCTTCTCCTGTGTTTTTAGAATTGTTCAGGGTCTGATCACCAGTTCTCACCTGCATCTAGGGCGGGCCAAAGGGGCTGTTTTTGCTTTCTGACCAGGAATTACTTAATCCTGAGTCTTGTGAGAAGACATGGCAAGGGAGACTTGGCTAAAGGGAATCTATATTATTGCTCTTAAAGAGCTGCTTTGACGCACCCGATTGGTCTGTTATCCATGAATGAGTTTTCCAATCTGCAGTTGGAAAAGCACCACACTCAGCAGCACAGCTCAGCTCTGTGCTGATTCTCACTGAGCCACCGAGACTCAAATTTACCTACATAGTAAAGATTTCTGAAAATAAAAGTAACCATCACTCTTACATCAGAAAAGGGCCTTTGTATTTTATGCAGAGTCCTTTAAAAAGTCAACATTTCTCCTTCTCCTCATTCTCCATACTGCAGCTATAAGGCTGGTGGGGGGGTGGGGCTCCCCAGAAGTGCTCGGGGGCCTGGGGGCTGCTCTAGCATTGCTTGGCCAGGCTGTGTGGGCCCGATGGTGCTCAGGGATATGCAAGGCATGGGTCTAGCCCTCTGGACTATCTCCCAACTCCCAATTTAAGACGTGATGATGATGATGAAGATGATGATGATGAAGATGATGATGATGATGATGATGATGATGATGATGATGATGATGATGATGATGATGATGCAGGTTTGGGACACACCTGGCCATACTGTGGTGGATTGGCAGCTATTCCTGGCTCTGTGCTCAGGAGTGCCCCCTGGTGGTATTCAGGGGAACAAATTTCTCGGGTCTAACCCCAGTTGGCAAGAGCTTTAGCCCCTGTGTTGTCTTTCTGGGCTCACATTTAAGGCTTTAAAACACAAATCTGGGATGGAAATGTGCATGTCTGATATGTGAGAGGTCCCACGTCCATCCCCAGCACAGCCTGGCTCACTGCTCCAGTAGCCCCCAGCACGGATAGGAGTGGCCCTCCTCCTCCTCCTCCTCCTCCTCCTCCTCTCCCCTCCTCCTCCTCCTCCTCCCTCTCCTCTCCCTTCTCCTCCTCCTCCTCCCCCTCCTCCCCCTTCTACTCCTCCTCCTTCTCCCCCCTCCTCCCTCCTCCTCCTCCTCCTCCCCCTCCTCCTCCTCCTCCCCCTCCTCCTCCTCCCCCTTCCTCCTCCCCCTCCTCCTCCTCCCCCTCCTCCTTCTCCTCCTCCTCCTCCTCCTCTTCCTCCTCTTCCGAATGCTGTGGGTCAGCATCAGCCTCCATCATCATCACGGAAAACATTAATCACAAGATTGATCATGTCCAGCCTTTGTGTGAGAATCTCTCCAATTGCCAGGGCTCCTCCCAGCTTCCAGGGAGCCCATCCCTCTTGGAGACAGTTTGCATCCGCCCCACCACCTTCCCCCTCACAGTGACTCCGAAAGGTCGGTATTATCATACCCATCTGACAGAGACAGTGAGTAAGAGCCGAGCGCCACAGAGCTAGTAGGCTCAGGGCGAGGGTGAAGACGCAGCTGAGGTCAGCCCCAGAGTGGGCCCCTTGACCTCAGACGTCAAGAAGTGAACACAGAAGCTCTAAATAGTCTCCAAGTGCTGGAGCGATAGTAAAGCAGGTGGAGCATTTGCCTTGCACATGGCTGACCTGGGTTCGATCCCTGGCACCCCATATAGTCACCCAGCACCACCAGGAGTAATTCCTGAGTGCAAAGTCAGTAGTAATACCCTGGATGTGACACAAAAAGCCAAATAAATGAATAAGCACCTATTTTTTAAAAGAATAGTCTCCCTAAAGAAGCCTCTCTTCTTAAATAATAACCCATTGCTTATAGTTATCTTGAATCAAACCCTATTTAAAAATGTCTACATGAAACTATAATTTTATATAAATCATGCATCATGTGTATTGTAAAAAAAAAAAAAAGAATAATCTCCAAGTCCTCTTGCTGCCTGTTGGTTCTGTTCGCCTGACCCATCCCAGGCGCCCACATGTGTGTCCCACGTCCTCAGTGACTCTCTCCTGCACCCATCCCTCCAGAAGCCTCATTTCAGTGCCTCCCTGAGTTCTCATCATTTTCTCTCCTCCTTCCATCCATCTATCCAGTCCACAAACAGTTACTATAGTTGCCTGCGAGGAGCCAACGGACCCGAAATGCCCCAAGCCCTTGCCTACAGCAGCTGACCCCTTCCCCAAAGAGACCGCGGGAGGAAACGAGCAGATGGTGAAGTCATACATCAAGGATGTGCTCAGGAGCAGCAGAAAGCTAGGAGAGAGTCAGGGGACAGGGCACAGGCATGTGCCTGCTGGACACGGGGCAGGATAATGCAGCAGCCTTCAAAGGCAGGAAAAACAGCCCTGGAGGTTTCTGGAGATGTTGGAGAACCTCTGAGAGTGGCCCGCATTGAAAAATAAAAAGAGAGGAAAGAGAAAGAGAGGAAGAGGGGGAGAGAGCGTGTCAGGGGTGGGTGGGGGAGAAAAGCCAATGCAAAGTCCCAACACGGAAAGAGTGCAGGGAAGCTTCCAGAACAGAGAGGTAGCCCGTGTGCCTGGAGCAGAGAGCTGTCAAGAGAAAGTGAGACTAGGGAGGCCCCATGGGACTGCTGGCTGGATTAGGGGCCTTTTGTCCTGGGTGGATGGAGAGTTGGATGAGAATTCTGAGCATAAGAGTGATTAGCATTTACCACAAAGTTAGTGACTTAGCCACACCCATGGGCATCCTCCAATCCAGGAGGTCAGAACTCAGACATCTGTCTTGCAGGGATTAATCCTGGTTGGCAGTGCGGGGGTGCTGGGTGGGGGTGGGGGAAGACTGCTTTTTTGCCTTTTCCAGCTCTGAGAGAGGTTGCCTTCCTCTGCAATCCTTCAGCCATGCACCGTCTCTAGTCCCATCTGCCTTGGCCACGGCCAGGAAGGCTCCATTGCACTGGATGGATGGATGGATTTCTGCGCCCCTGAATGAATGCATGGATTTCCACGCCCCTGTGTGCATGAACGGATTTCTCTGCCCTGCCTTCCCGCTGCTGTTGACGGCTGTGACGAGGAGCTTCGGACATACCCCTGGTGGGACACACACACTTCAGCAGGCAGTCACCGAGGCTGGGGCTCCGCTAGATGCAGGGCTGCCCCTGTGCCTGCCGTGCTGAGGATCACTCCTTCCTTGTGGTGCTTGTGCACAGTCTGGCCGTGGTGATCTCCAGGATTGATCCCCTGGGCTTATACTTCCTGTTCATGGGGTTCTGGTGTCTTCAGTTGCAGGGCGAGCTCATGAGGAGTTATCTCCCATGCTGTGGTGCTGACACACACACACCAGGTTGGAATTTGACCCAAAATTGCTCGCAGCCGGGGGGCTAGAGCGATAGTACAGCGGGTAGGGCGTTTGCCTTGCACGTGGCTGACCCGGGTTCGATTCCCAGCATCCCATATGGTCCCCTGAGCACCGCCAGGAATAATTCCTGAGTGCTCACAGCCCTGAATGCTCAGTGACCAGAACTGCCAGGATCATTCTTACCACATGTGACAGCACAGGGATTGAACTCAAGACCTCGTATTTGCAAGGCAGATAAGCTAAGTGACTAAGCTATTCCTCCAAGTCCTGCATTATTATATTGTTTGTTTTGATTTGGGGGTCATACCCAGTGGTTCTCATAGCTTACTCCTGGTTCTGCACTCAGGAATCACTTTTAGAGGGCTTGGGGGACTATATGGGACTGTCAGAGATTTAACCTGGATCAGCTGCATGCGAGCCAAATGCCCTTACCCACTGTACTGTTGCTCTGGCCCCTCTTAGTATTTTTGAAAGAGGAATTGGCATGATTTGATGATGTTCTGGAGATTGGGGATGAAAGGAGAGGACTCCAGGATAATTCTAAGGCTGGTATCCTTTTGACAAATACATTTATTTGTCTAACTACCACTCTATTAGACTGAAAGTTCTGCAGGAGGAAGGATACTCCTCTGGCTTGTTCATGGCAGGCACCTGGCTCTTGTGGTAGATCACCTGAACCTGGTACCTCCAGTACTGCCAGGTGTGGCTCCTGTAGTAACAATACAAAAACTGGGCTCTGCAGAGACAGTACAATGAAGAATGAAGCAGAAGCATGCAATGCATGCCCCAAGTTCCATTATTGGTACCAAATGCACCCCAGAATACTGCTGGGTATAATGCTGCTGGCCCTGGAGCACAGCTGGGGAGGCACTACTGGCCCCCAATACCACTGGCCAGAGCAACACTGCATTGTGGCACCTGAGCATAGAACCGTCGCCTGGACCCCTGAAGAGTATTGCTGGGGGTGGCCCCAGGACCCTAAGCACAGCGTGGTGGGGTGGGGTAGAGTGATTCTGAAAACACTCGGGCTTCCTCCAAAAAACTCATTGTTTTATCCTCCAAGTGTGTAGGACAGAGCGATTCAGTTCTCAGTAGTATTTACTAAACCACTGCTACATGTGAGGCACTTTATGTGACACCTTTTTTTTTTTTAAATTTATTTATTTATTTATTGAATCACCATGGGAAAGGTTACAAAGCTTTCAGGTTTAGGTCTCAGTCATGCAAATATCAAGCACATTTCCCTTTACCAAAACTTATTTTTTACCATGAAGAACCCCAATAAAACCCCACCCCCCACCCCTCCCAGTCCCTGGGGGGCAGATGAATTCTAGTTAACACTCTATCTGCTTTGATTAGATTCATTGTTTCAATAAAAGATTCACCACTATTATATAGAGTTTACCCCCCCACCCCCAAATCAGACATGCTGACAAAGCATTGTGAAGTGATTTGCTTTCTATAGCTGGGTTCAAGAATTATATGTTGGTTTTGGATTTCTGCTATTTTACTTATTGACCCTGGAAGTATTTCTACTGAAAGTCAGATAGTTAAGAAATTGGTTTCTGTGCTCTGGAGTCGTGGCCGTGCTGGAGATCCGCTAGTGGGGGGCAACTGGTGGCCTCGGTAGGGCGTGAAGGACGGACCGGAACGCCCCCATTCCCATGAGGTTTTAGTCGCCCCCACTCCCCCGGCTCATACCTGCTGTCCACAAGGCTCCCATGCGGCTGCCATCTTTCTTTCCAGAGAGGAGAAGGCGACTGGGGCAACACCCTTTCCCCTCCGGACAGACCTGATGGCCTGGATTAACGCATAGTCCGTTCACTTTTCTGCTCCAAGCTGCCGGGTTCTGCATTAAGTCCTTGTGCTTCTGGGGCCGTGGCCGTGCTGGAGAGCCGCTTGCGGGGGGCAACTGGTGACCTCGGTAGGGCGTGAAGGACGGACCGGAACGCCCCCCTTCCCATGAGGTTTTAGTCGCCCCCACACCCCCGGCTCATACCTGCTGTCCACAAGGCTCCCATGTGGCCGCCATGTTTCTTTCCAGAGAGGAGAAGGCGACTGGGGCAACACCCTTTCCCCTCCGGACAGACCTGATGGCCTGGATTAACGCATAGTCCGTTCACTTTTCTGCTCCAAGCTGCCGGGTTCTGCATTAAGTCCTTGTGCTTCTGGGGCCGTGGCCGTGCTGGAGAGCTGCTCGCGGGGGGCAACTGGTGACCTCGGTAGGGCGTGAAGGACGGACCGGAACGCCCCCCTTCCCATGAGGTTTTAGTCGCCCCCACACCCCCGGCTCATACCTGCTGTCCACAAGGCTCCCATGTGGCCGCCAACTTTCTTTCCAGAGGGAGGAGGGCGGAAGGGACCAACACCCTTTCCCCTCCGGGCAGACATGGTGGCCTGGATTAACGCATAGTCCTTTCACTTTTCTGCTCCAAGCTGCCGGGTTCTGCATTAAGTCCTTGTGCTTCTGGGGCTGTGGCCGTGCTGGAGAGCCGCTCGCGGGGGGCAACTGGTGACCTCGGTAGGGCGTGAAGGGCGGACCGAAACGCCCCCCTTCCCATGAGGTTTTAGTCGCCCCCACTCCCCTGGCTCATACCTGCTGTCCACAAGGCTCCCATGTGGCCGCCATCTTTCTTTCCAGAGAGGAGAAGGCGACTGGGGCAACACCCTTTCCCCTCCGGACAGACCTGATGGCCTGGATTAACGCATAGTCCGTTCACTTTTCTGCTCCAAGCTGCCGGGTTCTGCATTAAGTCCTTGTGCTTCTGGGGCCGTGTCCGTGCTGGAGAGCCGCTTGCGGGGGGCAACTGGTGACCTCGGTAGGGCGTGAAGGACGGACCGGAACGCCCCCCTTCCCATGAGGTTTTAGTATGTGACACCTTTTGAGGTAAACACCTTATTCTCTTCCTTCAACAAGTGAAGAAACTGGTCCGAAGAGATGGAATGACTTCGATCACTTAACAGCAGATATAAGACTGTAATCTGTGGTCACCAAATGAATGGATTCTGTCAATTTAAGCAAAAGCTTGGGCCTACGCAAATATTCTGACTACATATTGAATAGGAGAATAGAGGTTTCTAAATATTTCAGCTTTGGCTGTTGGAAAATTTTGTGAAGAAGCACCAAGAGTTAGCACCACTGAACTTGTGAATTCTCAAACCCGAGCTATTCTTCGCTGTGGTTTCCTCGGTGTGATGAGTGATGCAGAACATAATTTCAGAAACTTTTTGTCATCACTGTAGAGGCAAAGAGCAAACCAGATGACTTCAGACAGATCATGGGGGTACAGAGGTGGAATCCGTAGTCTGCACTTGAAGATAGAGGTGAGGGGTGTTAGTCCCAAACACTTAGTAGTTGATTTTCCCTTTCTAAGAGCACTTCACTACCCAGCAGGTATTTTCTGTGTTAGTGACTTGCCAGCCAACTCCTCTGCGCGCTCCTCTGTTTTCACTTCCAGGGCAGGGCATGGGCAGAAGCAGACAGAATCCTCACTCTAGTAGGGCTTGAACCCTACGGAAAGGGATACTCGCCAGAGCAACAGACAAAGAGCCCATGGTTTCAAGAGTGATAAATCAAGGGAGGAATTATGAAACAGGACAGGACTTAGCGTGTGAGCAGGAAGGAGGTGACTTTATTATTGTTTTGGTTTAGGGGATGATATTCATCTGTGCTCAGGGCTTACTTCTGGTTCTGCGCTCAGGATGAGCCCTGGCAGGGCTCAGAGGGAAACAGATGGGACTCCAGGGATGACCCTGAGGCCAGCTGTCTGCAAGGAAAGTGCTTCAACCCCTGTGCTACCTCTCCGGCTGGTCGGCCGTGTGCAGGAGGAAACTTTAGACAAAGAAGTGACTCAAAAGAGAATGGCTCACACGGTCATTTGGGGGAAGGGCAGCACAGAGTGACAGAAATATTAGGATCCTGCGGCCGTGTGACTTGGGATCATATGTGAGGAGTAACGGGGTGATGGGGGCGGGGGGTGAGTGAAGTCGGGCCAGGCCATGCATAGCCTAGCAGACTGGGCTGAGAGCTTGGATTTTTTTTTTTCATGCTCGTGGGAAGAAGGAAATGGAAGAGAAACACATATGGGAGATGGAGGAGATGTACCCGGAATTGGGGCGTCAATTTGGCTCGTCTGTGAAGAGCATGCACAGTGGAGGCTGCGGGGTTGGAGTCTTGGAAACCCACTGGGACAGGGTTATTGCTTGGTCCCCTCCTTTGCTCACTTGCGAACGGGTGGTAGTGACAGTATGTGCCTTTTTTGATTTTTAAAATTATTTTGAGTGGCCAGAGAGACAGGGGGCAAGGTGCTCGCCTTGCAAGGGGCCACCCTGAGTTTGATCCCCAGCATGTGGTCCCCAGGCTCGATTCCCAAGCACTTCCAGGAGTGATCTTTGAGCACAAGCCAGGAATAAGCTCTGAGCTCCTCCAGTGTGGGCCCAGAACAGATTTTCTTTCTTCTTTTTTTTTTAATTTGGGGGGCATGGTTTGATCCACATCCAACAATGCTCAGGGCCTATGCTCGGAAGTGACATCTGGAAATGCTCAGTGATGCAGATTCAATGTTGGGGATCAATCCGGGGTGTGTCGCATGCAAGGCAAGCATTTATCTCCTGTAATGTCTCTCTGGCCCTTCCCCCCCACCCCCGCAGCTTCACATCCCCCTTAGAAATTGTTTTTCTGTTTTTCTTTTGGGGGGAGGGGTCATACCTATCGATGCTCAGAGGTTACTCCTGGCTCTGCACTCAGGAGTGCTCAGATGACCAAATAGGATGCTGGGGCTTGAACCCAGGTTGGCCACGTGCAAAGCAAGCACCTTACCTGCTGTCCTATCTCTCTACCACCGCGCTGCCTTTTTAAAAAGAATATTTGAGGAATGCTAGAGAGAGAACTTAAAGAGCTAGAGCACATGCTTTGCATGCAGGGTTCAACTCCTGACACTTCATGGTCTCCCAAGTACCACTGGGGCTGATTCCCAAATACTAAGCTGAGGGAGTCCCTAAGATTATCTCATGTTACCCCCAAACAGAGCAAAATAAAAACAAGGTAAAGAACAATAAAAACAACAAAAAACAAGTGAAAATTGCCTCCCTCAAAAGTCTGAATGATCTTAAAATGCTTAAATAAAGGGTTGAAAATGTGACTCAGTGGTAAAGAACTTAACTTGCATGTGTGTGACCCTGGGTTCAATCCTTGGTACCTTAATAAATTAATAATTTAAAGTGCATAAATATTAAGAGTTTGCATAGCACTTGGGTTCCATCCCTAGCACTGCCAAAGAAACAAACAGCCACCCCTCCCCCCACTCAAAACCATTAAAATAAAATGCTTAAATATTAAGGGTTGAATGTCAGCCAAAAAGCTTTACCTGCTCATTATTCCTTTGTAATGGTTGGGGGGGGGGGGGCGGGCTGGAGCGATAGCACAGCGGGTAGGGCGTTTGCCTTGCACGCAGCCAACATGGCCGACCCGAGTTCGATTCCTCCGCCCCTCTCGGAGAGCCCGGCAAGCTACCGAGAGTATCTCGCCCGCACGGCAGAGCCTGGCAAGCTCCCCGTGACGTATTCGATATGCCAAACACAGTAACAACAAAGTCTCCAATGGAGACGTTACTGGGCCCGCTCGAGCAATGGTTGGGGGAGGGCAACACCTAGCAGAGTTCAGGACTTAGTTTTGGTTGTGTGCTTAGTGATCCCTCCTGGAACACTTGGGGGACGTATGCAGAGCTGGGGAGTCAGATGCGTGCAGAGTAAGCACTGCACCCGCCACACTCTCTCTCCAGCCCTCCAGTGCTTCTTACAGGCCTGTCTTCCCTGGGGCTGAGGGATGGTTCTTGCTCCCTGCAGTCCTGGTGGGGGGTGAAGGAGAGGCCCAGGTGGGTGGGGGTCTGCCTGCCTGCCCTCACACCTCCATCTCTGGCCGTTTTCCAGCACACAGTGAGGGTCCTCAGAACCCGCAGAAATCTCCTGGGATTGTTGCCAAACCACAGGGCAACAATCTCTCTGCTGTCTCTTGCTCTCAGGCTGATGTAGCTGGTGTTACTGTTGTTTTTGGTATTGGTGGCAAGAGTGAGGTCAAGATTGAGAGAGGCAGAGTCAAGATGCATGCAGATTGAGCTTTCATAGGACCCAGCAATTCTATTTCTTCTTCTTTTTTTTAATCAAATCACCGAGAGATACAGTTACAAAGCTTTCATGTTTGAGTTTCAGTCATACAACGATCGATCGAACACCCATCCCTCCATCAGTGCACATTTTCCACCACCCAAGTCCCCAGTATCCCTCCCTCTCCACCTCCCCTTGCCTCTATGGCAGACAGTTTCTCCCCTACTCTCTTTTAACATTTGGTATCTACTTTGAGGACCCAAAAACTCCATTCAGGTTGTGCTGGAGCGATAATATAGCAGGTAGGGTGTTTGCCTTGCATGTGGCTGACCTAGGTTCAATCCCTGGCATCCCATATGGTCCCCTGAGTACCCTCAAGAGTAAATTCCTGAGTGCGGAACCAGAAGTGCAGTAACCCCTGAGCACCTCCAGGTATGACCCAAAAAGTCAAAAAAGAAGAAATAAAGAAAAGAAATTACCATGGGAGAAACTGGGTGGAGGGTGCAGAGGAACTTGCTAGAAGCTGTGTGCAACTTTCTGTGAATCTATAATCTTAACAAATAAAAATTAAAAATTTAAAAAGTCAACTTCATTGAGAAAAGACATTTGCATTTCTGTGTTCATTGCAGCACTTATTCACAATAGCCAAAATCTGAAAACAACTTGTGTTCCAGAACAGATGAAGGGCCAGAGCACAACAGGTAGGGCACTTGCCTTGCATGTGGCCAACTAAAGTCAATCCCCGAGTTCCCATCCTGTCCCCCAGGTCCGCCAGGTATGCTCCCTGAGCTCAGAGTGAGGAGTAAGCCCTGGGGTGGCCCCCAAACCAAACCAACAAAAAAAGAAGAGATGAGTAGATATTTTTAAAAAGTCATGCTGTAATACACAATGGAATAATGGGTTTAAGAAAAAAACAAAATTATGAAATTTGCTGCTACGTAGATGGATCTGGAGAGTATCATGCTGAATGAAATAAGTCAGGAAGAGACAGACAGACCATAATGATCTCTCTTATATGTGCGATATAAAGAAACATAGTAGGGGAATAACAAATATCCAAGTGCAAAAGATGCTGAGAACTACAGAACAGTTTACCATAGCGGGGAGTCAGTGGGGGTGAGATGGGAGGGGGCTTGATGGGGGACACTGAGATGACTGTGCAGGGCAGTGGACACTCACTCTGGTGGTGGGTGTGGTAGTGGACCATCGTCATTGCTGTAGTATGGATGGAACCCTATTATGAACAGTTTTGTAAATCATGGGTCTCAAAAAACAAACAAACAAACAAACCCCCCCAAAAAAACCCAGAAGTGCAAATGGCCCTTGGGGAATTCACCCCAATCTAAAGGGAGATAAACTTGCTGCTGAATTTCCCACCCTGTAAGTCAGAGAAATTCCCATTTGCTTACTAGTTAGGTTTCTAGGGCCAGGGAGCTAGTCGAAGGGCTGCAGCACATGCTTTGCATGGTGAGCTCAGGCTCAATCCCTGGCATCTAACAAGTACCACTGGAAGGGGATGGTTGGAGGGGGGGAAGTGAACCCCACCACATACTTCTTCCCCCAAATAATTAGGTTTCTATTACTTGCACCAAGAGATTCCTGATACTCATAGTGCGTATGAAAGGTACTCCGATTTCTTTAGTAGTTTGTTTATACAACAACTTTGCTGTTGGTATTGTGCCCACCCAGGAGTGCTCTGGAGCTGCTCCTGGCAAGGTGCTGAATGAGTCTGGCCACTGGGGGACCAAGTGATGCCAGGGATTGAACTCAGTCCTCCTGCGTGCCAAGCATGGCTCCAACCCAATGGGCCGGCTCCACACAGCACTCTTAATATAATGCTTCAAGAATCTGACAAATCAAAACCAATCAATCCTGATGCTACAAGATGGATAAAGATGCAAGTTAGAAATCAATTGTAGGGACAGTTGATAAACCATATATGCTGTTAAAACTGTTGGTAACCAGGTCTTTAGCTTGACAGAGGAACTCATGCTAGTATTGGAGGCACTTAGAAATGGCCTATGCCACGTCAAGTTTTGTAGCATTTGCTACCTTTTAGGGAAAAACTTTTCTGTCTTCGTAGTCACCTCTAATATGTGGATTAGCTTGGTTGGGGCCCATTGCTGGCTTCTGGCTGGAATAATAAAAGGGCATCATCTGTTTCTCAATAGTGTAATGTGATTCCATATCTACAAATTTGTCCTATTCATATTTTGATAACGTCTTCCTTACTTTCACAATATTTAGTGAAATCTTACTTTTCCCGTTTGAGCATGAGAAGGAAATTGGAGCAGTGTGTAATTGAGGCAAACCCGATTAAAGAACAAAGCTGTTCTAACACCCAGCTGTTGGCCAGGTACCTAGTCCCCCTCCTTACTTAATTTGTCCTCCTGGATTTGAATAGCAGCCTCAAACCAAATCCTCTTCAAAACTGGATTAAGATGCATGTGGATAACAAAATGCTGTTCAACAAGTCTCCCCACAGCAATAAATAGATTGTGAGGAAAAATGTCAGATGAAAAATCCCTGGGAATTTATGAAACTTGGCAGAGATATTTATCATTTTGGTTATGCAAGCAACTCTCCTGATAATAAACACTGAGAGAGTCCTTGTGTAGAGTTTAGCATGTGTCACCACTTGAAAAGTATGTAAAAATGTTTTTGTTTTTATTTTTAATCTTTCTAAATCCAGGCGCCCAGGGTGTTGAGGAAGCTATTTTGGTGACCAAGTGTTCTGACACCTCAGTAGAAATGGACACATCTGCTGATTTTTTTTCTCTCTTTCTGTGGGCCCACATGCCACTGAGAAACAGAAATGTCAGTATGTGGCACTAGCTGGCGTTTGGAAGCAAACAGCTGTTCCAGCCAAACCTGCACCAGTTCTTTGAGCAAAAGACCGTGTTGTCCAGAATTCCTCCCTCTTTTGGACAGTGAAGGCCTGGCTCTGCTCAGGCTTAACGGAGTGACTTGTCTGTAGTAACCCAAGTCCCATCTTGGAATCAGCTCATACCTCGGCAAGCTTCCTGGATATCCATAACTGGAGAAGAGGAAGGAAGAGCCGTGCAGTGCAGGCTCAGAAACCTGCAGAGAAACAGGGTCCAGGCAAGCTTCTTTGGCTGGGACCCTCCACCAACAGCCTCTGCACAGCAACCCCTGGGCTCCATTGCTACCCTGGGGCACTGGATCTCTGCTTCATTGGTCAAATACCTCAAGACTCAACAAGGAAACATGCCCTGCATCTTCTGGCATGCTGGAAAATAGATGTAATTCCTTTAGGTCAAGAAAAGACAGAGATAGGGGCTGGAGCGGTAGCACAGCAGGTAGGGCGTTTGCTTGCATGCAGCTGCCCGGGGTTCGATTCCCAGCATCCCATATAGTTCCCTGAGCACTGCCAGGAGTAATTCCTGAGTGCAGAGTCAGAAGTTCAGAAGTAACCACTGTGCCTCACTGGGTGTGACCCAAAAAGCAAAACAAAAAAAAGAGAGAGAGCAAGACAAAGTAACACCGAGAGATGTGTGGCCAGGGAGGGAGAGAGAGGTGCCACCAATATCATGTCGTGGGAGGTGTGAATAACAGCAGGCATGAAAAAGCTTAAAGAGATGAAACTTGTTCTGAAGGACAGAAAAGACACTAAGGAGGAGATTTGATGGGGTAAAGGAAAAGGTTAGAGAGCAAGAATGATAGGGAAAAAGAGAGACAGGTCTGGCTTCACCTCCGTGCAGGGGTGTGCTGAGAGCCAGGAACGGAGGAGGGGACACGGGTTGGCTGGAGGGAGTAAGCCAATTTTCAAAATGAAAATTTATTATTTTTTTCCTTATGATAAGCTTATGCTAAACTCTAATTTATCTTTTTCATTTTTTTTTTTTTTGGTCACCGTGAGTTACATAGTTACAAAGCTGTTCATGATCAGGCTTCAGTCATACAATGATCCAACACCCATCCCTCCACCAGTGTCCTAAATGGAAAATATTTTAATGGATGATCATATTTGTTTTTAAAGGAAGTTAACATCCAGAAACAGGGTGGATAACGATTAGCAACGGGGACAGAGGAGGAGGAACCAAAGGAATGAGGTTAGTTGGGGGCTGGGTAATAAAGGATCAGGGAGCGTATTTACAGAGAATCTAAAAATACGCTCAAGTGGGGGCTGGAGAGATAGTACAGCGGGGTAGGGCGTTTGCCTTGCATGCGAATGACCAGGGTTCAATTCCCAGCATCCCATACGATCCTCCAAGCACTGCCAGCTGTAATTCCTGAGTGCAAATCCAGGAGTAACTCCTGTGCATCGCTGGGTATGACCCAAAAATTTAAAAAAAAAAGGTTCAAATGTTTGTTTTGTTCATCTGGGGGTTGTATCCAATAGTGATCAACGGCTACTTCCATTGGTGCTGGGGTTGGGGGTAGGACTGCGCAGTACTGGGAATCAAACCTGAGGCTCCTGACGACAATGCATGTGCTCCGGCTCATTGAGGCCATCTCCTGGACCCTCAAGTGATATTTTGAAAGTATTATTGAAGGCGCTTTGTAATTGTATGTGCAATGTTAGGGGGAGAACAAAAAGGGCATCACAGATGACTTCGCCGCAGTGCCTGGGGATGTTCAATGATGCCATTGTCTGTGAAGGAAGTTTTATGAGTCACTTTGTACACATTAAATTTCAAGAAAAGAATGTAAACTGAAAAGTCTTGCTTTGACTGTTTTATTCCAAAATTAGCTCTGAGTATTCTGGTTCTGTGCTCGTGATTTATTTTTGGAGTTTGGGGCACTGGAATATCCCCTTTATTCTAAGATATGCCACTTTTACTGTTCAAAATTTCATATAAAAATAGCAGGAGATAATCTTTTACATGATTCTTTGCAGTAGTATCTCTAGTATTTTTTTTAACTCATCAGTATACATTTTTAGGTTTATGATCATTTGGCAAACAATAATTTTGTTCATAGATATGTGAATAAAGAACTATAAAGTTTGGGGTTTTGAGTATCTATCAAATCTCTAAAAAAATAAATCTGAACTCTAAAAATAAATTTTTAAATTGTTGTGCCATCTGTTGGATTAATTAATGGTTTAAAAATAATCTCATGAAAATGACATGAAAATAATGGAAAATATTAATATAGATCTCATAGGCCTATGCTATAAAAAACAATGACGTGTGTTTGGCATTGCATGAAGCGAGCAGGTGAGGATGCCACAAGAGGCTTCACAAACACATACAGCACAGCACACAACGAGGGTGCAGCTGCTTCAGAGAATAAGGCAGGGATTTGTTTGCTATTGGGGGGACTGGGACTGGGTCTCCCAAGCTGGCCTCTGGAAACCTGGCCTGGCCTGTGAGAGCCTGCGTGGGAGCTTCTTGAACTCTGAGTTGCTGGACATTACTTAGGTCATCCCAGTAGAGTTCAGGGGCCTCTGGATGGCACTTAGGGAGGACCCTGTGGTGATGGGGATCACCCAGGGGTTGACCATCTCCAAAGCCTATATCTTTTTTTTTTTATTAGTGAAGCACCATGAGGTACAGTTGTAGATTTACAATTTTTTTTGTGCTTGGGTTTCGATTATACAATGATCAAATACCCATCCCTCTACCAGTGCCCATTTTCCACCACCATGGATCCCAGTATCCCTCCCACACCCATCCCCCCCATCCCACCCTGCCTCTGTGGCAGGGCATTTCCTTTTGTTCTCTCTCTCCTTTTGGGTGTTGTGATCTGCAAAAGAGGCATTGAGTGGCAATCATGTTCGGTCCATAGTCTACTTTCAACATGCATCTCCCCTCCTGGGAGGATCCTCCAAACACCCTTTATTTGGTGCTCCCTTCTCTATCTGAGCTGCCCTTTCCCCTAGAATGCCCGGCTGGCCTCTAAGCTATGAAGTAATCCTCCTGGTGCTGATCTCAGCTATTCTTGGGTATTAACCTCATATTTTATTACTTTATATCCCCCAGATGAATGCAATCTTTCTATGTCTATCCCTCTCTTTCTGACTCATTTCGCTTAGCATGATACTTTCCATGTTGTACCACTTGTATGTAAATTTCATGACTTTATCCTTTCTAAGAGCTACATAGTACTCCGTTGTGTAGATGTACCAAAGTTTCTTTAACTAGTCATCTGTTCTCGGGCACTCAGGTTTTTTCCAGATTCTGGCTATTGTAAAGAGTGCTGCAATAAACAGACAATTGCAGATGTCACTTCGGCTATACATTTTTTTCCTCTCTGGGATATATTCCCAGGAGTGGTATTGCTGGGTCAAATGGGAGCTCAATTTCTAATTTTTTGAGAATCGTCCATACTGTTTTCCAGAAGGCAAAGCCTATATCTTAACTGAACCCCAGCACTGCCTTTCAATCTCCAGTGCAGGAGTTTGACACTTTCAGAACTCTTTCACCTGTGATTATTGATTAATGAATCAAAACAGCACTTTTTTGTTTCCCTCCGTAGTGCCAGGGATCCAACCCAACGACTCACACACGTAAGGTTGAGCAATGTTCAGGGGGTATGGTGCCGCCAGCAGGCCAATCTGTACCTGTGAGGCGAGTGCATCAGCAGCCTGATGATGCCTTCAGACTTCCAGATACCCCCAAATTGCTGCTGTGCCTTTGGCCAGACCCCAAAAACTTGGGGCAAAGTTTACCAAGAAAGTAAACAGCCAAAAGTTAGGTATGTGGGAAACACACCCACAAACCAACTCCGGCTCAGCTATATAATTGGAGGCATGGCCTCTCTGGCTCCTGATCAAGCTGATTAACGGCTATGATCCCAGAGACTCAGAAACAAATCTTGAAACCCGGTGGATTTTGGCAGAAATGCATCCGGTCCCTGCAGTAGGTTACCGGTGCTGGGTCACTCCAGGTGGGAATAGGTTTTGTGCCTTGGCCTGTTCCCCTGGCAGCCCAGTGGCCGCCATTCTTCAGAGGCCACTGGACAGTCAGGATTGGGCGCCCAGTGACGAGACATGCAGGGCCTCACAGGATGGGGGTGGAGCTGGGCCTGTCCTCCCCACGCCAACGAGACCCCAAGTCATCGCCCATGAATGGCCTCCCTGGCTCCTGATCAAGCTGATTAACGGCCATGATCCCAGAGACTCAGAAACGAATCTCAAAACCCAGCGGCTGTTGGCAGAAATGCATCTGGTCCCTGCAGTAGGTTACTGGTGCTGGGCCACCCCAGGTGGGAATAGGTTTCGTGCCTTGGCTTGTTGCCCCTGGCGGCTCAGTGGCCGCCATCCTCCAGAGGCCAATGGACAGTCAGGTTTGGGCACGCAGTGACGAGACATGCAGGGCCTCACGGGATGGGGGTGGAGCTGGTCCTGTCCTCCCCATCCCAACGAGACCCCAAGGCATCGCCCACAAACAGCCTCTCTGGCTCCTGATCAAGCTGCTTAATGGCCATGATCCCAGAGACTCAGAAACAAATCTTGAAACCCAGTGGCTTTTGGCAGAAATGTGTCCGGGCCCCACAGTAGGTTACTGATGCTGGGCCACCCCAGGGGAGAAAGGGTGCTGTCCATCCACCTGCTCTCGCTTGGTGGCTCGGTGGCTGCCATCCTCCAGAGGCCATTGGACAGTCAGGCTTGGGCCAGCAGTGACGAGACATGTTGGGCCTCACGGGATGGGAGTGGAGCCGGTCCTGTCCTCCTCATCCCAATGAGAACGGTCTCTCTGGCTCCTGATCAAGCTGCTTAACGACCATGATCCCAGAGTCTCAGGAGCAAATCTCGGAGCCCAGCAGGTTTGGGCAGGAATCCCTCCAGATTTAAGTGTTAAAATTTCGGGATTTCAAAATCATACGGCCACTACTGCTGCCACATGACATCATATGTTATTCATAACCAGCAATAGAAAACAAATTGTCTACTGTTGCTTTTCAGCACATCTGAGTGTTGGGGTAAAATCTCAAATAATGATGGTGGGTCTGGTGTCAAAATATTGAATGTGATCAAAGTAGAGAGAGAGAGTAATGTGGAAATCATCTGCCCCACAGGTAGGGGGAGGGTGTAGAATGGGGGTATGCTGGGGTTGTTGGGGGTGAAGAATGGGCACTGGTGAAGGTATGGGTGTTTCATTGTATGACTGAGACTTAGACCTGAAAACTTTATAACTGCTCTCATGGTGATTCAATAAATAAAATTATAAAAAATGAAAAAAAAAGTAAGGTGGAGTTCATGCCCAATTCAATCAGCTAATCAGTAGCTGAATAAATAGCAGTACTCCTACATTAAAAAAAAAAGGTTGAGCAATGCTCAACCCCATTCCCTGTCCCCACCCCCCAAAATATTTCCCTGCAGTGCAGGGCCTATCATATACAAGGCACGCAGTCTCCCACTGAGTCACACCCCCCAACCTAAACGGTTCTTAATTGAAGTATTACTGCCTTCAAACATAAAAATTTAGGTATGTGGGACAGGGAGATAGTTCAAATGGCTGGACTGCATGGCCAGGTTTGAGCCCCTAAGCCCCACCAGGAGCAAGCCCTAAGGACCGGGAATAACCCCCAAGCACCACCACGTATGGTCTAAAAACCAACCCTCCTTTTGTTCCCAGGCATGCACTATTGCGGGGTGCTGAGGAGGGGATGCAAGTTGTGAAAAGAGATACTGCATATGTTGGCATTTGTTTAAGAGATTTTGTTGTAAAGGAGAAGACAGAGGGCCCCTGAGAAATTGATGGCTTAGACTTCCTGTCCTAAGTTCGGTCCCAAGTATGATCCTGGCATCAGTATGATCCTGTTGGAGACCCCCAGCACAAGTGGCTTCCAGATGCACCAGGCATGTATGACTAAGAGAGGTGTGCAAGCTCATATGGCAAAGGCTGTCCCCACTAGAGCAAGTGTGAGTAACATCGATGAACTCTACTTCTGGATGAGAATGTGACTCCTGGCAAGTCTCTGTGCAAGTCCCACAAATAAAGGGGTTTAACTCTCCCCAAGCACCTCAGCAAGTGTGCAGGCATTGTGGCCTGCTATGTGACTCCTGCCCTGTGTGCTCCAGGGGTCTCTCCTGGCTGTGCTCAGGGGATCATAGGCAGTGCCAGGGATTTGAACCAGGGTTGGCCCTGTGCAAGGCATGAACCTTGACCCATGTGCTACCTCTTCAGATGCAGAATATTTTTAGACACCTGCTACTCTGACAAAACACAAACAACTAAGTCAAGACAGGGCTGTGGGCTGTGGATATTGAATCTATGGAGAGAATCACCGTCAAAGACAGGGAGCCATTGAGGGAACACTCGTCTCTGTAGCCAAAACCACTCGGATCATCCTCACTGTCTGGGTGTCCACTGAAAAACAAGAACTTTGGACTGAGTTCTGAAACCCTTACACAAATACCCTAAAACACAATGCAGGAAAGCCATCTGCACTCCTATGTTCACTGCAGCTCTATTCACATCAGCCAAAATCTGGAAACAACCCAAATGCCCAAGCACAGACGACTGGATAAAGAAACTGGTACATCTACACATTGGAACACTACTTGGTCGTAAGAAAAGATGAAGTCATGCAATTTGCTGCTACATGGATGGATCTGCAGAGTATCATGCTGGATGAAATGATTCGGGGCGGGGGGGGGGGAGAGTGATAGATACAGAATGATCTCACTCATATGTGGGATATAAAGAAACATAGTAGGGGAGTAAGTCCCAAAGGCAACAGAAGCGCAAGAGATCTAGTCCTTAGTAGGAAGCTTGCAACTGTGGAGAAGCAGGAGGGGGAATTGGTCTGGGAAGGGACCACTGGGAAGGGACCACTGAGACAGTGATAGAGGAAAGTGGTACTTTGGATGAGGACTGAGTGGTGAAAGGAGGTAAAGGGACACACATGATACTCTTAGTAACAGTATCGCTTCCCTGTCTTAAAAAAAAAAAAGGAAAAACGAAAAAAGTGCCTACCATAAAGTCAGGCTGGGGAAGGGAGGGAACTGGAGATACTGGTGGAGTAAAGTGGACACTGGTGAAGGAACTGGTGTTGGAATATTGTACACCTGAAACTCAACCACAAGTAAGTTTGTAATTTAATTGAAAATAAATGCATTAAGAAAAAAATCCTTTTAGTTCTAAGTCACTGGAATAAATGTTTAGAAAAGAATCAGAGGGCCCTAGAGAAATGATGGCTTAGAATTCCTGTCTATCTGAGCACAGTTCATGATTTTTTTTAGATTTTTCAGTACATTAAGAATTTGTGTACATACTAAAATGTCTGTGTACTCATCCTCAAACCCATCAATAAAATCTTAGGAAAGAAAAAAAAATCCTTTCTGGTTCTGACAGTCAAACATTAAATGTGTGAAGATGGATAATAAACAGGATAGGCTTAAAGATAATAGGAAGAGAAAGGTAAATCACATTATAAACAATCATCTTCCTTTATCTGAGCAGCGTTTATTAAAGCTTCTCTTGAGTTGCCCAAGGAAGCTCTGAGAATGGAGTTAAGCAGCAGAGCCTCTGTCCTCACGATCTATCGAGGAAGGCCGGCACCACCAGGCAAATCCCGCAGTTAGCCAAAGAGCCTGCAACTAATAAAAGGATCATTGTAGTGTGTATATGGGTCACACCCAGGGATGCTCACAAGGACTTGCGGTGCTGTGGATCAAACCTGGGGTTCCCACATGCAAAGCATGAGTCCCAGCCCTTTGAGCCATCTCCCTGCAGGGAATAGCATCTCTGGAGGCATCTCAGGTCTCAACCTGAAAAAGGAGAAGTCAAGTCATATGAAGAATTAGTGAGGAGAATTTCAAGTGAAAGGAGTGGTTTAGTGTCCGGTTCTGAAAAGCAGGGAGAAACTCAAGTGAACTGGAGAAAATGAGAGAGAAAAAGAAATGCAAATGTAATTTTTTTTCTTTCTTTCCTTTTTGGGTCGCACGCACAGGGATTACTCCTGGCTTTGCACTCAGAAATTACTCCTGGCAGCACTTGGGGGACAATATGGGATGCTGGGAATCAAACCTGGGTCAGCCACATGCAAGGCAAACGCCCTACCCACTGTACTATCACTCCAGCCCTGTACATTAAATGTTAAGTGTGCCTTCACAGATAGGGGCGCTCATTCTTGAAGGTGGTCGAGAAATCAATGGAGGACTTTAAATAGCAGGCAACAAGATTTGCTGTTTTGTTGTTTTAGTGGTGTCTAGGGGCCAATTTTGGAAGTGTCAGAGGTTGAATCTGGGTTTCTCCTTCATGCGCAGCATGCACCCCAGCTCTTTGAAGCATTTCCCAGGTTCACAAGACTTACTATTAGAGAAAATAGATTGGTGGGATGGACAGAGATAGTACAATGAAAAAGGGGCTTCCTAGCACCATATATGATATGTCCCTTGAGTGATCCCTGAGCACGGAGCCAGGAGCAAGCCCTGAGTACTGCTAGGTATGCTCCTAGTCTCCAGCCCCCTAAAAAAACCAAAACCAAAACTTGGCCAAAAAGACGGTTTGGAAGGAGACAGAATGAAAATTTGGAAGTCAGGAGGTTGTGACACTAAAGCAAGGTATGAATGTGCTTATCTAGGATCCTAAAGTAGGAATTGGAGAAGGGAAGAGACAAGATTCTTCGTACAGGGGCAAAGGAGGATGGCTCAATGGGCTGGAATGTGTGCTTTGCAGAGGGGCGCCCTGGGTCTGACCCTGGGTACTGCATGGTCCCCTGAGTACTGTGTCAAGGGCAGTCCTGGAGCATTCGTGGGTATGCTCTCTCCCATTCCCACCAAATTCATTATGCAGGTAAGGGTCCATGGGGCAGGGGGCTAGGGGCTTGGATACTTGAGAGAATGAAAGGATTTGTTGTCGAGAAAGACAGTGCAGAGTGATTGATTTGGAGAGAATATTTTAGCTTGGAGATAAAGCAAATGAAAATGGAGGAAAAACAGTGTGGTCAGTTAAGAACTTGTTTGATATCTGAGACATTTTACATAAAAATAGAATCCTAAAATCTTTTTTACCTCTTTCACATCTCATGTTTTGATTTTAGTCATAATAATGGCATATTTTTTTCCAAGAACCATCTTTATTTTGTTTTGGGGTCATACCTGGCCGGCAGTGCTCTGGGCTTCCTCCTAGCTCTGCACTCAAGGATCAGTCCTAGGGGCTTTGGAAGGGGGGTTCACATGAGATGCTGGGGATTGAACCTGGGTCAGTCACATATTCTGCTTGCCATACCATCTTTCCAACCCCCTTACCCCACATCTTTAATTTACCTTTTATGAATACTGCCTCACAAATGCTGGGCATGGCTGGTGTAGTAAATGTTTTAGTAATGTTCTAAAAACACTTTTCCTTCAACTTTACATTGTTATCAGTGTCTCCTCATCCAAACTGTAACATTCCAGATGACTTGTCTATGGAACAATGCTTGAAGCTTAGGATAATGACTATCATTCTTTCTTTGATTTACTTTGTGACCTGGTCAACTGTTGTTTCCCCCTTGGAATGCTTTTAAAGATACCTAAATCCAATTCTACATACTTTGTTATTTGCTGCAAAAACTCAAGATACTTTTTTCCTGGGAGCTTTGAAATAGTCCCAAATCGTGGTCTTATCCTAGATCTACCCACCCACCACCCACTGGCACTCTAATGATCAGATTTAGGTCTTACTAAAATGCCTAAAAGCCTACATAACTACTTCTGGAACCCAACATTTAATTAGACTCTGAAACAAATTATTGGAAGTTTCTGATTTCTGTAGCATCCCTGTGTCTTGCTTAGTGACAATTTTGTGGTAGGTGACTTATGAAGGTCTTAGTTTGGTTTGCAGGGAAACAAAGATCTTTCTAGAAATCTTAAAGATCTAAGAATGGCTCAAATGTTACTCTGCCAATGTTCACCCAAAGCAGTACCCTGTGCTCTGTATGTTCATCTAAGTTTGGAAGCACTAAAAGGCAGAGTTTCATATCCTTATCTCCAATTAGCTTGGCCTGGAGCCTGAGAATAAAGTGCGTGGTTTTTAATTGCTATTTCTTTTACCTAGGGAAACTATATTATCTCTTAATTACTTATGTAAGACAATTCAGATACCACAGAGTATAAGTGAACAAGAGTGGAACTAAATTTTCTCCTTTCTATGTTTATTAGGTCTATTATTGGTAACACCTCACCAGGTTGAAATATTTTATTCAATCAAGGATAATGTACAGATGGCTGCAAACCACCATCAAATGGTAAAAAAAAAAGTGGTCAAACGATACTAAATCAGCCTGCACTAGCTTCTCTTACTAGTCAACACTCTGTCATCAATCCAGAAGGAATTAAACAGAACTGAAACTTATAGTTCTATTCTAATTCTAGCAATCCCAAGTGGTAATAAATAGAACTAAAATGGTACTAGAACTAAAATACTTGGCAGATTTACTGAAAAAAAAATTTTTTTTTCAGACATGAAATCATGACTATATGCTTGCCAAATCCACCCTCACCTACTGTGAAGCGCTAATTCTCCCAAATAATTCCTAAAAACAAAAAACAAGAGCCCCCAAAATACAGAACGATGAGTCAAACACCCTCACCCCTCTGCAACTGGGTGCAGGGGTTGAGTGAGTTAGAAGAGACACTTGGTATTTGCTCTTTCCATTTCCCCAGTGAGTAGCTGATATGCTGATCAATTAGTTGTAACAGCTGATGGCAAAGACAAAGCACTTTAGAAAATTGCTTGGAGCAGTTAGGTTTAAGTAACAAGTCGCATAAGAACCAAGAGCATCCCCACACCCTGGACTACATTGAGGACGTATTTTAGTTTCTTGTATGAGACCAACAAGTTTTTTTTTCCCAAAAGTTAAGTTTTGTCTGTCAAATTGTCTCTTCCTCTTTTGGACTAGAGCGATAGCGCAGCGGTAGGGTGTTTGTCTTGCGCGCAGCCAGCCCAGCCGAGCTGGGTTTGATCCTTCTGCCCCTCTTGGAGAGCCTGGCAAGCTACCAAGAGTATTTCGCTACCCATGACATATTCAATATGCCAAACACAGTAACAAGTCTCAAAATGGAGACGTTACTGGGCCTGCTCGAGCAAATCGATGAACAATAGGAGGACAGTGTGTTTTTCTTTTGGAAGAAGCAAACATAGCATTTTAGAAACCCTTGAGCACCTAGGATCCTATCCCCATGAGAGATTCTATATGAGGAAAATAATGAGGCCGAGGGAGGCTGGTTTATAATGACATGTTTGAATATATTGGGTTAAATTAAGTTTTAAATAGATTTTTCATACCAGACCCTTTAATATGATGATTAAAAGTCTCCAAAGGGAAGGAGAGTAAAGTATTACAGCCTACCCCAAACTTATTTACAGGCCTGGGAAAATAGCTCAAAGGGCTACTGCACATGCTATACACGCTGAGGCCCAGGTTTCAAGGTTTCCCAAAAACTATGTAAGTAGTAGCCTGTGAGCACTGATTGGTGTGACCCTGAAATAGCATATTTGCTCATGGAACCTCTTTCAGTGAGCATGCGGGATTGGAATTCCATGGAATATATGAGAAATGCTGGCATAGGCTGATTTTCAAAGACTAGCTAGTACTTTCTTAACACTGAGCTTTTTTTTTTCTTTCTTTTTGGGTCACACCCAGTGATGCACAGGGGTTGCTCCTGGCTCTGCACTCAGGAATTATGCCTGGTGGTGCTGGGGGCACCATACTGGATGCCAGGAATCGAACCCGGGTTTGTCGCGTGCAAAGGCCCTTCCTGCTGTACTGTCGCTATGACCCCAGCACTGAGCTTTTAAGTTCAAGACAGCCTGCTTAGGTCCCGACCCTGCCAGGAGTCATTCTGGAGTAATGTCAGAAATAACCCCTTAGCACTGCTGGGTGTGGCCCCAAACAAAAAAAAATATGTAAAATTAAAAAGAATGGAGATAGTCAACACGTATAATAGGCCAACAGCATTTTCCTCACTAGGAAATATGCATTAAGGGCTGGGGAGATATTGGTATTTGCTCTTTCCATTTCCCCGGTGAGTAGCTGATATGCTGATATGCTATGTCTGTGCGCATGCTCTGTATGCCCAGGAGGCCCAGATTCCATCCCATTACTGCATGGTACCCCAAACAGTCAGGAAAGAAACCCACGCACCAAGTCAGAAAAGCCCATGCTCCACTAGGTGTGGCTCCCATACTAATCAGCCAAGAAAAAGTATGGACACTCAGACTTTAAGGATTAGACACAGCATAACATTGGAGGAAAAGTTGTTAATGAATGCAGCTTGTCCTACAAAAATTATTTTGCAACAATGTAGTTCAAGAGCCTCTCTTGATATCCAGAACCCTTGGTCATGGAACATGGTTCTGAGACAGACAGACAGCAAGAAAATAAAATCCACACACAGGTAATTGTCAAGAGGACTGTATTTTATTACAACATGTTTCTGTACTAACTTAAAGGAATCATGTAAACAAAAATCAAAGTCTAGGGGAAAATGGCAATTTAACCTGCTTTTAACAATTCATTTGTACCATTCTGTCTCGGATTATAAGGAGCATCTGTGAACTTCAGAATGAAAAAGAAATAAACAGAAAATATGACACCAAGGGTTAAACGAGGAAGTGACATTAATAAACCGAAAGTGAAAATCTATCTTGGCTAGACTTGAACGCTGAAAGGTAACTTTCTCCACAGGAAAGTCTAACTATATAGTCCAATACCATTGTCAAATTAGGAACTCGTAGCATAATGGAAAGTTGGGTTTGTTTTGGGCAGTGCAGGGGATATATAATCCAGTACATGCAAGCCTACAGTCTACCTCTGAGCTCTGCAAACAGCTTTATTCAGTTACATCTACCTATGAGCATAATATTTGCTATGTCTTACTGCTCCGAGATAGCCATCTACCCTCAGTTTGTCTATTGTTTAAGTTTCAAGAAATAGTACGTAGAAAACACCAAAAGAATAATATGTTTACTGCACTACAGCTATTTCTATAAATAGAGTAAGTAGATACTCTCTAAAAAAACTCAAAACGAGAAAGCCAAAAACTGCTCTGTGTGCATAAATATATGTACACACATAATGACAAGCTTCCCAAACAGGTTTCAACAGGTAAGCATATCTCAATATTATAAATTCAGAAAGTAGAGATAAATGCTTGTTTATAAATCAATGGTATTACTAGCTAATATGTTTTAGTTAGAATACTACACTGCATTTCATAAGTACTTTGATTGGATCCCATTTTAAAAAAAGACATTCAAAATAAGCACATTCCTTTAACAGCAAAGAAGTCCCCCACTTTTTTATTTATTCGACATATTGATATTTCCACTAACTTGCAAGTGGAAGACAAGCTGTTCAATAAAACTTTTATATATACAATATATAGAAATTATACTGAGTGTTTATATAATGTACTAACAAAAAATTAAGACACAGACAACTGACTAGAAATGAAACCATCACTAAACCAGATACACAGAACTGCACTTCATTCCAAGAAAAACAATTCAAAACTCACTGTTAGAAGAATAAAGTATATTTGTCATAATATACATTATCATATTCCCTTAAAGCAGGGACTAAGTTTTTAAATTAAAACGTATTCAGGATTATCCCTGTCTGTACATTCAGATATGATCATAATAACACACAATTCCTTTATTCTGAAAAATAACCCCCCCCAAAAAAAACTAGAAAACAAAAAACCCTCACTAAGTTGTTTTCTAAGGTCTAATTAAGTCAAACAAAACTAGTAATAGTAATTTGATTCCAAAGCTATAAATCAGAGAGGTGAAGAGATTCTGAAATTCATTTCCTGTCTACAGTAATGCTGCAAGAAAGTCTATTTTCTCCATGGCTTAGAAGAACAGCATTGATAGTAAAATAATAATGTCACTGTTACAACAAATAATAAAATATGTAAGAGAAGAAAGTGTTCCTAAAGTCATGACAATCTTTCTGAGCCTTTATAAAGGTAAAATATTGTGTACGTATGTGCTGAAAGCAATTAAGAAATAACGGCAAGAGGCACAGCACATTACACAAAGGGAATGCTGAAACTATGTTAGCATATTTATTTTAAAACTGATCTGAAGCTGCCCACTGAGTATATAAAACGGTCAGAGCAGACACTAGTGCAAGTTTCACCTGATATATATATATATTTGTGGAAAAAGTTTTGATGAGAAAAAGGTCAATTCTTCCTTTGTAAAAAAAGTCAACAGAAAAGTTGTAGTAGTCTAGAAAAGGCAATAGTAACTTTGATAATCTTTTTCAATTAAACAAATCAAGTTAAAGCTACATCATGTTAAAATATTTTTCAGACTGAACACTTATCAGCCTATATAAACTGTTGTTTCAACTGAATTTTGATAAAAAAAAAAACTTTATAAGCGCTATCCTATCTAGGAAAGAACATAAATTAGAACCATCCCCCACCCCAAAAGATATTTATCCTCTAAGCATAAAAAGCTATATACTATCTACACAAATTAACCAGTATTCTTACAAAAGTAATTTGGTTTTGGACTGATGACATTATACTGCTTTTGTGGTAAAGTATTTAGTAGGCAAAAGATATACGCATCGATTAGGCATGTTCACTCTGATTATTTAATTCTTGGCAATATATAATAACATATGCATTTTGGTACGTAAGTCATTAATTGTGATAAATTGTGTATTAAAGAAGAGGGTTCATGTATGACAATTACAGTGTGGAACAAATTTCTTCTATGAACTCTGTGATTGGTTTTTCAGTTGGTCACTTGAAGTAGATCCTGCAAAGAGGAAAGAAAAGAAGTCAATCTAATTCATCACTGTTCTACCAATCTTGAAACCACATTAACTAACTTCCCTTTACTGCCGTCTAAATTCCCTCTATTGCTATGTAAAATGAACAAATACTAAAAGTCTAATAATTAAGAGATATTTCATGTAGGCTAGTCTGACATTAAAAAAAAAAGAAAGAAAAAAAGTCTGTATAACCAAGGAGCAGAATAGGTGCCTTTACTTGGTGACAGGACAGATTTTACACCAAAACTTCCTCATCTGGAGATACCTGGGGATTACTCCTGGTGGTGCTCAGGGGACTGATCGAACCCGGGTTGGCTGCACGCAAGGCAAACGACCTACTTATTCCTCCAGTCCCCTACTCCAAACACTTCTGTAACTAAATCAATTTTGCATTTTATTACAACTTAAATATCCAAAGTTATAAACAAGATTTGTGTTTATGATCTCAAAATAGCAAAACATTTTCCTCGGAGTATGACCATGCCATTTTTTATAACAATAATAAAACAGAGAAGACAAGAGTTAAGGGGATGAGGTAGAATAATAAAAAAAGTAAAGGTTTCTGTGGAATTAAAAAAAGTCTTTACTTTTTGGGGGGCCAAACCCGGCTATGCTCAGGGATCACTACTGGCTGTGCTCAGGGGACCCATATATGGTACCAGGGATTGAACTGGTATTAGTCTCATGTAAGACAAGTGCCTTATTCTGTACTATCTCTTTACTCCATGGATTCTAGAAAATTTAAAACTTAGTAAGTTTTTTTTTTTGGGGGGTGTGTGTGTGTGTTCATGTGCGCATGTGTTTAAATTAATCCGAGCTGTGCTCAGGGGCTACTCTCGATTTGGAGCTCAAGGGTCATTCCATGATGTTCTAGGACTATATATGCTTGGTCTCTTGAATACAAAGCATGTACTAGTTCTTAACCTATCTCTCTAGCCTCAAGCTAGAGAGATAGGTTAAGTAGTTCTTAACCTATCTCTCTAGCCTCAAGCTAGAGAGATAGGTTAAGTTAAAAAATTTAACTATTTTTCATTCTGATGTACAAAGCTATGACGTACTACAAAGTCCATACTCCTCCATCAGTCCTTAAATTTTTTTTTTTTTTGCTTTTTGGGTCACACCCGGCGATGCACAGGGGTTACTCCTGGCTCTGCACTCAGCAGTTACTCCTGGCAGTGCTCAGGGGACCATATGGGACGCTGGGAATCGAACCCGGGTCGGCTGCGTGCAAGGTAAACGCCCTACCCGTTGTGCTATCTCTCCAGTCCCAGTCCTTAAATTTTTTTAAATTATTATAGTTTGGGGTCTAAATTTCCAACAGGAGCTAGAGTGCTAGTACAGACAGGTAAGGCGCTTGCCCTGCATATGGCCAATCCAGGTTCAATGCCTGGCATTCCATATAGTCGCCCGTGCACTGCCAGGAGTCATTCTGGAGTACAGCATCAGAAGTAACGTTTGAGCATGACTGGGCATAGCCCCCCATCAAAATAAAATGAAGGAAAACCTCATAAATTTAATTCTGGGGCTGGAGTGATAGTACAGCGGGTAAGGCATTTGCCTGGCAAGCAGATGAATCATGTTCAATCCCTGACACTCCATATGATCCCCCGAGTTCCGCCAAGAGTGATCCCTGGTGCAGAATCGGGAATAAGCCTTGAGCACCATTAGATATCTGACTCCAAAACCAAAAACAAATTACAACAATATTAACACTTATGTTCTGGAGCATTACAGTTACCTTACCTTACCACAACCAAAGCGCCCAAGACCCTCCGCTGATGCCCTTGTGAAACTAAGATTTTTTTTAAGGACCAAAATTGGACAGAGGAAAAAAAGCAAGGAACTTAAGAAGGACACACTCCTCTGTGTAAAGAGTATTTCACTTGCACTGAAGAAAAATCGGGCACTAACAAATAATCCACTATTAACAAAAACTGTATTTATGCACTAAATAGGTAAAATCTAATTATTTCAAGCAGAGACAGATGAAAGGCTACTTTTCTTTTCTTTTTTTTTTCTGAGCAACACTGGGCAATGCTTTGGTGACTCTGCAGTGCCAAAGACTGAAGTCAGGCCTCCTGCATGCAAAGCACACACTTAGTTGAGCTATCTATCTCCCTAGTCCTTTTCCAAAGTTATGGCTTAAAACAAAATCCCGCTGTGGCCAGGGATTAAGTAGAAGGTCTAGCGCACATACACCACAGGCCTCCCACACACGGCCAGGAGCTTCTCGAGCAATGTCCAGGTGACCTGGTGTACTCTACCCAGCATGTCAGGGCCCAAGCAGTATACCACTCTGCTGCTCTGAGCACTAATCTGCCAGTCAAGTTGATTAAATATCTCTACAAGAGGCCCTGAGCCCCACTGAGCACTGGCTAGAAGGCTCTCTGTACCCACCCCCCACCAAATCTCTTTAATTTTTGCCAAGTGCAAGTCCCTACTAGTGCAAATTTGAAGTGGGCAATAAATATTCCCAGTGGTTCACCAGTCACTTAAGAACATGGAAAGCATAAGTCAAAAAAAATATTATTGCCAATATGTAATGAATACATCAAGAGAAATCGTCCAGGGGTCAGAGATATAAGGTCATCAGCAAAGCATCTGTGTTGCATGTGAGAGGCCTCAGGTTCAATCCCTGGCATCATGGAGCAAGAGCTGAAAGGGCAAGCATGATTTGTATGCAGCTGAACTAGGTTTACTCCCAGGCACCATAGGGAGTAAATCCCCAGGACCACTGGATGTGGCTCCCCACTCTGCAAAAGATAAAAAAATCTCCAGCATCAAAAGCAAAAACAACACTGGTGGAGGGATGGGTATTGATCATTGTATAACTGAAACCCAAGCACAAAAATTTGTAAGTCTACAACTAATTGTCATGATGTCTCACTAATAAAAATGAAAAAATAAATAAAAATGAAGGAAAAAAAAGCAAAAACAAAAGAAAATGAACCTCAAACAACAAAATATCAGTAAATAGCAAACAAAGACAACAAAGGAACTCTGGGTTAGATACCCTATAACATAAAAAAGAAAAAAAATGTTTAAAGCAGAATAAGGTTTCCATTTGGGTATAAAGAAAACAAGAGTCTCAGTTAAATTTTTTGAAATATCTAACCTTGACTTGATTCCTCCATGCTCACAGTTCCTCCAGACGTAACATCCTCTGACATTTCTTCATCTTCTTCTTCCTCCTCATTTAGATCTTTTGAAATTAATTGTCTAGCTAATTTAATATTCAGTCCTTCATTGTAGTGAAGCTTCCTTTTCATTTCAAACTGTCGCTTTTTTTCTAGAATATATAAAAGACTGGCTTAGAAAGTTTTGAAACTTAATGATTATCAAAACACACACAGCCTGTATCTGACTGTTCAGTATAGTTTCCCTGGAATACAGCCAGGCTCACTTGTCTTTTGCTATTAAGACTGCTCACAAGCTCAAAGGCAGAGTTAAGTAGTTGCAAAAGAGATCATTTTACCCCCCAAAAATGAAAATATTCTCTCTTTGGCTCTTACTTTGTCCATGCTGGTATATCTTATTGAGGACTAGTCATAACAGCTGCGATTATAATTATGAAGAAAATGTTAAAGTTACGGAAAAATTGGGTTGGAAGGATAGTACAGTGGATCGACCACTTGCCTTATATGTGGCCAACCCAGGTTTGATCCCTGGCACCCCATATGGTCCCCCAAATCCCACCAGAAGTGATCCCTGAGTGAAGAGCTAGGAACAAGTTCTGCAACACCAGGTGTTTACTAAAAACAAAGATAAAGAAAAATAGCCCAGAAAAAATTTAAATGGGAACAAAGCAAGCTATACTATATATATACATATATATGTATACACACATATATGTAGTGTGTGTATACATATATACACTGACACACACACACACCCTTTACTTCACTCCTAAAGTGACTGAGGTTACCAAAAGATTCCAAACTCTTGTGTCCTACTTCCTAGCCAGGACCCCCTGGAAATCTACCTTCCAGAGGGGAAGAAACAGAAAGCACATCTTACAACCTCCTTACAACTGCATCACAGGCTACTGTCACCCCACCCCTGGATTGAGTGTCCCCCACACCCATACACTACAGGGTGTATCACCCACTTTAGGAAACAGATCTAGACAATTAAAAAATATATTCAAATGGTTACAAAGTATGGTTATAATTTAATCTCAATGACTGTGGTGCAAGGGATCAAAACATCCAGAGCAAATGCTTTACCCCTGAACCATATCCCTGGTCCCAATCTACAATTTCTGATGAAAAATTTCTGATTATCCCTTTTCATTAGCATTTTCATAATATAAACTAAACATTTTTTCAAACTGCATCATGAGTCATGAATCACAACACAGAAAAAAAAGGGGGCCATTTGATCCAGCAATACCACTCCTGGGAATATATCCCAGAGAGGCAAAAAAGTATAGTCGAAGTGATATCTGCAATTGTCTGTTTATTGCAGCACTCTTTACAATAGCCAGAATCTGGAAAAAACCTGAGTGCCTGAGAACAGATGACTGATTAGAGAATTTACACAATGGAGTACTATGTAGCTGTTAGAAAAGACAAGTCACGAAATTTACATACAAGTGGTACTACATGGAAAGTATCATGTTAAGCGAAATGACTCAGAAAGAAAGGGATAGACATAGAAAGATTGCTTTCATCTGGGGAACATAAAGTAACAAAATAGGAAACTAACACCCAAGAAAGGCGAGATTAGTACTAGGAACTTTACTCCATGACTTGGAGGCCAACCACACATACTAGGGGAAAAGAGAGCTCAGATAAAGAGGGGAACACCAAATAAAGGTGTTGGGAGGATCCTCCCAGGATGGGAGAAGCATGCTGAAAGTAGACTATAGACCAAACATGATTGCCACTCAATGTTTCTTTTGCAAACCACAACACCAAAAGGAGAGAGAGAACAGAGGGGAATGCCCTGCCACAGAGGCAGGGTGGGATGGGGGGATGGGGGGGTGGGAGGGATACTGGGATCCTTGGTGGTAGGAAATGGGCACTGGTGGAGGGATGGGTATTTGATCATTGTATAATTGAAACCCAAGCACAAAAATGTGTAAGTCTGCAACCGTACCTCATGATGTCTCACTATTAAAAAATTTTTTAATAAAAAAAAGGGGGGGCACTGGAGAGACAGTATAGGGATTAATATAGCCATCCCTGGTGCCACATACCCTGAGCATTGCTGGGTACAACTCTGAAGCCCCCAAGAACCACAAGATGTGACCCTAGAGGTCCCCTAGAGGAGCCGGTCATCATCATCATCGCATCCTTAGGGCCTCCTACTGAACCACCAGCCTGCTGGCTGAGAAGCCTCAGTAGGGACCATGGGCATCCTGAGCACCACTTGGGAGGCTCCTAGTCCAAGAAAAAAGAGAACTAAATAAAGAAACTGAAATGCATCCCATAGATAAAGGTGAACTTTATCACTTTCTGTGAGCTTTCTTTTTTATAACTCTATATAAGCATGTATGGTACTGAGATCAAAATGTGTGAAAAGCATCCTGCAAAATTAAAAGGTATAATTAAAAATTAATTAAAAAAGGTAAAATTAAAAATTAAAAGGTGTAATTTTCCTTTGAAACTTTTGGCCCATGGGGTAGAGAGACATCACTTGATCACCTGACTTCCCGCTACTCGGCAATTTGCTCGAGCGGGCGCCAGTAACGTCTCCATTTGTCCCTGTCGCGTGCTAGTGTAGCCCAATGGCGTATGTTTGTTCTAGGAACACGAAGAGCTTCAAACTGATCGTTCAGGGTCTTAATGAAGAAGTCTGACCATCTGGTAGGTGGGCAGCCATGCCATCTTTTGACATCCCGCAGAATCCAGTCGGTAACAGCTCTAGTCCAGCAGTGGTCTCCAAATCTCATTACGTGTCCAGCCCATCTGATTTTTGATGCCTTGGCAAACTAGACAGCGTCCCTGATTCTTGATCGTCGACGGAGGTCGGAACTCCGGATTCGTTCTCTCATTTGAGTGAAGTGTGATACTCCAAGCATAGCTCTTTCAATTCCTCTTTGGGAGACCCAAAAGCGTTCTCATCCTGTTTTCATAGGGCCCAGGTCTCTGAGGCATATGTTAATGCAGGAAGAACAGTGGAATCGAAGAGATGTGCCCAGAGCCAGAGGTTCTTCGTCCTCTTAGCTATTTCTTTGATGCTCTTGAAGGCGTTCGTAGCCGCTCCTGCACAACTCAGGTGCCAGGTCATTCATCATGTTGACTTCTCGACCTAGGTACAGATAACTGTTGCATTCGGAGATGTTCATCCCATTGAGAGTGAATGGAACAACAGGAACGCGACCATTTATCATAAACATTATCTTTGTGAGATTCAGCTATAGTCCGACCTTTCCACACTCATGGTCGAAGTCGGCCAGCATTTGTGCCGCTTGGCTAATGTTTGGTGTTATTAAAACAATGTCATCAGCAAAGCGGAGGTGGTATAGTTGCCAACCATCTATCTTCACTCCCATTCTTTCCCATTCCAGTCGTCGCATGATGTTCTCGAGGGTGGCACTGAGAGTTTCGGTGAAATGGTGTCACCCTGCCGAACCCCTCTCTTGACATCACCATTCTTCTTTGTAGAATGGTGAGATCCTGGTAGTGAATCCGTAATACAGCTCACGGAGGATCCTGATGTATTGGGCTTGAATGCCCTGATTGGCTAGGGCTTCAATGACTGCTTCTGTCTCAACAGAATCAAAGGCCTTCTTTAAATCAATGAACGTTAGACAGAGCAGCATCTTGAACTCCTGAGAAACCTCAATAAGCTTGGTTATCGTGTGGATATGGTCGATGGTGCTGAATCCTTTGCGGAACCCGGCTTGCTCGCATGGTTGTCCTTCATCTAGTATTCTGCCAATTCGATTCAGGATGACTCGAGTGAACAGCTTGTAGATGACAGACCATAGGCAGATTGGGCGATAGTTGCCAATGTCGTGGATGTCTCCCTTCTTGTACAGTAGTACAGTCCTGCTGGTTTTCCAGTGGGATGGAACCTTGCATTCAGACAGGTAGCGTGTGAAGAGCCGAGCCAGCGTATTGATGAGTACTGACGGCAGGTTCTTCAGGTGCTCGAGCGGGCACCAGTAACGTCTCCATTGTGAGACTTGTTGTTACTGTGTTTGGCATATCCAACACGTCATGGGTAGCTTGCCAGGCTTTCCCGCGTGGGCGAGATACTCTCGGTATCTTGCTGGGCTCTCCGAGAGGGGTGGAGGAATCAACCTGGGTCGGCCAGGTTGGCTGCGTGCAAGGCAAACGCCTTATCCGCAGGGCTATCTCTCCAGCCCCTTATAAAATTACGTTCTAAGAAAATAGTTACAAGACTTTACCTATGCATTTTTGTCAATAATCAAGATTTCTAGTCTTCACTCAATCAAACAATAAATCTAACAATATCAAATCAAACAATAAATCAAACAATAAAACTAATGGGAGTTTATAAAATTTAATTAGTAAATGGTTCCCCCTGCTGGATAACTCCTGGAATTACAGTTTCAGAGGAAATTCTCTTGGTAAAAAATTCGCTGTTCCTATTCAGATTTTCCCTTAAAATTCCTTGACTCTCCTTTTCTAACTCTTACTAAATTGTATATTTGCAGGATTAATGTATTTAATGTAAAGTTTAAAATGTATCAGAATAAAATTATTCATACTTTTTTTTTTTTTTTTTGCTTTTTGCTTTTTGGGTCACACCTGGCGATGCTCAGGGGTTCCTCCTGGTTCTGCACTCAGGAATTATTCCTGGTGGTGCTGGAAGACCATACGAGATGCTGGGGATTGAACCTGGGTCGGCCACGTGCAAGGCTAATACCCTACCCGTTGTACTATTGCTCTGCCACAGAATTATTCATACTATTTAAGACATTTATAGACCCGTAAAAACAAATATATAGGTTGTTTCTGGTTTGGGGGCCATACCCGACAATGCTCAGGACTTACTCCTGCTCTGCACGCAGGGATCACTCCTGGTGGGCTAGTGGGACCATTATAAGAGTGCCGGGGAGGTTAAACCCAGGTTGGCTGTGTGCAAGGCAAACATCCTACCTGATGTATTATTTATCACTCAGGCCTCAGATATATAATTAATTTTTTTCTTTTCTTATCAACTTATCACTGATTTACAATTTTGTGGAATTTCAGGAGTTTCGTTTTATTCATGTGTAAGTGTGCAGGTGTCAACACCCCCATAATAAAATTTCTTTTTATTTTATTTTTTTATTTATTTATTTTTGCGTCACAGCCAGCAATGCTCAGGGGACCATATGGGATGCTGGGAATCGAACCTGGGTCAGCTGCGTGCAAGGCAAACGCCCAACCCGCTGTTCTATCACTCCAGACCCTAAAATTTCTTTTTAAATGGTCTCTTTCGCATGTGAGATCTAAGAAGCACAGTAAAGGAACAACAAATGGTCAAAGTCATTGGAACTGGAAATTTTTGTCTATAAAACTCAGCTTCCCAAGGGTGGGGTAAGAGTTCCTGGGAGGGACCATTGGGACACTGGTGGAGGGAAGTGGAGATACTGGTGAAAAAATTAACAGTACTGTAAATGTTGTAGCTCAATAAGAATGATTAAAATTACAAGAATTTTAAAAATATGGAAACTTGTAAATTAGACTACCTCAATAAAATCATTAAATCACAAGAGAACTGAAATTGGAAGTAAATAGAAATTACCTACTGAAAAAATAAAAGGCATTAATACAACCCCCCAACCCCCAGCAATATATACCCTCATAAACAGGTAAAAACGGCACACTACAAACAGGGTACAATAGTAGTCTTAGTAGGCCTGTTTTTCTACTTAGTATGTACTAAGTACTTAGGCTATACTAAGACACTGCAAAATAATTTTAGAAGTATGAGGAAAAAATTCCATTCTGAACAAATCACGGTTATTTATTTTTTGGTGGGGACGACAAATTCAAAGGTTACTCTTGGTTCAGTGCTTAGGAATGATCCCTAGTAGTGTGCTCAGAAAACTAGATGTGGTGTCGGGGATCAAAGTGGGGTTGGCTGTTTGCAAGGTATTTTACCCCCATTTACCGTCAATAATACTATCTCTCCAGTCAACAGATCACATTTTAAGAGACTAATGAAGCTCAAGAAAGATGAATTGAAAACATTTTCAAGGTTCTTTGGAGGCATGTTTTTGCAAAATAATCAGGTAGTAACTGAAAGTAGGCGTAACAGTTTGAGCTTATGTTCTAAGTAAAATTTCTCTTTTGTCTAACAATTAGGTTAAAACTATCATATTTTAGTTATGTTATACTCTGACCATAGCTACATATACGAATGATCTTGACAGCCAATATATAAAACCTTAATTAAAACTTTGGAATTTTTTTCCAGTAGAGGTACTCCCAAGTTTCAAGGCTTCAAATATACTATTTTCCTTTTTGGGGTGAGGGAATGGATATTTAACCTATACATAGACTTGCTGCCTTTCCTTTTTAAGAGAACTGAAAACTGGGCCAGGTGAGTGGTTGATCCCCAGCACCACATGGTCTCGAGGGCATTGCCTTCAGCAAATAAATCAATAAAGAGCAAAAAACATACGAGCAATTTCTTTCTTGAGAAGATCATACATTCACATGGTTCAAAAGTATGAAAAGTAACAAGGAGGAAAGTTTTCCTTTTACCTTCACAAGATAACCACTGCCAGTTGTAAAACAGAAATCAGAAAGCTTTTGCAATGCTTCCTCCCTGGGTGGTGTGAGCTCTCAGAGCCTCTCCAGACCTACTAAAGATTCTCTCTCCTTTCCTAAGACAGTACTGTTCTTTTTGCTCAATAAAGATTTTCATTCTACTCTTGGTTTCACCACTGTCTTAACAATCACAGGGAAATGAACGCTTATGGCTCAGTGACTAAATTATCAGTTCTTTTATTTGATTTATTTATATCAGTTCAAATGTTTACTGGGCTTCTACTCAATGCCAGACACTGAAGTACAAAGGAACACATAATTATATTAAAGATGGTAACATTTCCCCAAATTTTTGATATCAGGAGGGAAAAAGACATTATATAACAAACCTGTTGTTGCTTCTTAATCTCTCCACCATATATTTTTTCAAAAAAAAATCTCTTGAAAACCATCCAAATAGTAAATTTTTTAGCAAAAGTTATTAGCATAATACTGAAAAGCAGGAAAGAAAATAAACTACCTTGTTCTTCAGGTGAGAGGTCATTATCCTCATCTTCACTGCTTTCTTGGTCATGAACTCGATACTTTAACTCAGAGCCTTCAGCAGCAGCTAGTCTGTATAATAATCATTTACAAAGGAATCAACACTGTGACATTCTTAAATTAGTTGAGTATCGTATTCACAAAGGAATCAACACTGTGACATTCTTAAATTAGTTGAGTATCGTATTCAACTTTCAAGTCTCACAAAAACATCTGAAGATCATAAATAGACTAGCTAAAGCCTGGTGAGAAACAGTTGTAGAAACAAAGAAGTAGCGAGATGCAACAGAAATAAATGAATAGTAGAGGAAGAGTTTTTGTTTTATTGAGTGCTGACATATTGTGGTTTTAATCTAGAAAAAGACTATTCAAAAGTTGATATGAAAAATACAGGTAAACTTAACAATATCTCACTTATTTACACTTGTAAAAGGGATCTATCTCTGTACAAATAAAAACTGTAAGTGCTTTGTAGTTATCAGTACTTACTTTTTAGCTAAGAGAGCTGGGGCTATGGCTTCATTGGTTTCTGAATCACTCAATGCATCATCATCATCTCCTACCATGCTAGAACAAAGATATCAACATACTTAGAGCTCTGCTGTCAAATATTCTAAAGTATAGCACTTCTAAATGACTTCACAATACTAATGCAACCATGAAAATTTTATCCATAAAGGAAAGAAACAACGCAAAAAAACAAAAACAAAAACAAAACCTTAGAACTGCTTGCTTTTACAATATATATTTGTCTATTAACCTGCGTAGAGACAAATAATCTTATGCAGACATAGAGTTAAATAAAATAACAAAATTAGACCCTAAAGACTTAATCCAGAAAATTTTAAAGCTTTCACAAATTAGTCTTAAATTAAAATGTGGCTCTCCCTACTTCACCACAAAATGGGCATTTTATTTGATGCATGCTTTTGCTATGCAAAAACTTTTTTTCCCCTTTTCTTTATAGCACAGCGATAGGGCATTTGCCTTGCATGCAGCCAGCCTGGCCGAGCCGGGTTCGATTCCTCCGCCCCTCTTGGAGAGCCCGGCAAGCTACCGAGAGTATTCAATATGCCAAACACAGTAACAACAAGTCTCAGAATGGAGACGTTACTGGGCCCGCTCGAGCAAACTGATGAACAACGGGAGGACAGTGTTTGTTTTGTGTTTGTTTCTTTAAAGTCCACACCAGTGGTGCTCAGGGCATACTCCCGGATCTGCACTCAGGAATCATTCCTGGCAGAGCTTGAGAGACTAGATGGGATGCTGGGGATCAAGCTCGAGTACAAGGAACACCTTACTGGCTGTATTGTACCCCAAGAATAAAAACTCTTGTTTTTGTAGTGCTGGTAATCTGGTAATCAAACCAGAATCGCACACACGTAAAACATGTGTCCTACCCACATCCCCAGTCCCAAGAAAACAAAGTTTTCATAAATAACATCTAATTTTGATCCAAAGCTTTGTTAGCTCTAAGTTTCAGTTTCTTAATCCCCTATGTTACTCTTTCTTCCTATCCCTGTCATAACCTCAATGTCAATTCTTGTTTTTATTGTTATCAAGGTATCTCTAGACAAAACTTGCAAAATTTTCACCCACTAATTTAAAACAGAATATTTAAACTCTCAAAAACATCAATGTTTCAATGTATGTGGCTTTCAAAGACAAAATATTTCAGCGCTGGTAAGCTCTATTTTTTCGATTTAAGCTAAGGCATGATCTGAATGAAGTATTTTACTTATAAACTTCTTCTCATAATGCTCACTGGTGTATCCCTTGTCTTCATACTAAATACTGTCACATACAATGTCATTTTACAATTCCTTACAATTTTTTAAGACTCAAAACTGTCAACAGTCATAGGACAATGATCTCGATAACATTATGTAAAACGAAAAATAGGAATGATAAAGAGTAGTTAATGACTTGTCTTTTGGGGGGAATGGGGGGACAGCCTTCTCTAGTGACACCAGATCCCAGGGGTTCACTCCCAGCTTTTCTGGGAGGGCAGTGTATTGCCAGACAGTTTCATCGCTTGGTCAGATGTCACCCTGCTCTGTGCTATACGTCACACACAGAGTTCCTCAGAGTGAGCATCTACCAGATGGTGCCAGAAAAGAGGAAGCACTCAGTGCTGTAGGGGTAGAATCTGGGGCCTGATGCACACCAGGTATGAACTCCAGCTTTCTTTCTGTAGATAAAAAAGTTTCTATCTATGAAGTCATTCTTTTTTTTAGCAGCAAAGAGACTAGGAAATGCCCTCAATTTTGGGGGGAGAGAGAAACCCAAGAGCAATGGGGCATACTTGGCAGTACTTAGGGATCACTCCTGGAGTTGCTCAGGAGACTGTCTGTGGGACTGACCTGGGTCAGTCACATAGAAGTGCCTTAATTCTGTACTGTCTCTCCAGCCCTACACCTGACTTCTATTTAGAAGTAAATAAATCCAATTCTCATCTCTCAGTTTATAAAGAGATTAAGGAAGGCAAAAGTAATTCACCTGTGAGCAAAATTAGCAGTCAGAACCAATTGGTGCAACAAATCAACATTTTCTATAACTATTATTATAGTGTATAAAATAGATTCCATAATTTCAAAGTCTTATTATAGTAATATAGGCACAGAGTATAAATTAGTGCTCTAATAACAAATGTAAAATCAAACACAAATCCAAACAATGTATTATCCAAAGGTCATATCAAATATAAAATGAAAACAAGCCAAAAAAGGAGTGAAGTCTACACTACATTACCTGTGGTAAGGAGTGCTAGGTTCATCTATTTTCATTAAACCATAGTCTTTGTCTGCGGGATGATATGTTGCCAGGATGTTCATTTCATCCCATTTCTGAGATTTTTTACTGTTAAAAAAAAAGTACATTTAAACATTCACAATATTTAAATCCCACATTTCAAATTCCATATGACTGCTAACATTATTTTTGTGTTCCTGAGATTTTTTTAAGTCACACACCTTGGTACTTGGGGACCACTCTCAGCAAGGCACTATGAGGACCTATGGGAGTTAGAGAACCTGGGCCTGTGGCACAGAACTCCAGCCCTTTGAACTATCTCTCTAGCCCAAAACTACTATTTCACATTCACTTTTTCTTATGTTTTCTATACAAAAGGATCCACAATGTCACAAAAGCACTCTCTTCGCCCTTTTTTTTGGGGGGGTTGGGGGGAGGGGATTTTGGAACCATATGTGGTACCAGGGATCAAATCTGGGGTGGCTGAGTACAGGGCAAGCATATTACCCACTGTACTATCTCTCTGGCCCCCTTTTCATAATTTTACTATGGTTAAAACGTGCATATAGAGTTCACAATTTTAACCATCAAAAACGTATAGTTCTGTGGCATTGAGTACACTCACACTGCTATACGACTACCACCACCATCTGTCTGTAAAACTTGTTCATCTTCCCTACCTAAAACTGTATCAATTGAAGGTTCACTTCCAGTCTGCCTTCCCCAGCCTCTCACAATCACCATTCCAATTTCTGTGAATCTGATTGCTCTAGGGAGGTACCTTACATAACAAGACTCAATACCGTATTTGTTCTTTGTGACTAGCTTATTTCACTTAATGCCTTCCAGACTCAGCTATGCTGAGTTGTGTAGAGTTTCTGTTTTAAAGTTAAATAATATTCCACTGCAGTACTCCTGGCAACAAGCTGCTTTCTAATATATCTATTGTTTATCAAGAGGCAAAGGTTGACGCAAATATACGACAGAGGTAACTGGACTTCAACACCCACTACAGGATCCCCAGCCCTTTCAACACCACCGCAAGCAATTAGAAGTTGTTGTATGTCTTATCACCATGAAAAGTCAAGATCTTAAAAGTTCTTTTCAGAACCTAAAAATAAAGACACGAATCATCAGATCTTAAGTAATTCTCTGTCCCTTTGTGGGGACAGAGAGATAATATAGTGGGTAGGGCAGTGCCTTGCATGCAGTAAAAGGTTCCATCCCCAGCACCACACATGGTCCCCCAGCACTGCCAGAAGTGATCCCTTAGCACTGCAAGTGTAACCCCAAGACAAAATAAAATAACAAAAAAACCCAAAAAATTAAAAAAAAGAGAGAACTGTATGTGTCTCAATAATTACTGAAATTTTGCCAGAATTTATATTTGTGTGTATTTTACTCTGGAGCTGGTATAAATTGGTATTTAAAAGTTGTTTTGGTCAGAAATATGGTTCAATGAAAAAAGAAATTGCCTCACATTTCTGAAGTCTGGGAGTTTTATATCTAGTACCATAACTAAAAACAAATAAATGGGAGCCAGAAAGAGAGTACAGTAGTAGGGTGTTTGTCTTGCATGAAACTGACCTGGGTTCGATTCCTGGCATCCCATATGGCCCAAATCCCTGAGCGCAAAACCAGGAGTAAGCCTTGAGTACTACCCGGTGTGGCACTAAACCCAGAAATAAAAATAATAATAATAATAATAATAATAATAATAATAATAAGTGCTGGGCTGGGGATGTAGTCAGCAACAAAGCACTTGCCTTGCATGTGTACGGAACGACTGGATTGATCTCTAGTACTAAAACTAAAGTTTTTTGTTGTTGTTGTTTGTGGGCCACACCCAGCAATACTAAGGTCTTACTCCAGGTTCTTCACTCAGGGATCATTTCTAGCGGTGCTACAGGGAACATATGGGAAGCCACAATCATACAACCTGGGCTGCACGTGGCTAAAATAAAGAGCCCTACCTGCTGCATCATTGTTCCAGCCCGAAGTCTTGTTGTTGCTTTGTTTTTATCCCCAAATGAAACTTAAAACACTTAAAACAGAACCTGAGAGTTAGTTAACATAAAGAACTTAAATTTATTGGAGATTTAAAGTCCATTCTATATAACAAAAGGTATAAAAATAAGTTATAAATCACATTATAAATAACCCCCAACTTTTCCTAATTAATCTAACACTTATTTCCCACTTATCTAAAAAGATTTAAAGAAGCCAGAAAAGTTTAGGGTGCTTTCCCTGGAGTTCGATCCTCAGCACCCCATATGGTCCCCCGAGTCTGTCAGGAATAAGCCCTGACCACTGCAAGGTATGGTCCCCCCGGTCCCCTCAAAAGAGAGATTTTTTTTTTGTTTGTTTTTTGGGTCACACCCGGCGTTGCACAGGGGTTACTCCTGGGTCTGCACTCAGGAATCACTCCTGGCGGTGCTCAGGGGACCATATGAGATGCTGGGAATCAAACCCGGGTCGGCAATGTGCAAGGCAAACGCCCTACCCGTTGTGCTATTGCTCTAGCCCCCTCAACAGAGAGATTTTAAAGTTTTATCTATTCAAAGTTTCACTTCATTTCCTTAACACACCATTAATAGAAAAAAAAATCTTTAGAATTACTCTGGTTCAGAGAAGGTAGTATCTTACAAAAAATGTGGCTTTACATAAGGGCATGAAACAAGAGGTTCCAAAGAATCTAGGCATTTTAGAGGAAAGTCATGAAGTAGAGCTGTCAGCAGAGGATACCCCCTTTATTTTTAAATGTAGGAGTACTGCTATTTATTCAGTTATTGATTAAGCTCACTGAATTGGGCATGAACTCCACATTACATTTTTTTTTAAAAATTGGATATCTGTGGGATACACCACTACAAAGTTGTTTATAACTGGGTTTCAGTTATAAACAATGACCCAGCACCCATCCCTCTACCAGTGTACATTTCCTAGCACTAATGTCCCGTTTCCCTACCACAATCCTCCAATTGCCCACCCCTCATTCCTAGCCACCCTCTATGGGAGGCACTTTCCTTCTTGCTCTCTCTCTCCTTTTCCTTTTGTACATTATGGTTTGCAATACAGGCTGCAGAGGATACTTGATAAGGATATTAGTATCTTTATATAAAAGTGTTTGCAGAATTAACCACAACTATGGAGGAAAAAAACTAATGAACAAACCTGAATTTTAGCCAACACCATCACAAACTGTGATCATTCTTTGGGTTATTATCTTGGCAAGAAATAGATGGCACCAACATTTATCTGGCAGATATGCTGGGAGGCAAAAGCATGACAATGGCCCGGTTTCAGTCCTCACTCCCCTCTTCCTCCTATACTGGGTGACCGGTGCTTTCCCTGCAGTCTAAATCTAGTCCCTAAGTTACCACTTCTCATTTCCATCTTGACAGCTCCTATGATGCTATCTCAAAGAACTACTGCTACTTATTGCTATGAATTGCTCATTTAATAGTTTTAGTATGGAGTGGGAAGCAGGGTTTTGCTTCAGGCTGTTAAACTTTAATTGCACATTTCAAGAAATAGTTTTTTCTCTAAATGAAGATTTAGCTTATGTAGGTTGATAAAATAGGAGATTTTGAAGTCTGACATGAACAAATAAAAGAAGGCTTAACCAATGCAAGCAATTAGTAATCAAAGTCACTTCACAAGACTTTACCTAGTGAATTTTTGACTATATTTATATCCCTTCATAGGTAGAAAGTGACAAAGTTGAAGCATTCTTATATGAAATTACACCAGAGAGGGGCCGGAGAGATAGATAGGATGTTTGCTTGCACCCGGCAGATGTAGGTTGAATGCCCGGCATCCCATATGCTCCCTGAGCACTGCCAGGAGTGATTTCTGAGTGAAGAGCCAGGAGTAACCCAGGGAACACAAAATCAAAACAAAAACAAAAACAGAGAAATCATACCAAAGAAAATGAAATTATAAATTTTGAGGGGATGGATGAGGTGGACATACCTCTGGTCCAATATGTTTTTTTCCCAAGCCCTTGGAGCTGGCTGATTTTCAAGCACATTCGTTTTCCCCAACAAACAGAATTGCCTACATTTCCTAAGTCTATTTTATCAGTGGTTATAAACCTCCAGTCTATGGAAAGGTGCCAATTAGGTGTAGAAAGGCTGAAAACCACTAGTTAACTGCCTCGGTTGTAGTACTGGTTTATGGACTGGCATGGTATGCAGGACAGGTGCTAGTCTGCAGGTATAAAAAGGTAGAAGAACACTGTATTATATAACTTGGACATACTGACAATACTACATTACATAAATTAACCCATCGAGATATGTAAATATTAATCTCCATGTTTATTTTTCTAGAAAAAGACTAACAATGAAAGGTGAGGCACTGAGTTAAATATTTTATATTTACTATTTTTTATTGTACTGGAGGACAAATCCAGCAGTGTTCCTTGGCCTGGAGCCACCTACTAGTTGGGTGGGGAATGTCAAACCTAGTGCCTTGCACATGCACGACATATGCTTTACTATGTGAATCATAATCCTCAACCTCAACATTATATTAACCCCTTTAATAATTAAACCAGGTATAGATATAATAATCAACTCAAAGGAAGTGTAAGCAGTAACAGAAAGGACCTGAATCCAGATTAATTCTAGTCCCATATTAAACTCTAACCTTCTTATTAACCAGGCCTCAACAGCATTTAATGTTATATTCTTAACACTGACAAATGCACATTTTGCTCATTTTAGTATTTCTGGAAGAACAATGTATCTTGAATGGAATTACATCATAAAATCAACGTTATTTTTGTTTTGATGAACCATATCTACTCAATAGATCTGTTTTATTAGACCTTCATGAGTTATACACTATAATTAAGATATCCTGAAAGATTAAGAATTCCATAATCAAAGATGACGTCTGTGGTGTTTTAACTGGTTGAACAACGTGTTTCAATGCAAATTTCTCTATGCCTAAATATGGATTTAACTAAAAGAACCTTAAAAAAAAAGAAAAGAAAAAACACCTTGAAAAAACCATTCACTAAATATCAGTACAAAAAGACAACTTTAAAAAAGAACATTGAAATGTCAAAAAAATGATGGTTTGTTAGTAATAAAACATTCTAGAACTATATGAAGTAAGACATTAAATAAACTTCACTTTAAGTGTATACTAGCTTTGTAATATATATATATATACCACATATATGAACTATATATTAGAAGGCTATTCTAATTCGTTGTAATGAAGATTACACAATCAAAAAGAGGACATGTAGAATAAAATAATTCAACGTCTGCAGCTCCCTCCCCTGCTAGATTTTGGGTCACACCCCCAAAGTGCTCACTCCCAGAACAAACTTGGGGCTCCTGCATGCCAAGTATGGGTAATGGGCTTCGGCCCTCTGAGTTGTCTCCCCAGCTTAGTAACAACCTTTTATGTTAAGTGAAATGTTAAATAATGTCCTCTTCTGGTCTGATAAGGTGAAAGTGGTATGTGCAGAAAAAAAGAAATAGGTCATGGCGTTTTATTTGCTAAGGACAACAATGAAGGTATTTTGCAAATTTGCCTACTTACAAAAAGTTATTGGTGACTCCATGATTTACACTAAAGGTATTTTCTTACTCTTTGAGACATGTGCGTAGCTAGGAAAACTTATGAGCTGTCCAACAAATATGTTCCCAGAGAAAGTTAAATAGGTGACTGTAAATAAATGTCTACTTGGCACTACATATTTGCTTGTTAGTGAAATCATTGATTTAAATGACTCCTAGTTGTAGTGTTCAAGAACTATATAGTGTTCCTATATATAAGAAAGCTGTGACATATCTTAAGAGTAAAAAAAAAGTGTTTTATAAATTTCAGTCAGGTGTTTACTGTGCTATCGGCTACATTTAAATATTATTTAGACATTTTTATATTAAAAGTATATTTTTATTGAGGTATCATAATTTACTATAGTACTAAAGCCAGTTTATATTTGCTCTGCAGAGCAAATATAAAATATAGCAGAATCAGAATCAAAACAAGGTTATGGACTGATTGATGAAAATGTTATGATCTAAAGCTTAAAGGAACTCTATTTCCCCTTGAAGCAGTAAGTCAGTATTCACTTAATTTAGTATTTGCAGTGACTCTATAAAACATATTACATACAAAACATAACAATTGAGAATAATGAGGATTGATTTAGATTCTTGGTTTTTTTCAGATAACATGAGATTCTTTTGTCTCATACTGTTTCAACATTTAAAGTTTGATTAGTTTCTGAACTTGAAGTACACTGTAATCAAAAAAGGCTATTTATTTTGTTCTCTTTATATTAAAGAGAGAATACTAAATAAACTGAACATTACAAAAGGTTTGTTTCAATATGTTCAACTATTATTTCTGTATAAAGACCCATGAAATATTGTCTGCACGAGATGTGACATAAACAGTGGGCTTACCCACATAGAGTTCCAGGCCCCCAGGGGATGTCCTCAAAGCACAAATATCACTGAACCCTGTTTTTTCTATTGTGTAAGTAGAAAAACATTTATGAGAAAGATCAATTTATATATTAAGCATAGCAAGAGATTTAAGAACAATAAAGGAGAGATAGCTCAAAGAACTGAGATGCCTGGGCTCGATCCCTGGCACTGTCCCTAAGCACTGTCAGGGGTGGGCAACCCCTAAGCACTGACCCGGGAGTACATCCTAAGCACTGCCCTGTGTGGTTCCTCAAATCAAAGATAAATAACACTGGAAGGATGGGTGTTTGATCACTCTATGACTGAAACTCAAATAAAAACTAAAATAAAAACAGAACAATTATAAGAATATACTGCAATAAATGATTGTTGTCTTGCTTTTAGAATGTTATTGTAGGTCAATATTTAGGACTAAAATTGACCGCAAGATAATTAAAACCACGATAAGTGAAAAGAGTAAATAGGGGGCAACTAATGAATTATATTACTGGTACAAGTTACTTTGCTTTACAGTCATATAACATAGATTGTGAAAAAGCTACATGAAGCTGAATATCATGAACCTCATTATAAACTGGGGCTTGGATTCATTTGTGAAATATAAAAATAACATGAGACTGACACCCAAGGACAGTAGACACAAGGGACAGTAATATTGCTCCATAGATGGAAGCCCAGAGCTGGGGGAGAAGGCAGCTGGAATAGAGAAGGGATCACTAAGTCAATGATGGTTGGAGGAATTAGTCGGGATGGGAGATGTGTGCTGAAAGTAGATAAAGGACCAAATGTGATGGCCTCTCAGTATCTGTATTGCAAACCATAATGCCCAAATGTAGAGAGAGTATGGAGGAAACTGCCAGAGATAGGGGGAGGGTTGGAAGGGGAGGTGTACTGGGGACATTGGTGGTGGAAAATGTGCACTGGTGGAAGGATAGGTGTTTGATCGTTGTATGACTGAAACTCAAACATGAAAGTTTCGCAACTGTATCTCACAGTGATTTAATAATTAATAAACAAATAAATAAATAAATTGGGGCTTGGCAGTTCCTTTTGAGGACAGGACTCTAATCCTCTAAACAAGACCAGTTGGCTGGCAGCTCCAGTGCAGGCAGCAGTCCTATGTGGCTTTCCAGGCAGAAGGCAGGAGGGAAAGCCCCACGTCCAGTAACAAAGGCCTGTCCATAGAATGGGGCCAGAGGTAAGAAAAGATCCAAGTTGAGAAAAAGAAAGCAGGCAAAGAAAGGGAAATGCTCCCATTTCACAGTCCCACTGCAAACAGTTCCCTCGGAGGACTAGCTAGATCAGTGGATATCATCCATCCTGCCTGTATTAGAGCCTTTTGTGGTTTTCTGTTGTTTTAAAAAAGTATCCTGGGGAAGAGGGCGTGGAGTGGGGTTAAAAAAGAAACAATTAAAATCTATGGGGGGGGGCATGGATGGAGAGATAGTACAGTGGGCCTTGCACATTGCCCACCCAGGTTCCATCCCCAGGACCCCATATAGTCCCCTGGCACTGCCAGGAGAGATCCCAGCCAGGAGTTCCCTCTGAGCATCGCTGGGTGTGACCCCAAAACCAAAAGCAGAATTAAAAAAATTAAAAAGTATCTTGGTTACACTCGCGCTCTCTTCTAATGAGACTGGTACAAGCGGTTCTCCTGAATCCCATGACCCACAAAACATCATCGTCCCCCACAATACCCACCCCCGATCCTATTTACCAGCAGTTTGCCCCAAACAGAGGTGGGAAACTGTGGTGTTGGAGAGAGCTGGGCGTCCAAAGCCAGATGAGTCCGGTGGAGGCCGCAGGACAAAACAAAACAAGGTCCTTCTCGGCCCCCGGGGCCTCGATTCCAAACCCGACTTAAGGCTCTGGGGCGACAGGCGCCCCCGTGCACTCACCACTCCACGTTCCGTTCCTCTGGGCCCCGAGCGACTGCTGCCCTTTTAAACAGGTGCCAGCCGCTTCGCGAGTCCCAAATCCCAAGCTCCCGGGCACATCCTCATTCAAGTTTTCTGACTTCGCAGATTTAAGCCGCTCTGCTTAAGTCTTACTTCCTGAACTTGGCTTTCTCTGTCTGGGTGTCTTGACAGCACCCGGGGAATGTTTTGACACACTATATATATATGTAAGCTGCAATTATCATCCCTCTCCCCACCACCATCACCACCGAGATGAAGGCTCATCTCATTCTTTACTTCGGGCCCGGGTCTATTATTCCCGGATACAAATGCACCATGATTAATATTTCACCAGTCCTCATTAATGGACCTTCGCGTGCAGAGCCGGGGGTGGGGGTGGGGGGCCGCCAAGGATGCTCGGCTCCTCGGGGTCACGCGGGCTAGGAGCGGCTGCTAGGTGGACTGGGGAGAGGAAGAGGCGCGCTCTGTCTCTGTCTCTTTTTCCCTGCTCCGAGCTCCCCGCGCTTGAGCCCGCAGGGGTCTTTCAGGGGCTCCGAGGACACACACAAACGACGGAAGGGCTGCAAGGACGGGGCTGAAAGCTGGGGAACACGCTTCCCGGGGCGGGGCGGGGCGGGGGAGCGCCGGGAAACTTCCTTCGGCTTCTCCAACGGTCCCCCCCACCCCCGGCCGCAGAGAGTCCAAAGCTCGGGGCGGCCGGTTCCTCCGGCGCGACCCGGAGAGTTTCCACGGAAGGGAGAAAGAGAGAGAGAGAGACGGCCACGCCACGGCCCCCCGGCGCCCGAGGTCGGCGCGCTCACCTCAGCTCTTCGTCCACGCTCCTGCCGGGCTGCTCGGCCGAGCCCACCACCGGGGGCGCCGTGCCGGAGCTCTTGTTCTTCAAGATCCCCTTGATGGGCCGGTGCGAGGCCGTCGAGGCCGCCATTGCCCGCCGCTCCGGCGGTTGGCTCAGCGTCGCGGCTGGGTGCCGGGTCCGCCGAGGAGAAGGGTGCGCGCGAGCAGCCGCCTGCCGCCTCGCCTCGCCTCGCCGGCCGGCCGCCCGAGCCCGCTCGGGGCCGCCGCGGCTGCACACCCGCTGTCGCCGACACGGCCGCCGGCGTCCTTGTCACGACACAACGCCCCCCCGCCGACGCCGGAGCCGCCACGCCGCGCGACCCGGCGGCCCTGCGCGCGCCCCGGACCCCTGACGAGAAGCCGGCCTAGTGCCGCCCGCGCGGGAGCGACGCCGACGCTCCGGCCGGCCGGGCCCGCCCTCTCGCGATATTTAGGGAGGGGCGGGGGCGGGGCGAGAACCGAGCCTACCTCCCGGCCCCGCCCCCGCCCCCGCCGCGCCCGGCCCTCCCGGAGGCCCCGCCCCCACCGCGCCCGGCCCTCGCGGAGGCCCCGCCCCCACTGCGCCCGGCCCTCGCGGAGGCCCCGCCCCCACCGCGCCCAGCCCTCGCGGAGGCCCCGCCCCCGCCGCGCCGGCCCGGGCTCAGGGCTCCCGGAGCTATTTAAGGGCACCTTCAAAACGCTTTTCCCCTGCACTCGCCCCGCTGCCCACTTGTGGCTCTCGACGGGCGCCCGCACGCCCGTCTCCTTATTAGGGCCGCGCGGTTCTTTCTATATTTGATAGCTGGGAAAACTGGCTCCCAGGGGACGTCATCCCTGAAAAAGCTGTTCACTGGCTTTCAGAGAAACGATACGCGTCTTGAGCCTTCTCTCCCCCTCCCCGCCCCAGATTTAGGTGCTTTTATTTTTTTTAGGATAAAATCGGGTAAGAGTAACAGAATGAAAGACCTCCATTGTGAAATCATAGAAGATAGACTATTTTTTATGATATCAGAATAAGAACATAAAACCAGGCTTGCTTTTCTTGTTGGAGAAGCCCAACGACGATAGAGAGAGGCAGTGACTGGACCATCACTGACTACAGCCCACCCAAAGCATGTGGCCTTAGAACTGGAGATTTCTGGCTTCCAGGATGGAACTTTCCCATTTTACCGTATTCCTCTAGTATGTTGATAAAACCCATGGAAGGTATTGTGGCAGAGGTTCCTAGAATTATGGTTTACCTGGTCATCCCCAAAGTATTCTCAGGGCCTTTACTGAAGGTACATAACTGCGCAATGCTGAGTGAAATAGGCCTGAAGTCCCGGGGGGCTGCACAGAGGGTTTTGAGAGGAAACCTAATGGAGAAAAAAATATCAAAACCCTCAACACACACAGGCACACATGTGCAGCCCGCCCCCCCTCCCCTCCACACACATCCCCTAAGTAATCCTGTATCTCCACATGAGTGAAAGATCTCAGGACTTCACTTAAGACCGATTTGAGTGTCTAGGGGGGTCAAGCTATGTCCTGGCTGAAGGGGAAGGGCCATGCTGTGGCTGTTAAGAGAGGGAGTTCAGGGCAGAGTGAAGCCCTGGAGCTGATTTGTGATTGTAGACAAACAAGGGCCAGCAGAGGGAGTGGTGTCTGCTCAGGGCCACCTGGCCTTTCTTTGTGTAGTGGCAGCCTCAGACTTGCATATATGGGAAAAGGGGGAATCAGTAAATTGCTGTCTGATGCAGACGGAATTGTGTTCCCCCACAAAGGAGGTAAAAATCCTCACTAAGGGGCCAGAGAGATAGTACAGTGGGTAGGGCACTTGTCAACCCCAGTTCAATCCCCAGCACCACATATGGTTCTCGAGCACAGTCAGGAATGATTCCTGAGAAAAGAGTCAGTAATAAACTCTGAGCACTGCCCAGTGTGGCCCTCAATCAAAACCAATTTCTCACCTGGATCTGCAGAGTGTAACTTTATTTGGAGATAGGACCATTATAAATATGAATTTATATGGGGGTAGGAGGTAGGGGGTGGGCCTACAAGAAGCACCGTGTGAAGACAGGATTTTAGTGATGCCTCTAGAAGCCAAGGATCTCTTGGGGTGGCTCATAGTTGGAAAGGCCCGGAATAGATTCCCCATCAGAGCTCCCGGAAGGAGCCACTTTGCTGACTCACCTTGACTTTGGGTTTACAGAACTTTCTGTTGTTCTGTGGCTATGGCAGCCGCATACCCCCCTCTCCTCCTCTCCCGGTGCCTAGCTAACTCCTCAGCACCAGCTTTCTCCCTCCACCCTTTCCCAGTTGCATCACCTTTTCCACGACAAGCACAGCAAACCTGTCTACCCAGGCTGCCACCTCCAGCAGGCAGCCCCTGTGGATTTATAACTCACTAGGAGTGGAAAGGACCTCAGTCCCCCCATTTGACGAGTCTACGTTTTCCCTAATGACCACCATGGCCGGAAGCTCGGCCTTCACTCCCAACCCTGTTTATTTCATATTTGAATCACTCTGAGCCAGAAAGTGCTTCCTTAGATTGTGCTGACATCTGGTTCCCAGCCACATCTGTGCCTGCCCCGGTGGAGCAGTGGGAATAGTGGGAAGGGCTGGACTCCCGCTCCCCACGCTGCCTTCGCGCCCCGACTCCCTCCTTTCTGGGCCCCAGATCTCATCTCCCAGCCCACAGGCTCCGGGTCCTGAGGAACAACACCCAATTCTTGTTTTTCGAACTCCACCCCTCTTAAGGTACCATGTAAGAACCAGGTTTCTGACCTGACCCCCAGTCTGGAGCTGAGTTCCCAGCAAGAATGAAACCAAGTCTCTGCAGGCAGGCCCAACTGAGGAGGGGACATACTGGAGGGGAAGTGAGCAGGAAGGGCAAAAGGGCAGTAACCACCCTGGCTGCAAGAGCAAGCACCCTGACAGAAGGGCATGTGGGCATGTGCCCCGGGGACTTCTCTAGACAGAGATCTCCCGTGCTCAGGCTACACAGTGGCTATGCAGGCCCCACGTTTGGTTCCAGAGACATCCTTCCCTGCCGCCCACCCTCTTCCTGGACCACGACTGCCCTTTCGGTCTGACATTCACACCCCAGCAGCCCAGCTGAGCTCCTGCTGCCAGGAGGCAGTTCCCCGGTTCCCAGGGAAGGGGAAGCCGGATGGTCGCCTCCCTTCCTGAGTTCTGTCACCACAGGTCCCCACACCTGTGTGGCCTCTCCCGCCTAGGACAGAGGCAGTAATCGTGTTCTCAGGGGGAATCCACAGAACTTCCCTTCATGTTCTAAATTATTGGGCAGATTTGCTTTGTTCCTGCTTGGGCCTGGCGGCCACCACCCTGGACCTCTGACTGGGCCCTTAATTAAGCACCACCTTGCTTCAAGACCCTCTAATGAAAAGGACTACCACAGTCTGACAGGATGTTTTACTGCTGTCAATAAAATAGAAAAAAAAAACACATTAAAACAGGAAGTGGTGAAGAATTCTCTGAAGGAACTTGGGAAAAGAAAAATTTCTCTGCCCCCAAAGTCAAACACTGGCCTTTTCCAACCCTTTCAACTCCTCTGAAAGTGAATGCAGATGAAGAGAACTTTCCTTATATTTGTAAAAGTCATGAACTACTTGTTTGCAATGCGTGCCATTTTTGGGTGTCAGCATAATTCAACCACTTTACTTCTCAGGGTGGCCCAGAGATTTTCCATAGATCTCTAAGCAGAGGTCTGCTGGAGCAAACAGCCCAAACACTGCATTTGGCTCTATTTGTATTTCATTTCCTGTGTGTCAAGGGTCTGGCTGCCAAGAGATGGATTGCGGATGGAATCTTCCATTCTGGTTTCAGTTTCTGTGGGTAGTTTTTGAGCTCAAAACAAATAGTTTATTTAAAAATACATATACATGTTTAAGTGACAGTCGTTTCTGCCCTCCTCTTGATGACTCCATCATGGCTACCTGCTTTGCAGTCTCTCTCTCTCTCTCTCTCTCTCTCTCTCTCTCTCTCTCTCTCTCTCTGAAGAAGGACTAGAGATACTTGTGTGTAGCCCCTGGCCAAGAATAGAACTCTAGAACTAGTTTGACCTTCCATGACTGGCTTCATCCAGTCAGCCAGAATGAGAGGTCTTGTAAGACAGAGGTGATTTGTGTCTGCCTCCTGAACTCTGGAAAAATACCTAAAGATTGTGACTTCATGACCACTGAGTCAGCAGTGGCTGTTTGCCAAGACTAACACGTCCTTTTCTTCCTTTTCAGGTACTCCTTCGCCATGCCCCCAGCCCCAGCCAAGACCTGGAATCACACTGTCAAAATTCATGGTGGGAGGGGCAAGATTATTTAGCAAAATATAAAGAAGTATGGAAAAGAGAGAAACCTAGGATAACCATTATTTCTACCTTAAAAACATGCATTGATTTGCAATTTTGAATCTCTTTGCTCTTTCCCATTTCTTCAAAGACATCTGCTCAAAGGATTCCTCAGCCCCACCGCAATTGCTCCCAAGTTGCCAAAATACATTCCTGAGAAGACCACAGAGCACATACACAGCTGTTGGACATATAGAAGGTTCATTAGTTTCCAAATGTTTCTCTAGCCTTTAAAAGCTATTTAAATTAGGGAAATTTAGAGAAGGCCTTCCCTTACGCAAAACCTATCAGACAGAAAAACAAAGCAAATCATGTACACCGAAAGAGAATCTAGGATAAACAGTGTGAAGAGACCCAGAATGAGAAACAGAAAATGTGAATTATTTTCTTGGCTAAGCTACAAGTTTATCTGTACCGGTCGTAAATCACTTAGTTTGTTGTGACCATGAATTTTCTAAAAGCATCAACTTGTCTGGTTCTTAAATTATTGTAACAAGTAAGCGAGCAATGCCATGTTTTGAAATTTCATTGTGCTAATTTCGTCAACTCTAATTGCATTTTATAGCCTATGAACTCATCATGGAATAAGGATTCAGATTATATTTGATGTAGTATAAACATTTTATGGGAAAAACTTAGGTATATCTTGATGTAGACATTGTCATTGTTTCAATAGGAAGCCTTTTTTACTCTAATAATTGCAATGTGTACATTTACTTGCGTTTGACCTAGTTTGAAATTACTTGAAATATGTGATCTTATTTTTATTTGGCAGGTAGTAAATCTCGAAATTGGCCTGGGGACCAATCCTTGTTTGCTTTCCCGTCTGTTGGTCTTCGCACTAAAATAAATAAATAAATAATTGGGTTATACAATGACACTCAATATAGCAATTAAATTCTGCTTTGCCAGACAGTACTGAGCTCGTGGCTGACATTTAGACTTCCTCTGCACCCTGTACCTTTGTTTATTCCCAGGGAGCTCGATCTTCAGTGTTGCTCATGGCATGAGAGAAAGTCCAAACTCCTTGGGTCTTCTCCATCTGGTTCCACCTGACTGTTTTTCTACATTTGGTTCATCACCCCCTTAGGGCTAGAGCGATAGCACAGCGGGTAGGGCGTTTGCCTTGCACGCAGCCAACATGGCCGACCCGAGTTGGATTCCTCCGCCCCTCTCGGAGAGCCCAGCAAGCTACCGAGAGTATTCGATATGCCAGACACAGTAACAACAAAGTCTCCAATGGAGACGTTACTGGGCCCGCTCGAGCAAATCGATCATCAACGGGAGGGCCTTTACCTTGGGCTGGAGTGATAGCACAGCGGGTAGGGCGTTCGCCTTACAAGCGGCCAACATGGCCGACCCGAGTTCGATTCCTCCGCCCCTCTCGGAGAGCCCGGCAAGCTACCGAGAGTATCTCGCCCGCACAGCAGAGCCTGGCAAGCTCCCTGTGACGTATTCGATATGCCAGACACAGTAACAACAACAAGTCTCAGGGCTGGAGCGATAGCACAGCGGGTAGGGCGTTCGCCTTACAAGGGGCCAAGATGGCCGACCCGAGTTCGATTCCTCCGCCCCTCTCGGAGAGCTGGGCAAGCTACCGAGAGTATTCGATATGCCAGACACAGTAACAACAAAGTCTCCAATGGAGACGTTACTGGGCCCGCTCGAGCAAATCGACGATCAATGGGAGGGCCTTTACCTTTACCTTTACCTTTGGTTCATCACCCCCTTCCTGCTCCCTTTCTCACAGTGCCAGAGGAGACCCCTTTGATGACATGACTAATCTCTGTGAATGTCCTTTCTCGTTCTTGCCCTGGAATGACCCTGGTTCAGAGGTTACCTCTTTCCCCACTGCATTTGGGCTGAGTTGTTCTTTAGCCCTATCTGGATCTCGAAGTTTGCTTTCCTTTCTCTCATCTGACCATAAATGTTAGAGCTCCTTTCATTCCCGAGGTGGCTATTTGGGACCACTCCTATTTCTCTCTTTATTCCCCGACATAGCAACTTAATGGACACAGCCTGGGTCCGTAAGAAGTCCTTGGTAAGTGGTGGTTAAGTCTGAGTAAATTACTAAACCAGGTCCAGAGAGAGAGTATAGTGGGTAGGATACTTGCCTTGCATGCAATTTACCAAGATTGATCCCTGGCATCACACATGGTCTTCTGAGCACAACCAGGAGTTATTACCTTACACAGAGTCAGAAGTGATCTCTGAGAACAGTCAGGTGTGGCCCCCAAACTCAAACATATTACTAAAGAAGTAAACTAGGTTCTGAAATCTACCCCTTCCCCCAAATAAGTGATACCCTGAGAAACATCAATTTTGTGACCTGGAGCAGTGGTTTTGAGTGCCTTCCCCTCAAGCATATAGTCACAAGTTCAAATCCCTGGGTCCCCACATGTGCCCACCATAATCCTGGCAGCTCTGCTGTTTAAACTTAGCTCTTCAGTCTCCTATCCCTGGTGCCATAATTATTTTCCAGAAGCTCCACAACCAGGTGTGTATAAGCCCCACAAAAAGGGGTGTAGCCTCTGGAAAGCATCACAACTAAAAAGGTGTGCAAGAGTCATGACCAGAAAGTCTGGGAGCCCTGGTGAGCACATGTGCAGGTACCACAGCTAAAGGTGTGCAAACCTCAGTGAGCACTGTGACTGAGCATGCATATGAGCACTTCTACCTGATGCATGACTCCTGGCAAGCACAATAAATGTGGGGCAGGGACCATGAAGATAGCTCAGTAGTAGGAGTCATCTCTTCTGATGCAAAAAGGACCCATATTTGATCCCTGTCACCACAGGGACCCCCTGAACACTTCCAGGCCTGAGTGGCCCTGCAGCCCTGCGCCTGGCAGGGAACCATCTGACTCTATTAATAGGTCAAGTACCATCATTTGTAATTCCTGCACATGACTTGGGAGATCTTTCCCTGAAAGTGTGGGTGTGACAATCAAGTGTGTGTGTGTGTGGGGGGGGGGGGGCTCATCAGTCAACAGTGTCATCAGCAACGAAGGGAAGAGGGAGGCTATTTAAGAAAATCAGATTCTTGAAAATTAATTTGACTATTTTGTTCTGCATGACAGTGACATACTCTGAAATATAATAGAAATAAGATAAACTCCCAAATAAGGTAGACAGGACATAAAAGGAGGGTGCTGTGCTATCAACAATTAGTCAAAAGCTTATGTTGTGGGCTAAGTACCAATGATAGCTTGGGTACATACAGTGACCAGCAGTGGGTGTCGATTTTCTTTTTGCTGAGTTTCAGAATCCTTTTAAAATGGGTCATATCTCTAGTTTCAGTTAAGACTCTCTGAATTCTCTCACATTAGAGCTTATGCTCCAGGAAGGCAACGCTGCTGTTTGTGCGAAGGTCTAGCTTCCTATTTGGGACACTCAGGTGGACTTACTAAGCTGGTGTGAGCTCTGGGGAGGAGTCCTGAGCATCTTTGTGCTCCTGTGGCTAACGAAGGTGAGGAGAACGTCCTTAGAGCCACCAATTTCCCACAAGAATAACTGCTGTCCAGCCGCTTTCTCCCCTGCGGACTTAGGAGACAATGTTTTCATGGGTGTTTGAATAATAAAGCACACCAAGATAATCTATGACAGGATAGCAAGGAGGTCTTTATTACACCAATTGATCACACCAGTGGGTCTAGCCTAAACAAGCACCTGAAACTTTTGACAAAGCTCAGGGGTCCAAGCACCTGTTTTCATAGAGCATTACTGCAAACTCTTTCTTGCTTTGCTTCATGCTCCAGCTTGCAAGGGCACATGCACCTCATGGCACCTTATCAGCAGGGCACAGAGAGTTGCCTAAAATCAGCATTTTCTCAGTTTGGAACAGAAAAGCTCATCCCAAGTGCAGACAGGGTGGGCATCTTTTCAAATTTTCCACCCACAAGCAAAATCCTCTCTTTAGAAATCAATTATAAAAACCAAAGGTACATATAATAAATTTCCATCATAACAAAAAGAAGGTAAGGGAGACTGCAGGAATAAGCTCTAAGCCACCGCCGGGCCCATGTGTGCTGGAAGTTTCTGTGCAAACCTCATCTGTGAAATACAGAAGGTTTCCAGTAATTGTTTTTAATAGCTCCTATTATCCAGAACATCCTGGGCGGGCTACAAAAGAATTTACTTCTCACTATTTTTCCTACACAGGCTCTTTTAGCCAGTGTCTTGAATCAAATTGAAATGAGAAATGAAGCCTGAGTCTGGCAGGGTGTGTGTCAGTGGCAGAATGCCTGCCTTGCTTTCATAAGACCAAAAGTTTAATCCCCAGCTCTGCTGGTGTGATCCTGGGTGGTACAACCATATGAGAGAGCACCATGTCCAAGGGTTTGAGCGTTGCAACCAGGCATGTGACCCCAGAGGCACCCCCAGACCCACACAAAGGGAAGAGAAGGAGAAAAAATTATGAAGTCAAAATGGAAACTACTATTGCCTCTAGAATTTATTTACCTGACACTCCAGTACTGAATTGTAGGTAACTAACAGGAATGTATTTTCTGTCACTGATGGCTCATCTTTCCTCCGCCCATCTCAGAGAACGCAGCAAGCTACCGGGAGTATCTCACCCGCATGGCAAAGCCTGGCAAGCTACCGTGACGTATTCAATATGCCAAACACAGTAACAACAAAGACGGAGACGTTACTGGGCCCGCTCGAGCAAATCGATGAACAACGGGAGGACCATGACCGTGGACCGTGATGGCTCATCTCAGAAATCCAGTTCTGTTCAAAACATGCCTGTAGTCATTTCTGTTCTGTTATGAAACTCTAACATTCCATATATTTTGCTCTTCTTGCGTCGGGAGATACAGTACAGGAGTTAAGTTCTTGTACAATATAAGGTCAATGCCAGGTCGGTTCCTGTCTTGACAGATGGTTCTTCAAGCACCTCACAGTGTTTCCTGAGCACACAAGCAGGAGTACTCCAGGTATGGACACACACACACACATACACACACACACCAGCAAAGGTTCTGACATTCTGAAAGACATCACTCAGCTGTGCTTGTCAAAGTTGTGCACATCAAACTTTCAGTTGCCATGTTTTGCAAGTTCCTGGAAACATGCTTGATTCTGTGTGAAGAATGGCTGCAGGACAGCTTGGGGTCTCCGTGGGCAACCACCACTAAAACTAGATTCCCCCAAACAGGAATTAAAGAATTAAGGCTGCGGATCGACATTTTTAGGGTCAGGGAGAGCGTATAAAACCAGTAAGTGATTTGCTTCAAGTTTCCTTTTGCTCCATAGAGGGACTTAGAAATAAAGAACTTATATATGGAGCAGGCTGGAAGAAAATCTCCTGGTTAATCAAATTAGCATACTTATTAAATGTGAGATGCTACTTCTTGAAAGGTTAGAACATAATACAATGAAAGCAGTGCTAAAAAAAATTGTGTGCAGATTTTAGTATGCTAGCTTTTTGCTCCTTCTCCATAAAGAACACTATGTTTTTTTCCTTCTTCTTAATTGAAGTGCCATTATTTATGTTATTTAACAATAGTTTCATACATGCATCTTTGTAACACCCTACCCACTTCCCTCCACCCATGTTCCATGGCCCCTCCCAGCCACCTCCACCCCCACCCCTTGGCAAACTCAGTTCTGCAAATCATCTCTCAGTTCTGTTACCCTTGGCCATTCATTTCTCCCTTACTACATTTCTTTATATTCACATATGAAAGTGATCATTCTGTATCTGTCTCTCTCCATCCTACTGACTTCACTTAACAGGATGCCCTCTATTTAGTCCATTTAGCAGAGAGCTAGAGAGCTAGCTGCCTATTTCATCTGTTCTTGGATAGACTGGAGTAGGATTCCATTGGCTAGATGCACCAGAATGTCTCCATCTATTCATCTCTTCTTGGATCCTCAGGCTGTTTCCAGATCTTGACTATTTTGGCAAGTCTGCATTAAACATAGGGGTACCAATGTCTTTTGGAAAGGGTGCTTGGGATAGATGCCAAAATAGAAGTTTTGGTTAATTACTTAGGTTTTTGAGTCACACCTGCTGGTCTTCAAGGACTGCCCTCAGTTCTTGCAGTAGCTCCTGAGGCCCTGGGGGGTCTAGGCAAGCCTGCACTCAAAGCTTCTGCTTGTGATCCTTCTAGCCCTGAATTCCGTTTTTAAGCTCCAGGCTGTAGGACTCAGCCCCGGGACCCACATGCCTGTGTTCCTCTGCCAGTTCCTTCATGTGTGTGGAGAGTGGTCTCAGCATGGTTGTGGCTGATTCTGGAGGTCTTCGGCTGCCAGGGCTCTGCTTAGGGCAGGAAGGGAAACTCAACCTGCCCCCCTCCAAGGGGCTGAGCATCCTCCACCCAGATCCTCCATCTTCCAGTAGGCAGGGGTCACACCCATCAACTGCCCCCCCCCCCCCCCCCCCCCGCGCCAGGTAATCCCATCAACGGCCAAGACCAGAGACCATAAAACCCAGCTCCCGGAAGTGACATCTTATTATCTCATTCTTACTTTGGACAACCTGGCAGGCTACCGAATGTAACTTGCCCACACAGCAGAGTCTGGCAAACTCCTCGTGGAGTATCCAATATGCCAAATACCAGTAACAATGATGGGTCTCATTCTCCTAACCCTGAAAGAGCCTGAATATGCACTTTTTAAAATCTCAGGGTAGAAGTATGCTGAAAGTAGACTATAGACCAAACATGATTGTCACCCATTGCCTCTTTTGCAAACCACAACACCCAATAAGAGAGAGAGAGAGAACAAAAGGGAATGCCCTGCCACCGAGGCAGGGTGGGATGGGGGGGTTAGGGGGGTGGGAGGGATACTGGGACCCACATGCCTGTGTTTTTCTTTTTGGTGGGAAAGGGGCGCTGGTGGAGGGATGGGTATTTGATCATTGTAAAATTGAAACCCAAGCACAAAAATGTGTAAGTGTGTAACTGTACCTCATGATGTCTCACTATTAAAAATAAAAAAATAAAAAATAAAAAATAAAAAAATCTCAGGGTAGGACAAAGAGACGTTACTGGTACCTGCTGGAGGCAATCGACAACAGGATGATTGTGATCATGATTGCTCTAGGACAGGGCCACGCCCTTCCTTCCCAGGTCAGCTGCTTTCAGAAGCCAACTCCTCCAGTCTCTCTGTCTCTCCAAGAGCTCAGATGGCAGAATGAACTAACCCTTTCACACCGGAGGCCTCTCACAAGCATTTGCTCATCAAAGCCCTGGACTGACCCGAAGCCAGCACCTGACCCACTGGACTGTCCCTCTGGACCTTGTTCATGATTCTTAAGTAATGATTATTCTCCACTTTAAATTGGTTTGGGATTTTTTATTTCAGTTTTGTGTTAACCCTTAGGATATCCTCATTCTGTCCTGACACTGTCTCTCAAAAAAATGCCCTTCTGGGGCTGGAGAGATAGCACAACGGGTAGGGCGTTTGCCTTGCACGCGGCCGACCCGGGTTCGATTCCTAGCATCCCATATGGTCCCCTGAGCACCGCCAGGAGTAACCCCTGTGCATAGCCAGGTGTGACCCCCCCAAATAAAGCAAAAAAAAAAAAACCTGCCCTTCACTTACTCTTTGTTCTTTGAAGGGAGATGTCTTTAAGTTGCTCTGTGAGAAAAGTATTTCCTACAACCCTAGACGTCATTAATGACTTAATATCAGTTATCGATGAGTCTTATTTGAGAGTGAAAACAAGTCTATCTCAGGATAGACTATTCTTTGGTTAATAGTTATTTTTATATGCTATGTGCCTTTATATGTCATCTTTATAAGCCTTATTCTGAGTAATTTTCTTGCTGTTGGCATTGACTTTCTTAGGATTTTTATTTGTTTGAATTGAAAAAAAATCTTTCTTCTTTTAATGACAGTCAGTGATCATTTTCCATTATAACTCAAAGAAGGCTTCACAGCAGTGATATGCGTAAGAGTAGCTTCATAATGAGGGGTACCCTTCTCTAATATGCAGAGAATGAGAAGTGAACAGAGAGGAAAACTTCCAGTTTCACTGCGTTCTCTCTCAGCCGAAGATTGAGTGAAAGTGTGGGCCAAGGCTCTTGACCGTGGAGTATGTCCCCTTCTTATGCATGTTCACTTTGAAAATGGAGAAAGGCAAGTCCAGAGAGAGTAAAATGACTTGGACAAACATAATTAAGAGAAAGATACTTCAGCTGTTTGATTTTTTTAACTTTAGTTATTTCCCCACACACACGTATAATTGTGCGCCTATGTCTTTTCTGAATTCAAGAAGGGGACATACTCCACGGCACAGAAATGGTTTAATCTCTGTCAGCACGTATGATCCCTTGAGCACTGCCAGGAGTGATCCTACAGCTCAGAACCAAGAGTAGACCCTGAGAACCAATAGATGTGGCCCCCACCTCATGCCCCTCAAACTGTCAAGTTCCTCCACCCATATATGAAGTATCTGCAATGAGCATTTGTTCCTCTCATCCCAAGGTAGTGCCCGGATCAGGGAAGCGAGGGGTTTGAATATTAGCAGCTCCTATTTATTGTCTTTGTCCAGACCCCAGTTGCTAACCATCCCCTTCTTCCAGGTGGAGAAACCCCTTAATTAGTTGAACCAATATCCCTAGTTCTGAAAGGAGCCAGTTGGAATCCAAGAGCGACTGAGTGTTTCTGTACTTGGCAGCCTGGAATGGGAGTCCTTGCGCACAGCTCAAAGGACAGAGGGTGTGGCCACACCTGGCTGAAGTTGCCTCCCGAGAATTTTCCCTCGGCTCTACTCCCCAGTTTGGTGGTTTTTGACTCTTGACACACACACACCCAGTTTTTTTTTTGGTTTTTTTTCTTTTTTTTTTTTTTTTTTTTTGGTGGGGGCACACCCAGCAATGCTCAGGGCTTACTCCTGATTCTGCAGTCAGAGATCACTCCTGATGGTGCTCAAGGGACCATATCGAGTGCCAGGGATTGAACCTAGGTTGGCCACATGCAAGACAAGCACCCTACCCACTGTATTATCACCCCAGCCCATGACACACCAAATTTAAACCTGACTCTGCACTATGGTTGTTGTTGCTTTTTTTGTTTTGTATTTGCCTCCACCAGACACAAAATACCTTCATCATGGGAAATGTTTTGTTATTTTATGTGTGTGGGAGAAATAGTTAAAGTTAAAAAAATCAAACAACTGAATTATCTTTCTCTTAATTATGTTTGTCCAAGTCACTTTATTCTCTCTGGACTTGCCTTTCTCCATTTTCAAAGTGTACATGATAAGGAGGGGACATACTCCATGGTCAAACTGTGGGAACAGGGTGGAAACAGCACACCAAAGCTCTTCGATGACTACAGTGAGGGGATATGATGATTGGATACTCACAGGTATTTGGGTTCCATTTTTCAGTTCCAGGAATAATTCTTTCTGGGCCCAGAGATAGATACTCAGTCTCTGTGTTCATTCCTTCATTCACACATTTGTTCTATAAAAAATATATTGTGTGCCTATGTCTTTTCTGAATTCAAGGAGAAAATGTGTGTCTATTTTCTGTCTGGAACTATTCAAAGCTTTGAAGGAACAAACATAAAAAGGGAGAAAAAAGTTTCCTAGTCAGAGCGAGGAGGACAAATACCAATGTCCTCACTCATCTGTGATATATAGAGAAACAAGACAGGGGAATGGAGGAAGTCAAATGATGGCAAACTCTTGGCCCTTGATTAAAGAACTGAGAATGCCAAGAAATGGAAGGGTGATAGTGAGGGGGGACCGGAGGTAACCTAAGAATATTGGACAAGGGCCTTGGACTCCTTGGTGGTGTGGAGAGGGAGCAACTGTGTACATCAAAGTCAGAAGGGCCAGAGTGATAGCAAAATGCCAAGGCACTGGCCTTGCACATGGCCTGCCTATGTTCTATACCCAGCCCTGAATATGATCCTTCAAGCACCGCCAGGAGTGACTCACTAAGCCCAGAGCCAAGAGTAAACCTGAGAGACCACCAGGTGTGCTCTTCCTCCCCGCAAAAAAAAAAAAGAAAAAGAAAACAACAAAAACAAGCCAAACCCCTTAATTGTCAATGGTATTATAAGCAAATGACCTAAACTATAATTAAGTATAATAAAAAAAATTTAATGAGTTTGCCAAGGAGGTGGGGGAAGGCTGTGAGGGGAGCTTGGGGCCTCAGCAGAGGGAGGCTGACACCGGCAGAGGCTGTGGAGTCGGAACATTGTCAGCCTGAAACTCTAATATTAATAGTATTATGAATCATGGTGCCTAAATAAAAATGGGATGGGAGGCAGGGAAGTATCTCTACAGAAAAGAGATACTTTGATAGTTTTGCGAGAGAAAACTTTGCTGAGATTTGCTGTATATTTTCCACTGAAGGTAACAGAAAAATAACCCCAAGGATGGTTGGGGGGTGGAAAATCAGCCAACAAGATTCCTGTCTTCAGGATGCTGACATTCTAGTGCCATGTTTCCTAGAGTCGGGATACTGTTGCCGCGCCCCACCCCAGCATGAAAAGGGTTCAGGGGGTCAGTAGGAGATTTGGGTGCAATAGGGGCTGGGAGTTTGATTTCTTCTTGTTTGCCTAAAGAAGGCAGATTTTCATGAGGCCACTAATTTTTTTTTTTCTGAAAAAAGTTTGGGAATAAGTAGTCTAGTGGGAGAGATGAGCAAACTATACATAAGCCAACAAGTAACCAAGATAATTGCAGACTGTGAATGTGGTACAAAGGAAGTAAAGGTAATGGGAGTGATCTCTTGTAGGTAAACATTTGTAAAGATGTCCTCTGAGTGGCTATTTTGACAAATGAAATGCCAGAGACTTCCTTCTTCACCAGCCAAAGTTCCCAGGAATGATCCATAGATAGGAAATGACTATTTCAGAGTCGTCCCCCCCCCCCCGCCCCCCCGTGTTGTGTTTCACCTGTTTGACCAAAGGCCAGGATGCCACAGATGTCAGCTTCACTTTGTAGATTTCCATATCATCCTCCAGTAGGACCAGTTCTGGCCATTCCCAACCCCACCCTTGTTTGGGAAAGGAGGTGCCAGGAGCCCTTTGATGCTGCTGTGTTTGCCCAGGACTCATCAGTCCTGCTCAGATCAGGCAGCAGGCCATGGAGGAGCCCCTGAGTCACTGCTGAGCTGTGCTGACAAAGGAGAGGCCACCCCACCCCCATTTTCCTCCTGCCCTGCCCAGACATTCAGGGAGCTCCTCAGCCCATTTGTCATCTCCCGGGGACAGAGCTGACTCACGGGGTACACGGAACACATGAGTTGAAGAAAAAGACTTGAATGAAAAGTAGGCAGAGCTGTTGGCTGCCTATGTCATGGGACTGGAAATTTTCTCTTCTGAACTGCCTCAGTTCTTCAAATTCTTCTGCTAGAAGTTAGTGCCCAGGACTCTTAAAGAAAGTTTTGAAAGTTCTTTCTTTGTGTTTGGAACTTCTTGTCAATCATTTTGGAGGAGAAGCTGCTCTTAAATTGTGCAATTTAAAATCTTAAAAAGAATTCACAAAAATTACAGAAATGATGAGTCAGGCTAATGGTGTCATGCCCTAATTCTCATCTTATCCAAAATTTCTCCATCTCTAAAATAATAAATTCATGTAATTTTAAGGTATGACTTCTTCTCTTCTATTCTGCCCACCGAGTCATTCTTATTACACTGTTCTCTAGCCTTCTGGTTTCCTTACGGCCATGAGAGCTTCTGGTTCTGGTTCTGATGTAAGGCACATGCACAAACAGAGCTGTAACTCATAAGTTTGTAGGCCTTTCCCATCATTCAACTTAAGAAATGAAGAACCAGATAGATATAGTACAGAAATTAAGGCATTTGCCTTGCATGCAGTTGACTTGGTATCTTTGCTATCTTTGGTATCATACATGATTCCCTGAGCATCATGCCAGGAGTGATGCTAGCACAGAGCTAGGAGTAAGTTCTGAGTATTTCTAGGGATAGTCCAACATTTTAAAATTTTAAATGAAAAAGAAATACAGTATTACTATAATAGATGTTTGTCCTTATTCTCAAAGAAATCTGGTTCTGAAGTCTGTAAATTTGAAGAGATATGATAACTGTGAGATGCATAGATTATCCTGGATTATTTAGAAGGGCCCAAAACGCCATTGGCAGCACTCATAAAAGAGAGGTTGAGGAAAGCTATACACACACACACACACACACACACACACACCCTGTGAAGGTACAACAGAAAGATATTTGAAGCCTGGAGTGGTGTAACAACAAATCAGGGAATGCCAGCATCCATCAGCACTGGGAGAGCAATGAGCAGATTCTCTTCTAGAGCCTTCCCCTTCATTCCGCCCTGCTGGTATACTGACTTTGGATTGCAGATCTCTGACAATGCAAGAGAATACACTTCTGTTGTTAAAAACCACCAACTTTATGGTACTTTAAAAAATTATTATTGGTTGTTGTTTGGGGGGCTATTCACAATACTACTCAGGTACACTCCTGGATCAGTGCTTGCAGGTTCTCCCAATGGCTAGGGGACAATGCAGAGCATTGTTCTAGCCCACTGAGCACTCTCTAGCACTTTGTTCCAGGAGTCATGGGTAGCAAATACAATTATCAGTGCAATGGAAGCCACCTGTGCTCCCTCTACCTCTGGAGGAAACCAGGACCTTGAAACAGGAATTTTGGGTCTTTGAACTTCATCAAGCCTTCATTATATATGTGTGTATTCTGAAATATTGTCATTTTAGACTACATATGAAATGCATAGGAAATAGTATATTGAATATAGCCTGCTGTATTATGCATTAATTTTTTATTTTTGCACATTTTATTTTCACTTGATCACTTGATCATTTGACTTCCCATTACTCATCAATTTGCTCGAGCAGAAGCCAGTAACGTCTCCATTCGTCCCTGTCGCATGGTAGTGTAACCCAATGGTGTCTTCTTGTTCTAGGAACATGAAGAGCCTTAAACCTATCGTTCAGAGTCTTGACGAAGAAGTCTGACCATCTCGTAGGTGGATGGCCACGTGATCTTTTGATGTCCCGTGGTAATGGCTCTAGCCCAGCAGTAACAGCTCTAGTCCAGCGATCATCTCCAAATCTCATTATGTGTCCAGCCCATCTGATTTTCGATGCCTTGGCAAACGAGACAGCATCCCTGATTCTTGATCATTGGCGGAGGTCGGAACTCCGGATTCTTTCTCTCATTTGAGTGAAGCGTGATACTCCAAGCATAGCTCCTTTGATTCCTCTTTGGGAGACCTGAATAGCGTTCTCATCTTGTTTTCATAGGGCCCAGGTCTCTGAGACATATGTTAATGCAGGAAGTACAGTGGAATAGAAGAGATGTGCCCAGAGCCGGAGGTTCTTCATCCTCTTAGCTATTTCTTCGATGCTCTTGAAGGCGTTTCAAGCCGCTCTCTTCCTCCTGCACAGCTCAGGTGCCAAGTCATTCATCATGTTGACTTCTCGACCTAGGTACACATAACTAGGTACACATAACTGTTGCATTCAGAGATGTTTGTTCTGTTGAGAGCGAATGGAACGTCAGAAATGAGACCATTTCTCATGAACATTGTCTTCATGAAATTCAGCTGTAATCCGACCTTTCCACATTCACGGTCAAAGTCGGCCAGCATTTGTGCCACTTGGCTAATGTAAATACAATGGGTCTCTCATTTTATTTTCATAGGTATAAATTTATAAAATGTATTATATAGCTGTGGTTCATTTTCACTGTTAGGTTGCCTTTCTATAAGTGTATGTGTATACCATAAAATTAGGAACTGATTCTCTTGTTGAAGTTTCCTGGTCTTCCAATGATGCAATGAATTTTTGCCTTAAGCTTTTTTGTGATCAGACTGATTGCCCAAACATTGAGTTCTGAGTTCAGAAATTGTGTCCTTCTCAACTTTTCTAGATATTGCCAAATACTCTGCAAAAAAATCCCAATGTACACTAGCTGGGTTGGATTTTGACAGCAGGAGAATTTCGGTAAGGGGATTGATTTGTACCACAGGTATAGAGATAGGAGACGGGGGCGGGGGCATGGTAAGGAGATCTCTGTCACAGAGGAGTGATTCATGAGACCAGGATTTGTGGAGAGGAGGGTATGTGTGCTCTGTGTTGTTCGCAATCTTGCCCTTCTTTGGCCCACTCTGTTTCCACTCTGGATGTATCTTCCAGGAACAGGTGAAATCTTTGAGCCAGCTGTGAGCCTGAGGAGACTGAATGCCAAAGGAGCAGAGGGGAAAGGCAGGAAGGCTGAGCTGGCAAGAGCAGCGGGGGTGGGAGGGGTGGGGGGGGTGAGGGCCTAAGGAGCAGGGCAGTGGAATGCTTATCGGTCAAGTCCCTAGACTCCCTGAGCAGAGGCCTGGGGCCATCACCAGCCTCCAGAACTCATGTTAAGAGAGTCAACCACGTGTTTCAAGTTTCGGCCTTTGATAGCACTTCTCCCAAGTCCGCCGAGACCCTTCCTCACAGAGTCATTTATAATTCACGAGCAGTTATGCCCTCTGAGTCTCTGGGTGCACAGATAATGCAGAAGAGTTGGTAGAAGGTTGATTTGTTTGTGCTTTATTCATGTTTAATTTTGTGGGGCACATTCCTGCCAGTCCCCAGGGCTATTCCTGGCCCTGTACTCAGGAGTGATCCCTGGCAGTGCTCAGGTGGTGCCAGGGATTCAAACCAAACCGGAATTGGCAGGATATAATGCTAACACCTTAATTCCTGTACTAACACTCCAATCTTTCGTATTTTAATCATAATTAGAAGTCTAAGAATCATGATCACGATGATCACGACCATCCTGTTGTTCATAGATTGCCTTGAGCAGGCCCCAGTAATGTCTCCTTTGTCCCAGCCCTGAGATTTTTTTAAAAGTGCCATATTCAAGGCTCTTTCAGGGTTAGGAGAATGAGACCCATCATTATTACTGGTATTTGGCATAGTGGGTACGCCACGGGGAGTTTGCCAGACTCTGCTGTGTAGGCAGGTTACATTTCGTAGACTGCCAGTTTGTCCAAAGTAGGAATGAGATAATAAGATGTCGGGAACTAGGTTTTATAGTCTCTGAGTCTTGGCCGTTGATGGGATTACACAGCTCCAGGGGCCCAGTTGGTGGGTGTGACCCCTGCCTACTGGAATTTGGAGGATCTGGGTGGAGGATGCTCAGCCCCGATCTGAGCAGGGTTGGAGATCTCAGCCCCGGGACCCGCATGCCTTTGTTCCTCTGCTGGTACCTTCATGCGTGTGGAGACTGGTCTCAGTATGGTGGTGGCTGGTTCTGGAGGTCTTCAGCTGCCGGAGCCCTGGTCGGGGCGGGGAGGGAAACTCAACCCGCTCCCCTCCAAGGGACCCCAGCAAGGACAGCCAGGCGCGGGGGCAGGAGACTCTGCGCTGTTTTCTTCTGGGAGCTGGGTTTTATAGTCTCTGAGTCTTGGCCGTTGATGGGATTACATGGCGTTGTGTATATCCCTTTGAGGGGAAAAATGTATACCTCCAGATAGTGCACAGAATAAAAAAGCCATATATGTTGAAATGAGTGGTGTGTGAGTTTACATTTGCCTGTCTTCATTGATAAGGAGACAGAAATCAATGCAAATAGATGACCTTTTAAGTTTATGACTTCATTTCCCTAGAAAGGTACAGTCACTCCTTAGCAAACACAGTGCTTTGCACATGTGCAGAACTGAAGAGGCATGGATGTTTGACCTGGAAGGAAGAGTCACCAGCTCATGCCCAAGGACCTGCAGGAAAGGAGACAGGCCTGCAGAGAGTTGGCTGCTGGGGGAGAGCTAAGGGCCTGGGGGCGAGGGCAGCCACGGGGGTCCCATCTCTGTGTACTTTCCACCCCAGCACCCCAGCTTCATCCACTGCTTCATATCACTTCTCTCTGCTAGAAAATATTTACTAACTCTTCAAGAGCCTGTTTCAATTTTATGTTTGGTATTTAATCAAAATACCTATTTCATATGAAACTGACCCTCATCAAAAAATATTAAAAATGCTTAGGGGGCCAGATTGGTAGCTTGAAGATCTATAACACATGTCTGTCAATGCAAGAACCCTGGTTAATCCCTGGCCCCACATGGTTTCCCCAAGTACTGCCAGGTTTGGTCCCAAACCTGAAAAAATAAATAGTTATTTGAAAAAGTTATTTCTATTTGCAAAGTCACTGATTTCTTTCTTGGGAAATCTTTTTCTAAAATAACACTACTGAATCCGGAGCAACAGTACAGCAGGTAAGGCATTGCAAACATGCTGCCAACACGGATTTGAAGTTCTGATACCCTATATGGTCCCCTGAGCACCACCAGGATTGATCTCTGAGCACAGAGTCAAGAGTAAGCCTTAAGTATTGTCAGACGTGGACCAAAAATCAGTAAAATAAAATAACATAACCCCCCCACAACTGTGAAAGCAAAAACTTCATAATTACTTGATGCCTTACTTCATGTCTCCTCGAAGTGTGTAGAGGAACCTGTAGGCAGTTGATGGTTTCAGTAACACGTTCTTTATTCACAAATCAAACTGTCATTTCACATGGAGTGGGAGTGTGGTGGGAGGGAAAGATGCTCCAGAAATGCTTCAAAATTTGAGGTTATTTTTGGAAATAGAAGTGTGTGTGTGTGTGTGTGTGTGTGTGTGTGTGCACGTGTGCCCGTTGGATGGGGGTGGGGTGAGGTTTCAAGAGTTCAGAGACCCTTGGGAAAACTCCTGGAAATTCCTGGCCATTGGAAGTAGAATTTGTTTTTGTTTGGCACTAGATTTGCTGAGAACTACAGGTAAAATTTAAAGGTGTAGGGTCTAATTTTAAGTACTAGACAAAAGTAGCAGAATCATGTAATTCGGCATTCCTTGACTTTGCTATTATTTTCATTCTTAGTCCTTAATTTTGTGTCATCTCTTCATATAATTAAAAGACAACACCATTAAAACATTTCCTTTCTTCTTCCTTCCTTCCTTCCTTCCTTCCTTCCTTCCTTCCTTCCTTCCTTCCTTTCTCTCTCTCTTTCTCTTTCTTTCTTTCTTTCTTTCTTTCTTTCTTTCTTTCTTTCTCCTTCCTTCCTTCCTTCCTTCCTTCCTTCCTTCCTTCCTTCCTTCCTTCCTTTTCCCTCCCTTCATTTCCTCCCTCCCTCCTTTCTTCTCTTCCTTTCTTTCTTCCTTCCTTTCTTTTCTCTGGGATTGGCGCAGGTTTGCATACATGTAAAGCATCTGCCCTACCATGTTTCTGGCCCCCGACAATAGTTTTGTCTTTTGGAGAGAGGCACACCCAGATTGCTCAGGAATTACTCTTAGTTCTGTACTCCAAGATCACTTGGGATGAAACCTGGATCAACTGTGTTCGAGGCAAGCAAGCACCTAACCCACTGTACTATCACTCCAGCCTCCCTGCATTTCATTATTTTCATCCAATGTCATATTCTGAACACTTTCATGTTAGGATTTGTTGATTTCAAGGAGTATTCACTTGATCATTTGACATCTTGTTACTCATCAATTTGTTCGAGCAGGCACCAGTAACATCTCCATTCGTCACTGTCACGTGCTAGTGTAGCCCAATGACGTCTGCTCGTTCTAGGAACACAAAGAGCCTCAAACCAATTATTCAGGGTCTTGACGAAGAAGTCTGACCATCTTGTAGGTGGACGGCCACGCGGTCTTTTGACATCCTGTGAAATCCAGTTGGTAACGGCTCTAGTCCAGCAGTTGTCTCCAAATCTCGTTACATGTCCAGCCCATCTGATTTTTGATGCCTTGGCAAACAAGATAGCGTCCCCGATTCTTGATCGTCGATGGAGGTCGGAACTCCGGATTCTTTATCTCATTTGAGTGAAGCGTGATACTCCAAGCATAGCTCTTTTGTTTCCTCTTTGGGAGACCCGAATAGTGTTCTCATCCTGTTTTCGTAGGGCCCAGGTCTCTGAGGCGTATGTTAATGCAGGAAGAACAGTGGAATCGAGGAGATATGCCCAGAGTTGGAGGTTCTTCGTCCTCTTAGCTATTTCTTCGACGCTCTTGAAGGCGTTCCAAGCCGCTCTCTTCCTCCTGCGCAACTCAGGTGCCAGGTCATTTGTCATGTTGACTTCTCGACCTAGGTTCACATAACTGTTGCATTCAGAGATGTTCATCCAGTTGAGAGCAAATGGAACGTCAGGAACGAGACCATTTCTCATAAACATTGTCTTCGTGAGATTCAGCTGTAGTCTGACCTTTCCACACTCACAGTCGAAGTTGGCCAGAATTTGTGCTGCTAGGCTGATGTTTGGTGTTATTAGAACGATGTCATCAGTGAAGCAGAGGTGGTTTAGTTGCCAAACGTCTATCTTCACTCCCATTCCTTTCCATTCCAGTCTTCGCATTATGTTTTCGAGGGTGGCAATGAAGAGTTTTGGTGAAATGGTATCACCCTGCTGAACCCCTCTCTTTACATGGATCATCACTTCTTTTTAGAGTGGTGAGATCCTGGGAGTGAATCCATAATACAGTTTACAGAGGACCCTGATGTATTGAGTTTGAAAGCCCTGATTGGCTAGGGTTTTGATGACCACTTCTGTCTCAACAGAATCAAAGGCCTTCTTTAAATCAATGAACGTTAGACAGAACGGCATCTTGAACTCCCGTGAAACTTCAGTGAACTTGGTTATCGTGTGGATATGGTCGATGGTGCTGAATCCTTTGCGGAACCCGGCTTGCTCGCATGGTTGTCCTTCATCTAGTGTTCTGCTAATCCTATTCAGGATGACTCGAGTGAACAGCTTGTAGATGATAGACAATAGGCAGATCGGGTGATAGTTGCCAATGTCGTGGATGTCTCCCTTCTTGTACAGTAGTACAGTCCTGCTGGTTTTCCATTGGGATGGAAACTTGCATTCAGACAGGTAGCATGTGAAGAGCCGAGTCAGTGTATTAATGAGTACTGACAGTAAGTCTTATGGTGTTCAGGTCTGACCTTGTCTGGGCCAGGTGCTCTTCCTTCCTTCCTTCCTTCCTTCCTTCCTTCCTTCCTCCCTCCCTCCCTCCCTCCCTCCCTCTCTTCCTTCCTCCCTCCCTCCCTCCCTCCCTCCCTCTCTTTCTTCCTTCCTTCCTTTCTTTCTTTCTTTCTTTCTTTCTTTCTTTCTTTCTTTCTTTCTTTCTTCTTCTTCTTTTTATTTTGGTTATATTTATTTATTGAATCACTGTGGGAAAAGTTACAAAGCTTTCAGGTTTAAGTCTCAGTCATACAATGATCAAACACCTTTCCCTTCATCGGTACTTATTTTTCACCACCAAGAACCCCGATATACCCCCCTCCCAACCCTCCCAATGCCTGTGAGGCAGATGATTTTTACTTAACTCTCTATTTTGCTTACATTTATTATTTTGACAAAAGATGCACCATTATTGTTTAGAGTTTCCACCCAACTGTGTATGAACTGCTGTAAAGGCATTGTGAAATACTTTGTTTTCTAGAGCTGGTTATGAGAACCATATGATGTCGCGTGGCTGCAATAGTGGCCGCGCGATTTTGGATTTCTGATATTTTACTAATTAAGTCTGGAGGGATTTCTGCCAAGAGCCAGATAATTACGAGGTTAGTTTTTGTGGCTCTGGAGCCATGGCTGTGCTGGAGAGCTGCTCGTGGGGGGCAACTCGTGATCTCGGTAGGGCGTGAAGGACGAGCCGATAACTCCCCCCTTCCCATGAGGTTGCAGTTGCCCCATCACTGCCGGCTCATACCTGGCTTTCCAATAAGCTCTGAGGTGGCAGCCACTTTGCTGCCAGGAGGGATGAAGGCGGAAGGAAGCAACACCCTTTCCCTCCCGGGGAGGCATGGCACTGTAGATCAACATATAGTCCAATCACTTTTCTGCCGCAAGCTGCAGGCTCTGCATTAAGTCCTTGTGCCTCTGAAGCCATAGCTGTGCTTGAGAGCCACTCATGGGGGGCAATTCGTGACCTCGGTAGGGCATGCCAGTAATGCCCCGTTTGTTTCTTTACCGATGAAATGGTGTGTCGGATTTCCGAAGGGAGAACTTTGGGAATGACATATCCATCCTGTGGAATTTGGTATGTGGGCAGGTGGACGTGGCTATAGAAGAGATCCGAGTAGAAGTCATGGATAATCTTCTCCATCTGGAAGATGTGATAGATCCATCAGGACGTCGGATGTGAGGGCAATCTGGCTGCAACATCTGTCACCCCATTGATCGCCAGGTTGATTTGGCTGATCTGGCTGGCTAGGTGGGTGTCCCCTTCCTCCCTCACCACTCCATGTGCATCCCTCCTGAAGCTGCACCACTCGGTTGAAGAGAACGGCCTTCCCCGAATAGAGACAGACTGGTCTTCAGGTGAGAGTAGCTGCGCTCTCCAGCTAAAACCTCCAAATAAGCTCTCAAGGAGTATTCACTTGGTCAAATTAAATTGCTTCAGAAAAACAAAAACAAAAACGTGTGTGTGTGTATGTGTGTGTGTGTGTGTGTGTGTGTGTGTGTGTGTGTGGCTGGTTATGAGAACCATATGATGTTGATGAAACAAATTTAAGGAACAAAGGACAGGAACTTCAGGCAGTAGTGCTAGACTGGAATTGGCCCTCAGGCCTACACAGCCGTCAGCTGCTGAGGCTGCCTTGTCAGGAATCTGGTGGGGCTTTGGGACCTGTGTCTGCTTTGCACTCCTGGACATCAGCTGTGCATTGCTGATTCTGGCCAGCCCACACTGCAAGACCTTACAGGTTCTGGAATTGCATCTCCGTGCTTGTCAAGTTGAATCTTGATGTGGTTCGCCCAAGTTATCTTTTTCACCCAGATAAGCCAGACACACAGAAAAAGCAGAGGTTCCTATTGAGCCTGAGGATAGGCTGCTCTAGATCAGGTGGGCACATCTTGGTCCTGTTGGGTGTAGATGGAGAGGCACTGCTCCCGCTGCAGAATCAACAAAGCCACCTTCGGACTCCAAGCGGTGCCTGCCTGTCTGTGTGGCTGCCTAGCCTTCAGAACTACATTTTTGATGACCACACAGCCTTACATCAATGACTGTTCCATAATTCATGACCTCCTTCATCTGCTGTTAGTTTTACTTTAGTTCCTTTCAGCGTGGGGGCTGCTACAATCGTGAATCGATTTGTATATACATACGCTCATGTCATGGCACCAAATGATCTTTCCATGGCACATGTGTTATCTGTGGTACCTTCAGGATCTAAAACATAATCCTGAGGGGACAGAGATAACACAGCAGGTAAGGCGCTTGTCTTGCACATACATGGCTGACCTAGGATCGATCTCTAACACCTCACAGGGAGACTCAAACCAGACAGGAGTGATGCCTGAGTACAGGGCCAGGAGTAAGCCCTGAGCACAGCTGGGGGTGGCTCCCCAAACAAACAAACAAACAAACAAACACAACATAATGTTTATTTATTTATTTATTGCTTTTTGGGTCACACTTGGTGATGCACGGGGGTTACTTCTGGCTCTGAACTCAGGAATTACTCCTGCATTCAGGAATTACTCCTACACATTTTTGTTTCTGTTTTTTCTGAAGCAGTTTAATTTGACCAAGTGAATGCTCCTTGCAACCAACAAATCCTAACACAAAAGTGTTCAGAATATGACACTGGGTGAAAATAATGAAATGCAGGGAAGCTGGAGTGATAGTACAGTGGGTTAGGTGCTTCTTGCCTTGAACACAGTTGGCCCAGTTTTGATCCCAAGTGCTCAGGGGACCATATGGGACGCCGGGGATCGAACCCGGATCAGCCGCATGAAAAGCAAATGCCCTACCCGCTGTGCTATTGCTCCAGCCCCCAAAATGTTGATTTAAAAGAATTCCTTCCATTGTTGCTGATAGGCCTGTCATGACCAGGGATCGCACAGATGCCCAACAGTGAAGCTCACATGGTTTTAGCTGTGCCCACCCAGGGTCACACGCCAGGTAGGTGGGTCAGAGCTCACTGCGGTGCTTGCTAAGGCTTGTGCTCCTTAGCTAAGGCACACAGGTGATGGTGTGTTCGCCAGGAGCCGATGCATCCCTTTTGATGGTGCTTTCACACACCTGATTGTGATGTGATAGGAAGTCACCTGTGGCATAGGGGATGGCATCAGTAGAACTGTCAGGCTTGAACAGAGCTGCCAGGTTGGTGTTTGGTGCATTGTGGGACACCAGGGATTCAAATCCTGACCAGATGCTTACAAGGCAGGTGCTCTAAACCCCTGCACGTCTCCCCTGAGACAATCTTTCCAGTGTGTGTATGTTTGGAGAGTGTATTTTCTAGAGGTTTATATATAGTAGAGTTAAGGGGGGTGGGGAGAAGTGGTGTGATATCTGGCATTTGCTTCTAATATTCTAGAGAAGGGCTGTAGCGATAGCACAGTGGATAGGGCATTTGCTTTGCACGCGACCAACCCGGGTTCAATTCCTCTGTCTCTCTTGGAGAGCCCGGCAAGCTACCGAGAGTATTCTGCCCACACGGTAGAGCCTGGCAAGCTCCCCATGGTATATTCAATATGCCCAAAACTGTAACAACAAGTCTCACAGTGGAGACGTTTCTGGTGCCTGCTCAAGCAAATCGGTGAACAATGGGAGGACAGTGCTACAGTGCTATTCTAGAGGAGAAAATGTGGGGTAGGTGATAGTAAGGCAATAACTGGTAATTATTAGAAATGGAGAGAGAGACAAGTGGGGTCTCTCATACTACTGTTTCTGTTTTTGTTTGTTTTTGTAGGGCACACCTGGCTGTGCCCAGGGCTTACTCCTGGCTCTGTGATCTCCTGGGGACCACAGGCAGTGTTGTGTACCAAAAGCAAGTGTGCAAGGACAACATCTTCCCAGCTGGGCTATCTCTCTGGCCCCTGCTGTCTGTGTGATTCAGTTTATTCCACTTTTCCTCTCTTTTTCTTCCCTCTGGATTTCCTGTTATTCCGTCTCATTATTTCCAGCCTCTGCTTGGAACCCCCCGTGTTGCCCTCTGGATGCTCCCCAGTTTTTCTCAGTTTCCCTCCCCACTAATACCTGTGTCATGGTTTCCTTTTCCTGTACAGGACAACTCAGGTCATGCATGGAGCCTCACATTCATTAAGTCACTCAAGTACAAAATTTGAGTCTTCAGAGAGGGCAGGCTATTGAGAAAGGAGCAAAATGTATCCACTCTCATCTTCTCGGAGGTTCAGAGGGCGCAAGAACAACTCTCTTTATTCTCTCTCTACCAGAAGGTCAGAGGCTCCTGCACAGCCCTCTCTGGTGAGACTGCATTTCCCAGAGTGCATGGGTAGTGCCAGAGATGGGGGCCCAGAGGGGAGCTTAGGAGAAAGGCTCTGTTGTCCTCTCCTGCCTCCCCCTTTCTCCCTCCCTCCCTCCCTCCCTTCCCCTACTGGCCCAAGATGGCCCCATTCTTTAGCCTCACTCTGAAGACCTCCTGAGGAACAGTATATAATTTCCAGGAAACTGATACTATCCTTGTAGTATCTCGCCTCCTCCCTCCCTCCCTCCCTCCCTCCCTCCCTCCCTCCTTCCTTCCTTCCTTCCTTCCTTCTTTCCTTTCATTATAAAGCTGTCTTGATGATCTTTTTGCTTACTGGTTTTCAAACTTTAGAAATTGCCGAATGACGTTTCCAAATTTCAAAAATGAGTTCATTTCTATTTAATAAAATGGAAACTGCCCCTTGGACCTTTTATAACCTTTCAAGATAAAGCATTAAAGAGTTTCAAGTACTCAAGGACATAAATATTTGATTTAGCTATTTTGTTTGTTGGCCACACCCAGCGGTGCTCAGGGCTAACTCCTGGCTCTGTGCTCAGGAATCACTCCCAGCAGTGCTTGAGGGACCACATAGGTGCCAGAATGGAACTCAGATCAGCCGCGTGCAAGGCAAACACCTTAATCCTTGTAGTATCTCACCTGCTCCAGATCAACCTTTTTGTTCAAGCTCAAAAAGTGAAAATCAGATCAAATGGCTTAATTTTTGATTCATTTTTTAAAATGTTACAAATATTAAACAAACAGAAATCACAAGGGGAAGAAATCTGAGGTCTTTCTGATATAAAATGTTCATAATGTAAAACAAAAATCAAAGTCAAGGCATTTCCTTACTGAGTCTGGAGAAACGAGGTGTCTGCCCGCCCCAGTGGCTCCAGTAGGTGTGTGTGTGGGGGGGCGAGGCTCCCAGATCTCCATATCTTCCTTCACAGACCTCCGATTCTGCACCTTCACCTGTCACTCTCCTGTCCTATGTGGGAGATTCCTTAGGGGGCTCGGGAGTCTGTATTTTTCCATGTTTGAGACACAATTGGGCCTCAGTTAATGTCAGTTGAATGAAAGACCAAAAAAGATGATTTTCTTTTTTATACTTCCTGTCCCTGCCCCCACCCCTTCACCCCTCCCCTACTCTTTTGATCTCTTCTCTTCTTCCCCTACTGGCCCAAGATGGCCTCATTCTTTAGCCTCACTCTGAAGACCTCCTGAACCTCCTGAGGAACAGTATATAATTTCCAGGAAACTGAGTCAGAGTCTCAAAATCCCAAAAGGAGTTGCCCTACAGGAGGGGCAATGCAGGGTGAGGACCCCGGGTTCTGGGTGGCCCAGCATAGGCCCTGGCCCACTGCCTTCACTTGCCGTAAGCTGGAGGGTTGCCAGTATACTTCAACTGTTGGGTGCCACGCTTTCTCCAACATGATGCTTAAGGACCCCCAAACATAAGCTTATAAATACCCAGAATGAGGCCAGAGCCATAGTACAGAGGGCAGGGCTCTTGCCTTGCATGAGATGGACCTGGATTTGATCCCCAGTGAGCACTACCAGGAGTGATCCCTGAGCACAGAGCCAGGTGGAGCCCTTGAGCATCACCAGGTATGGCCCAAGAACAAATAAAAACCCATAATAATTAATCCAATTCAGAATCTGCTCTGAGCACTGCAGGTTAGCAACACATTTATTATTAGGCTTGGAAGGAATGGCAGGGCTATGTCGCATTGTGTTTGCGAGAACCTTTCTTGGCTTCCTTTTCATTGGGTCCCACCATCAAAATTTCCTTCTGATATTTGCTATGCTTTACCAAAGGAATTTGGGTCATCTTCAGCATAGGAGCTTAAGAGTATGGGGTGCAGTGGCATGAATGAAGTAAGGAATAAATGGCACCGCCTTTATGAGCCTGGCTACCGGAAGTACGGGCAGTTCACCTGATCTGTGGTGGTCATTTTCTGGATGTCAATGTGATTAGTGGTCAGAATATCTTTGAGATAAGCGATTGTTTTCGGAGAGAGGTAAGGGCTTCTTCCCAAGATCCAGACATAATCCGCATGGAACAGCCACAAGATGGTAGTACAGGAATACACGAGGGCGTAGTTCTCATAGTCGGTGGCCAGGACCCAGTAAGGAGCCCATGGCATCACTGATGAACCAGAAGAGAACAGAATTAGGAGGGTCCAGGAGCAACCTCACTCACAGATGCCAGAATCTGGGGTGCAGGGAAGGCCATGGATGTACACATGGTGCTTGATCCCATGTGGGAATCATATGGAAACATTGGATAGGTCTCGCTTCCCTCCAACTCACCCATCCCTAGATTCTAAGCAAGTCGTAGAGACTTTTACAAAGATCCCCAGTAATTTTAAGTTTCTGCCAAGTTTGGATACATCAATCTAAGTCCTCCTTTCCTGGCAGCAAGGAGTTCCTTCCAAAGTCTTGAACTGACAATCTGTGCTTAGTTGGAAGCCCACATGGTTAGGGGAAACTAGAGTGTAAGAATATCAGGTCCAGGGTGTGGCTCAAGGTAGACCCGGATTTCACTCCTGGTGTTGCATCCCTCTGATCCCAGTCAGCGCCCGGAGCTGTAGGATGTACCCTTTCTGCAGCCCCCTCACCCCCAACCTAAATAATGTTAGGTAAGAGGAGGCTTTCAGGTTTTCTACACTCATCTTTCTCTCAGACCTGTCTAGAAGGAGGAGGTGGCGGGTGTCAGTTTGTTTCTATCTCATCAGGGGTGTCCTCAAAAATCTCTCCATGTTTTATAACTATGGTAAATGACTATTTTACAACCATAGGGTGATGGGTTCTAGATGCCCTGACAAATGGCCTGTCAAGATTCAGCAACTAACATCTGCATAGTTTGAAAGCTGACCCTTCAAGGGATTTTTGAGAAGAGACAGAGAGCATTTCTGTGAACTTGACCTCCATAGCCTAGGTCCAAGCCAAGGTAAACTCATTACCCAGTTGCTGAGATGAGGTAAGTGGGAGCTGGATCCCAAAGAGGAAACACGGTACGCTGGCCTCACAGCAGAAAGAGATTCTGGACATAGGCAGCCAGGGTGAGCTGCTTTCCTGGTTTGAGTTTTCCTTCTTCACTCAAGGATAATCCCTCCAGGAGCTAGGGAGGTGTCTCAATGGCAGAGTGTGCACTTGACGTGGCGGAGGCCCTGGGTTCAATCCCCAGCGTCCGCACTCCCAGCTGCCAATATATGCTCTGTTTGCCACGTCAAACCAGGGCCCAACCCTCGTGAACCACCTCAAGAAAGGGCACAGGCATTGAGTGAGTAGAGAGAGCATGTCTGCGTGAGCAGGATCTTGCCAGCGCCTGAGGCAGTATAAGAGGGCTAGCCCAGATGACTACCCACCCCCCGCTCCCTACCTCTCCCACTCTTGCTCTTTGTACCCAGAAGACACAAGGACTGGTGGAGGACAGGTGGGCAGAAGCCTGCAGGCCTGGGCTGAGTGCTGCTTCTCTTTTCCCTTTCCAGATTGTGGGTTTCTAGTCTGATGGTTCTTTTGCGAGAGCAGATATTTATTATGTTTGCTCTTTCTGGATTTCAACTGCGTCGTGTGTTCCAGCTGGGCTGCAGACTCTTTACTTGGGAGCACTGTGGGCAAATGGCATGGGCCACCTATTCCAGGAGCTGCACTCCCTGCTCGCTCACACACCCAGACCTTTTGTTCACTCCTCCCCGGGCCTAACTCTTGGCTGCGCATGGATCCAGATGCTTCCTTGCAATGAAAATCACTTCCGCATCTCTTTATCAGACACCCCAGCATTGCCCACTGCTCCCGGAGGCCCTTCATCCTTCCTCACGGCACTGGAAACCCTCACTTGGCTTCTTCCTGCTCTTCTCCACCTTTTCCTCCACATGGGGCAGCCTTTCCTGTGATCGCCCAGACTCCCAGCAAGACCTCAAGCACACATCTCACCCCTTCAGCCAGACCCAGTGCCCTCCTCTTCGACGTGCTCAGCCTCAGGCTCCTGCCTCTCTTAAAGCCTCATGGCGGGAGGAGAAGGGGAGTGTCTTACCAGGGACTTTCCCTTCCACCCCCTCAACTTTGCCTCTGTTGGGCTCCAGGACCTCTCCCCCCTCACCTTGCTTTTCTGCACCTGGAATTTCTAATTTGTATAAAGATTGGGAGAAGTGAACCCTGTACCAGTCATAGCTCGCATGTTTTCGAGTTTCCTGTCCCAGAACCGGGCACGGAGGGAAGTCAGTTACCCTGGGACTGGATCTCTGGAGCAGGAGGCACTGTGTGCCCCACAGGTTGTCATCCTCCCTCTGTCAAAGAAGACCTTCTGCTCTGTCACTCTCTCTTGGCTGGGTGTGGGCAGGAAAATGGGGTTCCTCTCACAGATGGTGACTTTGACATCTACCCACTCCCCCAAATGGGGAGAAGACGCCTCAAGCATTTCTTTCACAATCTCTCCCCATACTGACAGGAGCGTTCAATGCTTTCTCCACTCCTCAGTGAACCCAGAACCCAGAGAGCAAGTTCCTGGGGTGAATCTCTCTCAGGGAGCCCACAGGTCAGGAGCAGATAAAAACAGGATATGAATTGAGTTCCATCCCTGTCTTCTCTGCCTTCCAAGTGCTCGCATATCTGAATAGTGCTAATAATGCCTCAGGTTTTGTCCGACCTAAGTTTCTTGTGGCTCATGAGACAGGATTGGAATTTGCTGCTCACACCCTGCACATTCTAATCTGAGCTTCCTCACCCTGTAGTTGATGGTAGATCATTTGGATCTGTTGCTGTCTCTGTGGAGATGCTTTCCCCTCAGAAACAAGGACCACCATGGCTCTGCCTTTCTCAAAACTGCTGCCGTCATGGTGTAGACACTCATTGAACAAGTATGTGCTGAATCACTCTGGGTGACTCTTGGGTGTGAAAGGGCTGTGCCAGACCAGGGCTCTTCTCTTCTGTTGACATTTCCCTGTCCCTGAGATTCCTAGCAAGAAGCGGATACTTACACCAGAAAAACTTCACTCCCAGCTTAGCAGGCTCTGTGAGGTTGCTCTGTATGGCTTCTCCTTCGAGGTGATTCAGGGTTCCATCGGGCCTATAATTGTTTGTTTGTTTTTAATTTATTTTTTTTAAATCTGAACTCGCCAAACAACAAAAAACAGGGAAAAATGACACTTATGACATGAAGACCGCAATGAGCAGAGTCATGAATTCGATTAGAAGCTTGACTTTCATTTCGTTCATGCCACGTTCCTTCACCACTGTTTCTGCAACCAAGCTTTGGGGCTATCAGAGAATAATGATCCACTGCAATGCACTGGATTCTCTATCAGGAACCAGCATGCCAGTGGAGTTTTGGGGATTGTTCACAGTGGACCCATGAGGGCCTTTCTTACTCCAAGGCTTCAAAAAGAGAGGGGAAAAAGACGAAGGGAAACACAAGCAAACAAGTCAAGCCAGTGGACATGTTTAAAAATGAGAATGGGTCGAAGGAAAAGACAAGCCCTACCTTGATGGTGCAAGATAATGTAATTCATGGGCTCTAGAGATTTATGAACTTCTTCCCCACTTTGGGTCTCAGTGATGTTACGTGACATCACCTTGTCCCATAAAAGGGCCAAGCTGAGGTCCCTGCCAGTTAGCCAGCTTCTGATCAAGTGTGGAGATCTGGACATAGGCCAGGACAGTGCAGACAGTGAGGAAACATGACATCATTTCTGTGATTCTTGGGGGCATCAGATTTCAATAATGTTACCAGGGGAAAGATTTGCATGTTATAATTAGTGCTCCCTTTCCATTAGAATGGGCAATGTTGTTTCATTCTTAGGGACATATAACAGGGTGGTAAGACACACAATCACCCTGTCATATACCCCTATTATATACCACTTTATTAGTCTTACCAATAAGAAAGCAATGTTCTTAGATGGGATGGGATACTTGCATACTTTTGACTCTAGCTGGCCCCGTTTCCCATTCTCTATGACCCCATGAGCCCTGGAGGAGGAGAGGAGAATGGCCTGGGGTGCAGGCAGAGGAGGCAGGGAACTCATGAGGATGCTCTTCTGTTTGGGAGATGGGTGGGGTTGGGCCACACCTGGCTGTGTTCAGGATTTACTCTTGGCTCTGTGCCCAGGGATCACTCAAGATGGTGTTCAGGAGACCACCTAGGGTCCTGGGGATGGAACCAGGGTCAGTTGCAAGCAAGGCAACTGCCTTAACCCTGTACACTCTCTCTGGCTCCAAGAACTGGGTTCCATCTGTGACCCCCACCCCATATAGTCCTCTGAGCCCTGCCAAAAGTGATCCGTGAGCACAGAGCTAGGAGTAAGCTTCTCTGAGCCCCTCTGGGTGTGGCCCCCAAACAAATAAAACCAACAAACAAGGAAGCGGACACAAGCCTGTCAGTCAATCCTGAAGAGGCCAACAAATTGAAACAAGAGCAATGGAATGTGTTAGGATGTCAGCAGGCTACAGTGAGTAAAGCAGACACCAACCAAAGATACGGGGGTCCAGGGTCCAGCACACCCCCAGAGGCACCGTCTGCTTAGCAGAAGGGCTGAGGACCCTGCCCTAATTTTTCCCCTGAAACTCAGGCAGGAAGGAGGTCAGGCCAGCTTCTATCCACACACAGTTCCTTGACAGCAAACCAGTCCCTTCCCAAAAGACTCTTCTTCCTCACACCCTCGATGCTTTCTTCCAGACTGGTGCTTTCAAAACACCACCAGTCTCTGATCATAAACTCTCGAACTATTTATGAGAAAAATGCATTTGTATTTTCAAGACTGCAGCAGACTAATGAATAGGTGCTATTAAATGCTGCCTGCCTACAAACACTGTTCTCAGAACTTTATATGGGTTTGCTCATTGAATGCTCACACTGCCCTAAGGGAAGAAGCCTAGAGAATTATTATAACTAATCTAAGATCATGTGGTTAGGAAGTGGCAAAACCAGGATTTGAAACCTGGCAACCCAATTCCAAAGCTAGAATCCTTCAGGTTCCAGCCCTGAGTCAGCTGCTCTGCCCTGGTAATTCTCTGGCTAAGAGCACTCTGTTCAGACTCCTGGTCATGCCCTCCCCTTCTTCCTTCATTGTTTTGTTTTGTTTGTTTGGGGCCATCCCCAGTGGTGCTCAGGGCTTACTCGACTCTATGCTTAGGGATCACTTCTGACATTGTCAGGATCAAACCTGGGTTGGCTGCATGCTATACAATCTCTGTAGTCCTTTCTTTCATGCTTTTATTTCATACTTTCCTTCCTTCCTTCCTTCCTTCCTTCCTTCCTTCCTTCCTTCCCTTCCTTCCTTCCTCTCTTTCTTTCTCTTTCTTTCTTTCTTTCTTTCTTTCTTTCTTTCTTTCTCTCTCTCTCTCTCTCTTTCTTTCTTTCTTTCTCTCTCTTTCTTTCCCTCCCTCCCTCCCTCCCTCCTTCCCTCCTTTCCTTCCTTCCTTCCTTCCTTCCTTCCTTCCTTCCTTCCTTCCTTCCTTTTCCTTCCTTCCTTCCTTCCTTCCTTCCTTCCTTCCTTCCTTCCTTCCTTCCTTCCTCTCTCTTTCTCTTTCTTTCTTTCTTTCTTTCTTTCTTTCTTTCTTTCTTTCTTTCTTTCCCTCCCTCCCTCCCTCCCTCCCTCCCTCCCTCCCTCCCTCCCTCCCTTCCTTCCTTCCTTCCTTCCTTCCTTCCTTCCTCTTCCTTCTCTTCCTCCTCCTCCTTCTTCTGCCACACCTCGTGATGCTCAGGGGTTACTCCTAACAGTGCTTGGAGGACATAGGGGATGCTAGGGATCAAACTTGGGTCAAATGCATGCAAGGAAAATACCCTACCATTGTACTACCACACTGGCGCCTTTATTATTATTATCACTATTATTATTATTGTTATTGCCATGCCAGGGATAAACCCAGGTTCCATCCCTGGCATTGATGGGAAATGGCCCTTGAGCATTCTACTGAGAGTGGCTCTAAAACAATTAAAAAAAAACCAAAATATTTTAAGAGATCATATTTGAGACCCTCTGGAATTTAAAGTACACGCACTAGACTATCTGATGGACAAAGCCTAGCATGGGGCAGTATTTGTGTTTAATTCTTGCTTGGCAAAGTCATCTGGAAGAGTTAAAGATTCGGAGATGGGACAGACAGTCAGAGAAGGCAATGTCATGAACCCTCTGGGGTCCTGGAAGGAGTCAAGCAAAATCCGATGACTTCTGCCTGGAGATGAGATGGAGAGGGGGTGTTGGGGGGTCAGACCATGAGGGCCCCTGCTGTCCTCTGTTCCGAGAGTACTCCCCTCGCAATGAGAGAAGGAGCCTACAGTGTTTCTCTTGGGTATCTCCCAATAAAGTGCTCAGCAGGTATTGTGACAATGAATGAGAGACTTCAAGTTCCCACCATTCCACTGACCTAAAGCTTTCCTCTTGGGATGGGTGTGTTTGGGCCACCCACAGTGGCTGTATCCTCCCTGAACTCGAGGACAAGGACACGCAGTCACCCAGGGACAGCTCTCCGCGGGGGCTGGCTCCAGGACCTGCACTGCCTCTGAAACCGCACCACTCACCTCATCTCCTGGTTTATCACTTTGATGTTTCCGTTTCTCTTTAGTGAGTAGTTGGCTTGGATGCAACTTCCCTGCTCAAAGCTCGTGGGAATCTTCTCAATTTCATACCAACTTCCAAGATACTGCAGAGACAACAACAAACAGAGCAAAACCCATGGTTCCCGGGAGACCTGCAAACTCATCCCCGTTGTCGCCTCGGAGCCAAACCTCTGCTGGGGGAAACAAGGCAGAATGGGCTGCATTATTCCCCCGCACTCCCAAGCAAGGGATTGATTCAAAGGGGATCGAGTGAAATCGGATGTGCAGGCACTGGTTGAATGCCACATTCTCATTGGAAAGTGTCCTTTATTTAGCTGTGTTGGCACCGTCCCCTTCAGCTAAAATCTCTGTGACACTCTAAACGCTGTTAAAAAAGGAAAAGGTATTGGGCTCAGGGATGTAAGGCGCCTTTCCTCTCAGGTGTTGTGTGACTCTACAAGGAATCTTTGAATTGAGTAGAAAATCAGACAGGCTCACTGGAGTGGGGACTCCAGAGTCCATTCTCCTCATGTGACCCCATGCTGATCACAGCTGATCACAATCTTTGTATTTCAAAGACCTGTATCAACCGGCTGGGGTGAGGTTGGCTCTCACTTCCTAATTTCCTAACTTCAGCGTAATCAACTTAAGTTTTTAATTTTATTATGAATTCCTCACAACAATGCTTTGTTACTTCTTTATTTTTCAGCTTGAGACTTTTTGGGTCATACCCAGTGATGCTCAGGGGTTACTTCTGGCTTTGCACTCAGGAATTACTCCTGGCTGTGCTTGGGGGACCATATGGGATGCTGAGAATTGAACCCAGATTGGCCGCGTGCAAGGCAAATGCCCTACTGGCTGTGCTATCGCTACAGCCCTGATCAACGTAATTTTTTGGTGAGGGGTTCACACCTGGCAGTGCTCAGGACTGACACATAGATCTTTCTTAGCAGTGCTTAGGAGAACATTATGCGATGCCGGAGATTGAACCAGGATGGACTAGTTGCAAGGCAAGTGATTAAACTCCCATACATACTATCTCACCAGTTTTCCAATGTCAGTTTTAAAGGATGGGCACATGCGAGGCTGAGAGTAAGTGGAGTCAGGTGTTCTCATACTGTGTATATTGCCCTGCACAGAAACTGCTCCAATTGGCAATCTTCGTGGAGGGCAATTTGGCAATGTCTAACAAAGCTAAAAATATGTTGACTCTAGCCCAGCAAACTCATTTCATTTCTGGGAACTGTATCCTCCTTATAATAAGTGATGAGGTATGTATAAGGTTATTCATTGCAGCACTGTTTGTGATAATAAAAGGCAGGAAGCAGCCCACGTAAGCATTTGGAGGGGAGTAGGTAAATCAATGACATTATGCCCATACACGTTATATACTTGCTTTTAAGAGTGATGTGCAATTATCTCCGAGATACTGGTGATGGGAAAAGAGCCAAGTGCCAAGCAGCATATGTATTTAGCTATCTTTTGTGTTTGAAGGGGGAAAATTCCTTTATGCAGGTTTTTTATTGCTGCACTAACATATCACATCAGCTTAAAACAACACAAATTAACCTTCTTATACTCTTGTAGTTCAGAAGACTAAATGGGGCTTGTTGTGTTAAACTCAAGGTATGGTAGTTTCTTACTATTTGGGGTTCTTCTAGAGCCTCTACAGGAATCTGTCTTCTTGCCTTTTCCAGGTTCCCAAAGTCACCTACATTTATTTTTCTGTTTTTGTTTTTGGGCTTCACCATGCAATGCTCAAAGGTTACTCCTGGCAGTGCTCAGGAGGCCATAGGGATGTCGTGTGCAAGGCAAGCACCCTGCCTGCTGTGCTAGCTCTCCGGCCTGCATTTCTTAAACAGTGGTTTTCAACTGCCAGTCACAAACCTGTGCTGGTCCACAGGTGTAAGCGTTGAAAAGTTCATTTCTTGGATGGAGAATTCAAAGCACCAGTTCAAAGTGCATGGGCTAGTCCTGGTCCACAGATATAAAATACTTGAAAATCACTGCCTTAGTGTTTGACTCTTTTCTCCTTCTTCAAAATCAGCCAAAGCCAAATCCTTCTTGCATTGCATTTCTGACCCCTGTTCTAACATTAATCCTCTAACCATCGCTAAGAAAGTTTCTCTGCTCTTAATGGACCCATGTGGATAATCCAGGATTTGCTTGCCATCTCAAGTTTCATAACCTTAATCACATCTGCAAATGGTACTTTTTCCATGTAAAGTAACATATTCACATTTTCTGGAGATTAGGCTGTGGATATAATTCTGCCTACATGTTCATTTGCATACACAACCTCTCAAGATACACATAAAAATGAAGAAGGCAATTAGATGGGGGGTGGTCCCTTGGCAATGAATCTCAGGAAGATATCACTTGATCACTTGATATCCCATTACTCATCAATTTGCTCGAACAGGCACCAGTAACGTCTCCATTCATCCCTGTCACGTACTAGTGTAGCCCAATGGCATCTGCTCATTCTAGGAACACGAAGAGCCTCAAACTAATCATTCAGAGTCTTGACGAAGAAGTCTGACCATCTCATAGGTGGGCGGCCACTCGATCTTTTGATGACCCACCCATGGAATCCAGTCGGTAATGGCTCTAGTCCAGCAGTCGTCTCCAAATCTCATTACATGTCCAGCCCATCTGATTTTTGACGCCTTGGCAAATGAGACAGTGTCCCTGATTCTTGATCATCGATGGAGGTCGGAACTCTGGATTCTTTCTCTCATTTGAGTGAAGCCTGATACTCCAATCATAGCTCTTTTGATTCCTCTTTGAGAGACCCGAATAGTGTTCTCATCCTGTTTTCATAGGGCCCAGGTCTCTGAGGCGTATGTTAATGCAGGAAGAACAGTGGAATCGAAGAGATGTGCCCAAAGCTGAAGGTTCTTCGTCCTCTTAGCTATTTCTTCGACGCTCTTGAAGGTGTTCCAAGCCGTGCTCTTCCTCCTGCACAGCTCAGGTGCCAGGTTATTCATCATGTTGACTTCTCGACCTAGGTACAGATAACTGTTGCATTCGGAGATGGTTGTTCCACTGAGAGAGAATGGAACGTCAGGAACAAGACTGTTTCTCATGAACATTGTCTTTGTGAGATTCAGCTGTAATCTGACATTTCCACACTCACAGTCAAAGTTGGTCAGCATTTGTGCCACTTGGCTAATGTTTGGTGTTATTAGAACAATGTCATCAGCAAAGCCAAGGTGGTGTAGTTGCCAACCATCTATCTTCACTCCCATTCCTTCCCATTCCAGTTGTCGCATGATGTTCTCGAGGGTGGCACTGAAGAGTTTCGGTGAAATAGTATTACCCTGCTGAACTCCTCTTTTGACATCGATGATCACTTCTCTGTAGAATGGTGAGGTCCTGGTAGTGAATCCGTAACACAGTTTATGGAGGATCCTGATGTATTGAGTTTGAAAGCCCTGATTGGCTAGGGCTTCGATGACCGCTTCCATCTCAACAGAATCAAAGGCCTTCTTTAAAACAATGAACGTTAGACTGAGTGCCATCTTGAACTCCCGAGAAACTTCAGTGAGCTTGGTTATCATGTGGATATGGTCGATGGTGCTGAATCCTTTGCGGAACCCGGCTTGCTCTCATGGTTGTCCTTCATCTAGTGTTCTGCCAATCCTATTCAGGATGACTCGAGTGAACAGCTTGTAGATGATAGACAATAGGCAGATCGGGCGATAGTTGCCAATGTCGTGGATGTCTCCCTTCTTGTACAGTAGTACAGTCCTGCTGGTTTTCCATTGGGATGGAAACTTGCATTCAGACAGGTAGCGTGTGAAGAGCCGAGTCAGTGTATTAATAAGTACTGACAGTAGGTCTTATGGTGTTCAGATCTGACCTTGTCTGGGCCAGGTGCTCTTCATTTCTTTACCGATGAGATGGCGTGTCAGATTTCGGAAGGGAGAATGTTGGGAACGACATATCCATCCTGCGGAATTTGGTATGTGGGCAGGTGGACATGGCTATCAAAGAGATCTGAGTAGAAGTCATAATCTCCATTGCCCTTCTGAAAGATGTGATAGATCCATCAGGATGTCGGAGGGCAGTCATCTTGGTCTTATAGTTGGTGAAGGACAGGCAGGCATTATGAATCCTTTTCCCGGCTTCTGCCACATCTACCAGCGCTGCTGCTCTTCTCTCTTTGAGGTCTGACTTGATCGCTTCTCTGTAGTGCTTTGTGAGCTCAGATGTTCGTTTGCGGTTGCCTGAGAAATGCGCCAAGTCATGTTGGCGAATAAGCTCAAGAGTTTTCGAAGAAAGGCTTTTTTTGTGGTTATCTCTCTCTTGGCGTTCCTCGCACAATCATGGAGGTGCTGAACCAGTCTATTGTATTCCTCGTCAATGTTGTCAACGACAGCATCTTCCCATGTTTCCACAATAGTTCCAAAGAGCTCCCAGTTGGTGGTTGTTCTGGGAGTTCCCTTCTTAAACTTTGCAGTCCTTTCTCCCCGCTCTGTGAAGTAGAATTTTGCATGAAGGAGATGGTGGTTCAATCCCATTTGGAATTTTGGGACAACAGTGACATCGGTCAGGTAAAACCGTCGATTGAATATGATGTGGTCAATTTCGTTCTGGAACCGTCTACTGGGAGACTCCCATGTCCAATGTTTAGATTCGGCCTTCTGGAACTGTGAGTCACCATGGATGGTCTTGGTCAACATAATGAACTCAGACAGTCTGTCACTCTGTTCATTCCATTCTAGACCATGGCTCTATGAAGAACTTCTCAATTTCTCCTTCATCATAATTGGATGTTGGTGCATAGACAACGAAGATAGAAACTGCCGGCAGTGAGCCACATCTATTCAAGTGTAATCGTCTGATTCGGGTTGTTAGGCATTCGAATGAATCAATACTCATGGCTAAGTTTGTATTGACAAGGACACCAATACCACCGACGTCTCTCTTGTCACATGTTCCGAGGAACAGTTCTTCTCCACTGTCGAAAATGGTGTGATGTGATTGATGCCTTCTCGTCTTGGTCAGACCAATGATGTCGTCGTACTTGATCTTTCGTGCTTGTACTATCAGGTCCTCAATGGATATATCTGATGCCAGCATACATGCATTGAAAGTACAAACAGTCATTTTTGTCTTTCTTCGTTTTGGCAGCCTAGTTCGGCTTTGAGATTTTTTCAACCTCTCCTTCCACATCCTTTTCAACGCTGCCATATTGGTGGCTCCTTCAGGGTCAGGGGAATGAGACCCATTGTATTTATTGTATTTGGCATATCAAATACACCATGAATAGCTTGCCAGGCTCTGCCTTGCTGGTGGGATACTCTCGGTAGCGTGAAGACACAAATAAACTTTACAGGTGTTCCTATTCAGGCATATGTGCTGGTATGATACTCTCAGTAACTGCCGGATTCTCCGAGAGAGAGAACTAGAGAATAAGAAGTCAAAGTTTGAAACTTTCATGTTCATTTTACCACTTTTTCTTTTATTGCTTGTGTTTTGGGCATCATATCTAGGAAGTGATAGCTTAATTCAAGGTTATGAAGATTTATTCCTGTTCTCTTTTAAGATTTTTGTAGTTTCAGCTTTCAGTTCGAGAGCTTGGTGTTACAGCTTCCGGGAGCTTGGTGTTGTAGAATCTGGATCTCAGGAAGATATAACCAAGTTAAAACCAAGAAATTCTTGGAGAGAGAGAAAGTGATCTCAAAGGAGTTATCTCCTGAACTGGAGGCTTGAGATGCTGGAGATTTAGACTCAAGACTCCAGCCTAATCCCAAAGCCAAAGTCCAAGGGCAGACAACTCAACAGCAACAAAGACTCTGATATGATTGTGAAGAGACCACCAGAGTTTAAAGTCCTTTTCCTTGATGAATCCTAGCCACAACTCTGATGAGCACAGAGTCCCAAGCTAAGGCAGATTGGAAATATATTATAAATAATCAACTTCCCAGGGGCTAGAACAATAGTGCAGTGGGTAGGGCATTTGCCTTGCATGCGGCTGACTGGGGTTGGATCTCAGCATCCCATATGGTCCCATATGCCAGGAGTAATTCCTGAGTACAGAGTCAGGCTTATACCCTGAGCACTGTGTGTGTGAGTAAAAAATCAAAAAATCAAATCAAATAAAATAATCAACTTCCCAAAACAACTTGGAGCACTCCATTATGTCCACATATTGTGTGTGTGCGTGTGTGTGTGTGTGTGTGTGTGCACGTGCGCAAAACCCCCCTTTACTTTATAGGGTTATTTCTTCTCTCATGTCCCCCTTAGTAAGATAATTTTTCTTCAGTGTCTTCTAATATTCTTTTTTACACGTCTGACAAAAAATAAAAGTAAAAAACCAAACAAACAAAAAAACTGGCACTCATCTAAAGGTTGGGACTGATTTCTCCTTTTCCTGCCGAGGATAATCTTGTCTCAGCCTGAGAGTCACAGCTCTGTGAGGTCCAGGAGGTTGGGACCAGCTCTCATGCGCCATAGCCCAAATGAGTCTCAGATGCTTCTTGACAGTTGTTTGTGAAGCTAGGAGGACCTTAATATCCCGATTATGTAGGAGCATGTGCAGTGTTACCTCATCATCCCACTAATACCAACATTGTGAGCCAGTCACGAGCGAGGTATTTCTTCTTTCCTTAGACCCTCTTCCCCCTTTCACCTGTACACTTCCCTGATGAAACTGAGGCTGGGGTACATAGGTAGGAGAACATTGTGTCTTTAGGAGACTTTGCATCATTAGCATGATTACATCATGCAAATCTATCTACCTGGTAAATAGATTTGTTGAAAAGATTTTTTTTTGGTAAATTCCAAACTACTACTCAACAAAACCATATCAGAGACACACTCACGTTTGAATTGTTAGAAGTTGAACAGAGAGTATATTGTAAGCTGTGCTTCAGTTATGGGGTTCTACTTAAATATCTGTCCACAGTAATGACATACAACTTTGACTTGTTTATTAACGTATACAGTTGAAGAAAAACACTGAGATCAATATTAACTTATCAAAGAGTTAGGTTAAAGAACAACTGACTTTGGGGCCAGATGATAGTGCAGTGGGTAGGGCACTTGTTCTATCATGTTTGACCTGGTTTGATCCCTGGAACCCTATATGGTCTCCTGAGCTCTCCAGGAGTAAGCCCTGAACAATGCAGGGTGTTCCTCACCCCCACCCCTCAGATCAGCTGGCTTCCTAGGCATCTTCAGAAAAAGCTCCATTTTATTTAGTGCAATTAATGAGTTGTTTTAAAGATTGCTTTAGTGATAACAATTAAAACCAAGGGAATACGGTGTTTCAGAAAAAAAAAATTCTAAGTGCCTTTGTGTCATGCTTCCTCATCATTTCATGTGATTTTTGTGAAGATTTTTCATTTGGGGAGCGGGATGTTCAGGAGATACTCTGGGTCTGAGCTCAGGGTTGCTCCCAGCAGTGCTCAGGGAACTATGTGATGCCGGGTATTGAACCTGGGCCTCCTATATGCAAAGTATATACTCTAATCTATGCTCTTTCCATCTTTTGGTATCTTGATTTCTTTATCTACATGAAGAGAACATACTAACAAGAATCTTGAAAAGTAAAACTGTATTTGCAGATGACATAATTTTGTATGCAGAAGATCCTACAGAATCCAGAATTCAGCAAAGTTAAAGGACATAGATCAATATGTGTAAATAAAATGCATTTCTATACTTAAAATGAATAATCTGCAAATGAAATAGAGAAAATTTCACCAATAGTTAAATACAATAATAAAATATAAATAAATTTAATACATTTATTAAAGGCATAACTTGTACTTGAAGGTTATAAAATTTTGAAATAAATGCAAGAAGACCAAAATAAATAGAAAAACATCCTGTGCTCATAGATTGAAAATCAAAGTTAAGATGACCATACTCACCAAATTTATTTATAGACACAATGCAGTATCTATCAAACCTCAACTGGCTTCTTTATGGACATTGACAAATTGATCCTGGAACTCACATGGAAATGTCAGAATAGCCAAGAGAAAAACCTGGAGGACTCAAATATTTTTATTTTAAAACTACAAAACTGTAGTAATCAAGACTGTATGGTACTGGCATAAGGATAGATATAAAGATTACTGCACTGCACCATAGCACTCTCGTCTCGTTGTTCATCTATTTGCTCGAGCGGGCACCAGTAATGTCTCCTTTGTGAGACTTGTTGTTACTGTTTTTGACATATTGAATACATCAGGGGGAGCTTGCCAGGCTATGCTGTGCGGGCAGGATACTTTTGGTAGCTTGCCAGGATCTCTGAGAGGGACAGAGGAATCAAACCCAGGTCGGCTGCGTGCAAACGCCCTACCTGCTGTGCTATTGCTCCAGTTCATGTAAAGATTAACAGAATAAAATTGAGAGTACAAAAATAAAAAAAAATGGTAAATTGGTTTTTGATAAATATACTTAATGGAGAAAGAACCATCTTCTCAACAAATGGGTTGGGGACAATTGAGTAGCCACATGCAAAAGAACAACATTAATCTCCTATAACACACAATATACAAAATTTCACTACAATGGTTTAGAGTTTAATGTAAAACTGAAAGTACAAAAATGCATGGGAGAAAATATAGGAGTCAATTGTCATACTCTGGGGAAATGAAATGAAGTTTTTATTTTACGTGCAACACTAAAACCACAAACAACAACAGGAAAATAAATTTGATTTCATCAATATGAAACACTTTTAGACTTTAAAAGACTCATCAAGGGCCAGAGAAATATCTCAAAAGCTTGAGCTCATGCTTTGTATGAAGGAAGCCTAGATCCTATCCCTGGCACTGCTTGGTTTCTTTAGCACTGACAGGAGTAACACCTGAGCACAGAACCAGGAGTAGATCCTGAGTACTGCCAGGTGTGACCCACAAACAAAGGAAACATTAAAAAGTGAAAAGATGATACACAAAATCGAAGGAAATATATGCAAACTGATATCTAATAAAGGAATTTTATCTGAGCAGAGCCCTGGCAGCCGAAGACCTCTGGAACCAGCAACAGCCATGCTGAGACCACTCTCCACACGTTCAGACAAGCCTCACGCATGAAGGAACCGGCAGAGGAACCCAGGCATAGGGGACCAGGGGCTAAGATCTCTAAGCCTACTCGGATTGGGACTGGGCCTCCTCCACCCACATCCCCCATCTTCCAGTATGTGAGTGTTACACCCACAAACTGCCCCCGGCACCATGTAATCCCATCAATGGCCAAGACCCAGAGACTATAAAACCCAGCTCCTGGAAGTGTGTGGCTGCATTTGCAGCTGCGCAACATCTTATTATCTAGTTCTTACTCTGGAGAGCCTAGCAGGCTACCGAGAATGTCCTGCCCTCACGGCAGAGTCTGGCAAACTCCCTGTGGCATGTTCAATATGCCAAAAACAAGTAACAATGATGGGTCTCATTTCCCTGACCCTGAAGGAGCCTTGAATGTGGCACTTCCTAAAATTTTAGGGCTAGGACGAAAGGAGCCATTACTGGTGCCTGCTCAAGGAAATCGATGAACAACCGGATGACAGTGATACAGTGATCCAAACTACAAAATAATTCTGTATTTCGATAATTAAAAGGAAAATAACCTAATTAAAAAGTTAGCAAAGAACTTGAGTAACCATTTCAAAAAATCTACAGCAAATATTTCTACAGATCTTCAAATGACCAGCAGGCACATGAAAATATGCTCAGCATCATTCACCACTAGGATAATGCAGATCAATATCTCACTGAGATGCCAAATGATACCATTGATAAATGGCTACGACAAAACAAATGGGAATGACAAGTGTGGGCAAAGAAAAGGAGAAATTGGAATTATTTGATGGTGGAAAGAATGTAAAATAGCACATGCCTTATAGAAGATAGTCTGACAATTCTTCAAAAGTTGAAATAGGGAGTCACCAGGTGCTATAATAATTCTAAGTTTTGCTATAAACCCAATAGAATTAAAAATAAATACTCATATGTGTGCATGTGCACACTCCCCCCCCCCACACACACACACACGCACATACACACATATATCACAGGGATTAGAGAAATAGCTTAACACGCTGGAACTCATACTTTGAGTACTGGAGGCCTGGGTTCAATCTTTGGCACCTGATGGGCCCCTGAGCACAGAGCTTGAAGTGGCCACCAAACCAGAATTCAACCAAATAAAACAAAAGCTCATGAAACACACCTAAACCTTGTACATGAGTAGTCACCATAGCATTATTCTTAATAGTCAAAAAACACAAACAGCCAACATAATAAACAAATATAACACTGCATAATCTATAGTGTAAAATATTATTTGGCAATGAAAAAGAGTGAATAATCGATGCTACAACATAGATGATTCTTCCCTGAATCTATGGTGCTGCATAAAAGAAATCTGTCACAGAAGGTCACATAGTCGATTTCATTCCTATGAAATGCTGAGCACATGCAAATTGAGATATAGACATTGTTCCCGGCAGAAGCAAGGGTTGGGGAAATGGGGGGGGGGTGCTGCTCCCAAGCAATGCTCAGGGGCTGGAGACCACTCCTAGGGAGCCTCTGCCCTGCTATGTGGGCCTGATGATGTAGAGCTACCCTGGGCATGCAGCCGTGCTCAGTTACAGTGCTGGGGGCCACCATAGTTTCACCCCTGGGCTGGGGGTCATGAGACTTCTCTGAGGGGGGTGGGGTGATGAAATATTCTCAATTTTATTGTGATGAGGATTTCACAACTCTATGATTATACTAAAAATTATGCAAGTGAAAAGCATTGTATGAACCTAAGTATTGATTTGGGTCCCACGATTCTCTACCCTATGGCATGAACCTGGGTTAGCAGCACAGTCCTCAAGGCTGGAAGCTTAGGGCCCACCAGGGCCACACCTGGTGGTGCTCAGAGGACCATGTAGTAGCCAAGACTGAACTCAGGGTCTTACATATGCTAGAATGTGCTCTGCTGCTTCAGCCATCTTCCTGACCCCAGCAGCCACATTAAACAGGTGAATCATCTACAACATGAAATATCTCTCAGTAAACTATTACTGTACACATCTTACTTTACTCTTTAAACAATTTTTATAAAATTCAGCTCAATAATAATCTCCAAAATATCTTGGAGTTTTCAACCCAAAACTGAAATATAATAAGTTCCCTGGATCACTCTGTCCTGTGAACCTGAGCAGGACTCCATGGATGAAGGGATAGTCCTGACAGGTGGTGTGAGTGAGAGTGGACGGCTCAATCTTCTCTGCCCACCTGCCCTGTGTGAGGCCGTTGGTCAGGCTCCTCACCCACTCCCCTAGCCTGGGTTGAGTCTCTGACCTCATGCTTCGCCTGAAGAGCTCCATTGTGACTCATAACTCACATTGTTACCCAGAGAGAATCAGACCTCTGGTAAGCAGGAAAGGTCTTAAAGTGTTGAGGTGGGGGGTGGGAGGATGATACTTCTGAGATAGCAGCGAGGGAACCCACAAAGCCATGGTTTCAACGCTGCTTCCTTCTCCTCTTGCCTCTCACTGGTCTAGTCTTTGCAGCAAGACTGGGTCAGAAGGGGGAACTAGAGATAATGAAACCTTTTTTAGCAAAAATATCTCTAGGTGTCCTGACCTCTGCTTGCCCCCATGAGAAAGTTCTGGAAACCCCCTATACTCCGGGTGTGAGCCTCACTTTGCAGGCCAAACTCTCTGACAGATTCTTCTCAGCCATGTCCTTTCAGTACCTCTGGGCTCACCTTAGCCCCTGTCAGCTACCCACCCTCAGGCCCGAGCCATAGTCTCCACTGGGCCACCAAGTCAGCACCGGGGGGGGGGGGGGCACAGTCCCCTGGCTTTTGCCCACAGGACAATCTGAGGTGAATTCCACATGTTTTCCCACAGGTTCCCCAGGAACATCGCATCCCTGATAAGCTGTCACTGAATGCCCTCCTCTATGGCCTGATCTGCCTTCTTTGCCTCAATTTCCCCACAGGCCCATTCGTGCTTTCTGTGATCATTGACCCCAAATTCTCAGCTCTCCACTTCTGGTCTCAGAGTCTGAAGGAACCCCAAATCAGATTAAGTACCAACCCAGGGCTGCCAGGGGTCATCAGAGCAACCTCCTAAAACAAACTGACAGACACGAATTCAGATGGGAGACTGCAAAACCCAGGGGAGGTTACCTTGGTCACGTTAAAATTCTTCTGCACAGGCAGAGCCCGGCATGGCCCAAAGCGGAAGTCCTGTGCTTCTGAGGCTTGGAAGAGGCCGGTCAGTGTGGGGAGCAGGAGCAGCAGTGCCATGGCCATCTTGTTGGGGCCGTCGATGAACCTGAAGTTGAGGAGAAGCAAAGCGACCGCTGGGACAGGGGGTCCCCAGAGGCAACAGTTGTGGGCAAGCTGGTTTGTTGGTAGCTCAGGCCTAAGGCACTGCCTGAATGAGCAGCTGTTGGCACTGTTGAGGCTTTCCCCCTGTTTACCTCTGGTCTCTGCCTCCCTGAGGGCACCCCTGCTTGGTCAGGGCTCTGCAGGGTGTGTGGATTCTTTTGCCCCTCCCCCACCCCTGGTCCCGCATCATGCATGTTTCAAGGACAAGGACACAGTGGTTAAGAATACCCAGTGTTGCTCAGTGTAGAATGTTCTGGAACAAGCTAAGAACAGAAGGAAGGTGGGGGAGGGATGGAAGGTACCCAATGAAGTGAGAGAGAGAGAGACACAGAGGAAAAAGAGAAAACAAAAATCAATTAGTACTATATTTAGTTTTTTTTTTCTTTTGGGTCACACCCAGCTATGCACAGGGGTTACTCCTGGCTCATGGACTCAGGCATTACTCCTGGCGGTGCTCAGGGAACCATATGAGATGCTGTGAATCGAACCTGGGATGGCCACGTGCAAGGCAAATGCCCTACCCACTGTGCTATCACTCCAACCCCTAGGGTATTTTTTTTTTTTTTTGCTTTTTGGGTCACACCTGGCGATGCACAGGGGTTACTCCTGGCTCTGCACTCAGGAGTTACTCCTGGCGGTGCTCAGGGGACCATATGGGATGCTGGGAATCGAACCCAGGTCGGCCGCGTGCAAGGCAAACGCCCTACCCGCTGTGCTATCGCTCTAGCCCCTAATTAGGGTATTTTGATTGTTTATTTTTGGTTTGGGGGTAAACCTGGTGGTGCTTGGGGACCCTATGTAATGTCAGAGATCAAACTGCGGTCAGCTCTGTACAGGTAAGTACCTCACTTAGCCCCTGTACAACCTCTCAGCCCAACATTCAGAGTCTTATAAGGTGCCTGAGAGAATGCAGACAGCAAAGACGCACGGGAGGAAAACAGACTGAAAGTGGGTCCAGGAAAGAAGAAGGAGCCCCAGGATGCTTAGAACAACCAGCAGCTCAGCAGCCTCACCCCTGCCCTCCGTTGCAGCCTCACCCCTGTGGGCCCAACTAAATTACCTGTGGCACTCCCTGACCCTACCTAGCCCTCCCAGATCTGGAGGGGGCTTCTACCCACCCAGGGGCAGGTGATGAAGCTCATGGGGGGCCTTGCTCTGAGTCACTTTGAATTCGGGCTTTGCGGCGTCCTGCACACAGCCTGCCCCACTGACGCTTCTGTGTCTTTTTAAGTGGGGACAATAATCAGACCTACCTTGAGAATTCTGATGTGGATTCAGGAAGATGATGTAGAGCCAGGCTTCTCAGACTTTGACCTTGTTTCTTTCCTGTGCCCTCCCACCCATCTTACAAGTTGGTCCTCAGTCCCAAGCCATGGTCCGTTCATTGATGTGGTTTTCACAGGCAGCCCCATTGGAACTTATTGATGACCCTCAGAGCGAGCAGCATTTTACCCCGAGAAATACTCGATAAATGCTAGTTCTTATTGTTATGAGAAGCCCAGACAAGTAGCTGTTTCCTGAACTCACGATTATATTTTAAGACACGGTGTTGGGGCTATTCTTTAATAGGTGATTATGCCTTTAACCTTGAGAAGGATCAGTCATTGGTATACAACCATGTGATGGGCAGTTTAGCCCGAGGCTGCAGAGCTGTTGGCTGCTCTCAGCATCCCCTGGTGCTCCCTCTTCTTGCATGGACTCACTCTCAGCCTGCTCGCCTCCTGTGCGTCCTTGCCTGGATCTGCACGAGAGCTATTTCCAGCACTTGCCGTTCCCCTGCGCTGAAGAGGATGGAAGCGAGGCAAGCACAATGTTCTCAGCCCGAGCATTTAAGAGGATGTGTCATAACAAGAATAATTATAACCACTCTATTATGAGTCGCGAAACCTCCAAATAACCTTTAGTAATCAATAGCTTTTCTTCTGGAGGTTTCGTTGCCTGGTTTTCAGAAGAACAATTACATAACGAGTAAAGACTGCTGTCAGGGGCAAAATGGTGGGTAAGGCTTGGAGGGGCTGGGAAAGGGACCGCAGGGCCCCACCTTGCTTACCTCTGTACTGGGACCACCTGCCTTAGACTCGGAGGCTCCTTTGCTGCTCAGCTCCTGCGGTCAGGGCAGCAACAGTGACATTTTAACCTCTTGTGGGATGGTACAGCCCAAACCCTGCAAATCCCCATCTGTTTTCAAGAGGTTTCCAGAATCAGAATCCAGAAGCTTCCAGAGGGGCCAGAGAGATGGTACAGGGATCAAAGCATTTACTTTGCCTTATGCACCACATAAAGGCCCCTGAGTCCCATCAGGAGGGCTCTCTGAGCACTGCCCTGTGTCCTCCCCAATCCCTCAAACAGAGGTTCCCAGAATGAGGGACCCCTGCTTCCTCCCAGTAGGCTCAAAATTGCTCTGAAAGAAACCTCAATGGGTGGCGGCTCACTGTGCAAATTCTTCAGGGTCCTCAGACTGGAGGCCACTTTGCCACCTTCTCTCCCAGCAGTACAGAAGGGGAAATTGAGACCCCCCCCCCCCCCGCCCCAAGGTAGAGGACTAGAGCCTGGCTAGGGGCCTCGGGCCTGGGCCCATCTCCTGAGCTCCATCCTGCCCCTGAGCCGAGCTTTCTCCAGGGCACCTTTGGCAGCTCTTGTGAAGAGGATCTAACTCTGATTTCCTGTCTAATAATGAGCTAATAAGAACACTTATTTAGAAGGGTCAGGAGGCCAGAGACTGCATGCAACAGAGAGCAGTGGGGGTGGAAGGGGCCCCTCTGAGTACAAGTGATGAAGGCCACTTTGATGCTCTTGCAGTGAACTAAAGGATGTTTTCCCAAAAAAGTTTTCTCTGGGGTAAGTGTGAGTGTGTCTTCTCACAGCCTACACTCCCCAGTGTGTGTGTGTGTGTGTGTGTGTGTGTGTGTGTGTGTGTGTGTGTGTGTGTGTGTTTCCAGTAGGGGACCCAGCAGTGCTGGAGATCCCTGGGACTTACCTCCCATTTTCTCAGCAGGCCTACGAGTTCAGGCCTGACAATGGGGGGAGTGAGATGGGCATATGGGCCACGATCCAAGTCCAAGCCTGGCACATCCTAAGCATGTCTTCTGCCACTTTGCTCTCTCTGAACCTCCCGACTGCATTTGTGTTGTTTGTGAATACACCCTTTTGTTGGCTATCCTCTGACTGCTTAATGGGGTTGGGGCAGCACTTCCAAAGAACAGTTTACCCTGACCTGACGAGTCTTGTTTCACCACATGGCAGCAGGGTCCAAAGTCAGCTCCCCATCCTCGTCTGACAAATGTCTATTACACAATGTTCTATTGTGGGCTGAAACCGTTCTTTAGCTCCGTAGGAGGATTGCAGAGTGAGGCTGGTGCGCTTTGATTGCATCTCTCCCAGAGATGCCTCTTTGTTGTAGTCATTTTAATCCTAGAACTAAAACTTTTTCTGAAAGGAAAGTGTTGAAAGCATCCATCATCCCCCTGCCAGGCCTCTTCCAGGCTCATTTTCTTGGCACTCAGCAGCACCAGGGTTGAGGCACATTCTAATATCCCACTAAGTTGGGCAAATGTGTCATATTTTTGCAACCTCTAGAACTAATGAGAATACTGTCTTAGTTAGGAGAGTTTACATACTTTGGGGGGGGGGTCCCTAGCATGCTTAATGTCTTCTCCAGGTAATTATTGGCCAACCAGGCCAGAGGTTCAGTGCAAGGGCCTGAGAATGTGGTTCTCCTTGGACCCCGAGTGCTGGGGATTTCCTGGGTCACATTGGCAGTGATCTGGGTCCTCTAGGTCTGTACTTGGTGATGTTCTAGGGAATACGTGATGGTAGAGACCAAACTCGGTTGGCCACATGCAAGATATGACCATAGCCACTTGTACTATTTCTCTGGCACCAAATTTATATACTAAAAAAATGCAATTTAGGGGCTGGAGATATAGTACAGCAAGTATGGTGGTGGCTGTGCACACAGCTGAACACTGTTTGATCCCTGGCACCCTATATGATCCTCCATGCCCCCTCCAGGAGTGATCCCTGAATAGAGAGTCAGGAGTAAGCCACTGAGTATGGCCCCCAAACACACAAAAAAAGTGAGTTGAATATTATTTTACTGAGATACTATTACACATATTATGCTAGAGAGCCGATGAGATAGTACAGCGGGCAGAGTACTTGCCTTGCATGCAGCCAAACAGGATTTGATCCCTGGCACCCTGTGTATGGTCCCTCATGCCTTACCAGGAGTGATATCTGGACATAGAGCCAGGAAGAAGCACAAGTTGTGGCCCCCAAAACCAGGAATAAGCCCAAGGTGTGGCTCCCAAACACAAAACAGACAGATTAGATTAAAAAATAAAGTATGATACTAAGGGGTCAGAGTTGGCCAAATGGCTAAGCAATGTGCTTTACATGTGGGAGGCTTGGGTTTGATCCCCAGAACCCTGCTGTTCCCATAAGACTGGGAATAATCCACGAGCTCCAAGCTGGGAGCAGCCCCTGATACTACCTATTGGTGTGTCCCCCAAGCTAACAACATCATCAAAATAATTCTACCAAGGTGATGGACCACCCACTCCCCACCAGTCACCAGTCTCTGCCTGCAGAGAAGAGTTGGCATCACTGGTTTGCTTCACTGCACCCTCTCTGGAAGGGGCCTACACAGACACCTTGTTTGTTCTCCTCCAGATTAGCTCTCTCTGGGCTCCCTCCGGTACGGGGTGAACCAGATGTGAGCCCTGGTCTCCTCAGAGGCCAGAACCGCCCTCACATCTGCCTGCTAGTGTGGCCCCTGTTCCCATCTCAAGGAGCTGCACAAGATTCAGGATTCGATTTTTAAGATTTCATCTGAAAAAAATAAGATACATTTTTTTTTCACAAGGAAATGGGTCTTAAAAAAAAAACCAACCTCATTGAGTTATCATTCATCCTATTTCACAAAATCAGGTTTTCTGAAGAAAATATTTTGGTGCCCTATTGCAAAAAGCATGCTCTGTTCGGTTTGCTTTGGGGTTAGTTTTTCCAGGACACGCTGTTGGGTGACTGTCTCCTGAGAGTTCACTGAACCGTCAATATTGGTGTGAAGGGCGTTTCTTTGCATCTTTTGGAGTCTAGAAGCAGGCACAGAGTGCAAGACATAGATCACTACTGCACTGTCACCCCACTTCTAGCATTTGTTGGTGATCCTAGTATAGACCCCTGACTTAGGATATTTGATCCTCGGACTCCTCATCTGAAAAGTGGCATGAATACTAACTCCTTGTAGGGTTGTGGGCTTCAGAAACCCTGAGGCTGAGTCTATGACGCTATTGACACAAGACTTCAGTCGTGTTATTATTTTTAGCAGAAAAAGGGATCATCAAAAGCCAAGCCTGCCTCTATTTTAAAGCATTATTTATCATAAATGAAAATTACAGCACTTACCTTTAATTTTTTAATTTTTGGTCAAGATGAAGTTAGTTTTCACATGCAAAATCACCCAATATGAGATGCCTTGTCTGGATGACTAGCTTCTCCCAAGCTGTTTTATAAGCTTCTCCAGGCTGTTGGTGTTTAATTTTCATTCACGCCACACCCCCCTGTAGCTCACTCAGGAAGGCTGGTCCAAAAGCTGAGTTCTGTATGAAACACAAAGATGGGATATTATACCCATCTCCCTTCCCAATTTCCTCCACAGCTGCTCCCTGAAGAAGAAACAATGAGACACTGTTTGTGTGAGCATGTGAGAGACAAAGTATATTTCATTTGAACCATCTTTTATTTATTTTTTTGCTATTGCATGGTCTAATTTAATTTCTTGTTCAATCAGAACACACTTCAAAGTTCCAGTCAGATGAATTGAAACCTGTTTTTTCAGGCATCTGGTGTTTATTTTTCATTTTTGTGTAAATGAAAAATCAACAATCTCGTTTCCTGCCATGGAGCATGACTTCTACCCCTTTGTGGCCGCTGGTGTGGAATGCCGCTGGAGCTGAGGTGCGGGTCAGCTTCCGACGTGAGCCCTGGCCAGCCACCCGCTTCTCTGTGCCTCAGCCTCCCTGCTGGGAAGCAGTCTCTCTCATTTCTGTGTGCACCAGGGTTGGGCATCCAGCAGAGATGCCAATTCTCAGCAGTTGGAACTAAGAAAGGAGCATGCCAACAGTGCTGGCTCATCTGTGCCCTTGATGGTCCTTCTTGCAGCACTACCTGGCAGCCCGTTTTGCTGAAGAATGGAGTGAGTGGTGAGGATGTTAGCCCAGGTGTACTTTGGTTTGAGCCTCATCTCTCTCTGGAATGAATAGCAGACTCTTAAGTAATGGAGCCTGGGGGGCTGGAGCAATAGCACAGCGGGTAGGGTGTTTGCCTTGAACGCATCTGTCCTGAGTTCAATTCCCAGCATCCCATAAGTTCCCCCAAGCACCAGCAGGAGTAACTCCTGAGTGCAGAGCCAGGAGGAACCCATGAGCATCGCCAGGTGTGACCCATAAAGTAAAAAAAAAAAAAAAAAAAAAAAAAAAAAATGGAGTCTGTGGGCCGAAGAGAGTACAGCAAGTAGGTTGCTTGCTTTGCATGTGGTCAACCCGGGTTCCACCTCTGGCACTTCATACGTTCCCCCAATCCTTAAGTGCAGAGCCAGAAGTAAGCCCTGAGCACTGCTGGGTGTGACCCAGAAGAAATAAAAAAAATTAAAGTTTGCCTTTGTGATGGAAAAGGTGGATATTTTTAGTGTCACATAGACAGTCCCCTCATAGATGACTTTGATTCCTAGATGAACTTAAATATCCAACTGAGATTATTAAAAACAACAGGAAGGGGGAAATCAAATGTGGAGAGCTCTTTCTTTGGGATGCCCTTTACCTTGCCAGGAAAAGAAGGTTTATTTTTTTAATTTCTGCTCAGGGTACTGGTTCTTGTTCTCCTCCTGTAGTGCTTTGTCCTTAGAACTCTGCACAACTCTACCCCTCCCTGTCTTTTCTCTTGTGTCACTTTCTTCCACAGGGCTTCTTGATCTTTTAAACATAGTTCTTGGGGACAGGGGTGTGGTTCAGCGCTTGAGCACCTGCTTTGCATCTGTGACTCTGAGAGTTTGCTCCCTGGCACCATCCAGGTATGCGGATCTCCAGGAGGATCCTCAGTCCCACAATACAGGGGGACCCATGGCACATCACAACCAATTTAACTCCTGGACAAAGCAACAGGTGTGACCTCAGTCACCACCAACAAAACAAATACAGTTCAAAAATAATTTCAAAAACTGTACATATCACTGTGACTTTACTTGCTCATTATATCTTCTTCTTTTTCTCTTTTTGGGTTGTTCACACCCAGTGATGCACAGGAGTTATTCCTGGCTCAGCACTCAGGAATTACTCCTGGTGATGCTTGGGGAACCAAATGAGATGCTGGGAATCAAACCTGGGTTGATTGTGTGCAAGGCAAATGCCCTACTGGCTGTGTTATCACTCCAGCCCCTCATTATATCTTAACTGTACCTTTACCCGAAATGACATATTTTATGCACATATTTTCTTGCTGATTGTATCTAGGATATATGCACCATGGAGTGTGTTTGGAGAATATGTCCTATTGACTTACTGCTAAATACCTAGTGGCTAGAACATAAAATAAGCACTCAATAGACATGTAAATTGGGAGAAAGAGGATGGAGCAATGGCTAAAAGCATCTGTCTCGTAAGCATGAGCTTGCAAACAAAGGTTAAATATATGTATAATATGATAGATTATGGTGGTGGAGAGGCACACCCTGCAGTGCTCAAGGCTTTCTCCTGGCTCTGTGCCCAGCGATCACTCCTGGAGGTATTCAGGGACCATATGCAGAAAAGGGACAGACTGGGGTTGGCTGTGCAGAAATCAAGAGCCTTAACCCCTGGTACTGTATCTTTGCCTACCAGAGGTAATTTTTGAAAGACTTCTACTTGAATTGTCTGCCTGGAAAAGTAGTAACCTGTAGTTTGTGTCTGCACTAAGAGTCTGTCTTTGTAGAAATACATAATTAGCCTTCATAAACCTCATAAGAAAGCAGCATTTTCCTCTAAACAGTTTTCTACACGGTAACATTGCTGAAGTTCCCGGTGTCCACACGAGAGAGCCATTTTGCATTTTATTCTTTGTCAATATTGAACCAAGACCCATAGTGCTGAACTTAAGAGTCGCAGCAGGAGAAAAATCACATTGCCTTCCTGGGTCTCGGTTAATTTTTTTCCCATAAATGTTGACAAAGGATATCATTTAGGGGAATCCTATCTCACCTATTTCTGGAATTTAGTGCCAAAGCCCAAGTTCTTAAGAACAGGGACTACAAACAGCTCTATCAGGGGTGAGACACTTGCCTTGCATGTGGCAGAGCCAGGTTCAATCCCCGGCACAGCATGTGATCCCCCCAGGCCCTGGGAGGAAGAATTCCCCAGCACAGAGCTCAGGAGTAGGTGCGGCTCCCAAACAAAACAAAACAAAAAGCACACACACACAAAAAGACTCATTAAAAACAAAATCAGGCCCATGCTCGAAGAATACCTTTAATTTTTTGTTCTAAAATTGTATACACATTAGTTGTCAATAATGAAAATAGTGCCAAAATATAGGCCTCATAAAGTATAAGTGCCTCACTGCAGAGATAAGCATAGATTGCATTTAGTCTTCTGTTATTCCGAGGGGGGTTTTAAGAGAGTAGCAGGAACAATAGACAATAGTCAGTGCTCTCCCACTTGGTTGCTTTCCTGTGCAGGAGACGATCAGGTGCTTTGCCTTACATATAGCCAACCCACGTTCAGTCACCAGAACCAAATATTGTTTTCCCTGAGCCAGGAGGACATCCTGAGCACCAGCAGGTGTGGCTCATAAGCCAAAAACAAACAAAAAAAACCAAAAGAACAACACACCCCCCCGCAAAATCCCAACAACCTAATCCAGCGTGCTTGTTTTCCTGTGATGAGGTATCTCTGTCAATACGCATGGAGGCACCTCATTATCTTCACCTGCAGTGTGACCTGACTGCTACCTGACAGCCCCTCCCCCAAGGAGGAGGCCTGTGGTTGGCAGGGGAACGGTGCCTGGTGTGTGTGTGTGGGGGGGGGGGGGGAATGACAATTCTTCATTATCTCGCGATGACCTTGAGAAGTTCACTTCAAACTCACAAGGAAAAGGGTATGGCTTGGCTGGATTCTGTGTACTGGGAAATAGAGAACTCTCCCAGCCTGCTTATTGATCAGAGGGCTTTAAGACCACCACAGCCATCCCTGAGCCCCTCCTGAAGGGATTTTTGTTTAATCAGCTAAAATAAAGGGAAGACCCTGGGCAAGAGCTCAAGCTTAGAGCCTCATAGGTGCCAGTCCCTGAATTCAATTCCCAGGCTCCTCATGGCCCCTTGAGCACCAGTGGAGATGGTCCCTATTAGGAACAAAATCAATAAAATGGAAACACAGTTTTACTTATTTTGTTCTTGTCCCACACCAGTGGTGCTCTTGAGGTCGGTGGCACTCCCTGGCAGAGCTGGATGGCCACTCCCGGTGGTACTCACGGTCCCCACGCTGCCTGGGGCCCACCAGACCCACAAGGGCTGCTCTTGGGGACTGCTGAGGGGCAGAGGGGTGCCAGGGATCCAACCCAGGAACTGGGAGGTGAGGACTCTGCCTCTCGAGCCACATCCTTACCGTTTGACTCTTTGTATGGAAAACCATCTGGATGCTTTCCTTGGCCCATCTTCGCTCTTTGGACTCCGCTCAAACGTGGCTCTCTCTGACTTGTTCCTGAACTCCACCGTCACTTCTAGCAGTTTTTTTTCTCTCTGCTTTGTGTTTCTGCGCCACGTGTTCCTTTGTCCTCAGACCGCTGTGTTAGACAACACCGTGAGACACCTCACCCCCCACCCCCATCACCTTTGGGACACAGTCAAATCCATCATCAGATTTATCTTTTTAACAGCCCGCCCCTCCCCCCACACACAAAGTGCATAACACTGCAGATGTTTGAAGAAATAGCAGATGTTCGTAAGCTATCAGATGTTTGAAGAAATATCAGACTATTTCATTTTCGTTACTGCTGGGGATTGTTAGGTGGGTTCGTGATTGATTCTGGTGCCTCTTTTTTGCTTCTTGGAACCTCTTGTGCCTATTTCTTTTGTCTCTAGTGGAGCAAACCTGCTGGGAACCTGAAGCTTCCGGAACAGCAATTGGGTCGTCACATCTGTGAAGAAGTGCAGCTCAGCTCATGGTAGCACAGGGGCAGAGGAAACCAAGAAGCCTGGGTCCCAATCCACGCTCATCTATCCGTTTGTCACTCAGCTCTGGATATGAAGCACTACTGCGTTCAAACACGGGGTTCTGCAGAGAGTAGACAGTGCCGCAGGCAGACTCGCTCTCCCCAAGGAAAGTCAGATGGGATAGGAAAGCAGATACAAAAATATACCCGAGAGGGAGTATACCGCTGAGCGGCTCCTAACATTTGATGGTCTGGAAGGCCTTTTTCTCAGAGGCATTTCAGCTGAGGTAGGAATGATAAGAAGAAGCCATTCTTGCCAGGACCAAGGAGAAAAGCACCAGAAAGAAGAGACGGCAGAGGGACGGAGGCTGCTTCTAGCTCACTGCGTAGGGGGTCAGTCTCAGTTAAGCTAGAGGCTGAAGCCAGGCCTCCTGCATGCAAAGCATGTGCTCAGTCCCTTGGGCCATCTCTGCCGCCCCAGAAAAATCTCTTCAAGTGGAAGCAAAGGAGAGCAATGCATTGGGTGGGAAGAGATGCCAGAGTGAAGGGAATGCATGTAGGGATGCTTCGGTAAAAGAGAAATCATTTGTGATGTGGAAGAGGGCTGCAGACTATGGAGTCACTTTGAGCAGGAGGACAGGGACAGAATCCAGAATGTGGAGCAGGCATTGGCTTCTGAGAGGAACAAGGGGCCTGGAAAGGCAGAGAGGAGACACCCATGTCAGCTGCCTGTAGATTTGGTGGTAAGACGATGACAGAGAGGGACTGGAGAGATAGTACAGTGGGGAGGGTGTTTGCCTTGCATGTGACTGACCCTGGTTCGATCCTCAGCACCCCATGTTGTTCCCTGAGCACTGCTATGAGTGATATCTGAGCACAGAAGTCAGGAGTAAAACCTGAATACTGTCGGGTTGTGGCCCCTAAACAAACCAAAACATAACAGAGTAACATTTCTGTTTTCCTTGATTTTTTTTTAAATGAATAAATTGGTGGAAAGAGCATAGTCTGGGAGCCAGGTTTGGGGGAATGCTGGCTTCCTGCCTGGCTGAGTGATCTAAAGGAAGTCCTTAGATTTCAGTGAGGAATTTGCCTAGCAGATGTCTCTTACATCAGCCTCTGTGGGAAGGACAAAGAATTGTATTTCAATATAATTGAATTCCTTTGTGCTCCTATATCTTTGGTTTTATGCCTCCATGGACAGTTTTAATAAACTGCCAAAGAAGTCCAGGGCATGTGAAGCAAATGGCTGGGCTCCCTGCTTGCTCCGACACACTTGCCATCAGCATACCCCTCGGGAGCTAAACGCTTTTGAATAAAACCTGACTGAGTGCAGAGGGAAGGAGGCGCTTCCAGTGAGGCAGCAGACAGATCAATACCGGGGAGCTGATGGCTTTCTGTGCTTCGTTCAAGTCTCCAAGAAAACTAGCATCTTATTTATTATTTATAAGTTTATTATTTATTATTGACAAATAGGTCAAGTTTTATTTGTTGATTTATGGTTTATTTTGCCAAATGGGGTATTGTACTATGTCTGGAGTTCTATGTTTGGTCTGAAAACCTTCTTTTGAGTTTTGTGAAATTAGTATTTACAAGTAGGGACCTGTGGGTTCTACGAGGTGATGTTAGCAGACTGGGGAAGCTCAGCACACTGCATTGAGGGCCTGCATGGGTTCCACTCCCTGGGAGGCACAGGGTGGGCACACAAGGGGGTGTGGGGGAGAGGAGGCGGTGACCGACACCTCCAGATTCCTCTCCAAATTTTTGAGGGGATGGTGTTAAATACCCATTTCAGACTCCAATCTAGACCACCTATTTTCTTTTTTTAAAAAAGTTTATAATTATTATTATTTTTAGAGAGCCGGAGTGATAGCACAGCGGTAGGGCGTTTGCCTTGCACGCAGCCAGCCCGGCCGAGCCGGGTTCGGCTCCTCCGCCCCTCTTAGAGAGCCTGGCAAGCTACCAAGAGTATTCAATATGCCAAACACAGTAACAAGAAGTCTCACAATGGAGACGTTACTGGGCCCGCTGGAGCAAATCGATGAACAACGGGAGGACAGTGTGTGTGTTAGAGAGCTGGGACCATCCCAGTCCTCCTGACCTCAATCTGCATCCTCGACCAGGCTCCACCCACCTCTGGTCCCAAGAAGTCTGAATCCTGCTGTATCCTTCCCGCCAAACCCATGCCCGTCCTGGTCATGATGGTCACTTACAATTCACAGCAGTAACTAGGGACACGGGCTGTGTGTGTATGTGAATGTCAGAACTATAATAACTGGGTCAGAGCGATGGCACAATAGAGAGGGTGTTTGCCTTGCATCGACCCGAGTTCGATCCCCGGCATCCATATAGTCCTTCGAGCGCCACCAGGAGTAATTATGAGGGCTGAGACAGGAGTAACCCCTGGGCATTGCTGACCCAAAATCCAAAAGGAAGAAGAGCTTATATCACTAGAGAAGGATCGCAGGCTGCCGGGCAAAGGCTTCAATGAGGAGTCCCCAATCTATCCTGGCACTGCATGAGCCCTGAGTACCTAAAGGGGTGACGTATGAGCACAGAGCTGGGTACAGACCGCAGCACTTCTAAGTGTGATCCAAAAACCAATGGAAGAACCCTTACCCAATCCAACCCAACCTTAACTCAACCCTCACCCTAAAACTAACCCAACCCTGACCCTAACCCTAACCCTAACCCTAACCCAATCCTAACCTTGACCCTAACCCTAACCCAACCCAACCTAACCCTTAAACTAACACAACCCTTACCCTAGCCCAACCCTAACCCTAAAATTAACCAGCCCTAACCCTAACTCAACCCTAACCCTAACCCAACCCTAAAACTAACCCAACCCTAACCCTAACACTAACCCTAACTCAACCCTAACCCCAACCCAACCCTAAAACTAACCCAATCCTAATCCTAATACTAACCCTAACTCTAACCCATCCTAATCCTACCCTAACCCTAACCTGTAACCCCTAACCCTAAACACCTAACCCTAACCCTACCCCTAACCATATCCTCCTATCCCTAACTAACCCTAACCCCCAACCCTAGATCTAACCCTTACTCCTACCCCTATCTCTATTCTTACCCCCCAAAAGAAAAAAAATAATAAACCCTACAGCAAGTGCTGGAGAGCTTTCTTAAGGCAGGTTTGTATCTGGCAACATACATGTATAACATATATCCAGATGTAGACATTCACCGGGCTGGAGCAATAGCACAGTGGTAGGGCATTTGCTTTTCACGTGGCTGGCCCTGCCAAGCTGTGTTCGATTCCTCCGCCCCTCTTGGAGATCCTGGCAAGCTACCAAGAGTATCTTGCCCGTATGGCAAAGCCTGGCAAGCTACCCGTGACATATTCAATATGCCAAACACAGTAACAGCAAGTCTCAAAATGGAGATGTTACTGGACCCACTCAAGCAAATCCATCAACAATGGGAGGTCAGTGCTACAGTGTTATTATTTTTAGAGCACTACAAAGCTGTTCATGATTGAATTTTAGTCATACAGTATACCAACACCCATCCCTCCACTAGTGCACACCTCCCAGCACCAGTGTCCCCAGGTTCCCTTCCATCCTCCTCCATCCCCCACCCCACCTGACTATATGGCAGGCGTTTTTCTTCTCTCTCTCTCTCTCTCTCTCTCTCTCTCTCTCTCACTCTCTCTCTCTCCTCTACACTACTTCTGGGCATCATGGCCTGAAATATTGATACTGAAAGGTTATCAAGAGTATCCCTTACCTACTTTTTTTGGGGGGGGTATGCTCAGGGGTTACTCCTAGCTCTGCACTCAGGAATTGCTCCTGGCGGTACTCAGGGGACCTTATGGGATGCTGGGAATCGAACCCGGGTCGGCCGCGTGCAAGGCAAATGCTACCCACTGTGCTGTTGCTCCAGCCCCCCTTACCTACTTTTAACCTTCAGATCTTGCCCAGCGTGATCATTCCCAGCTATTATTGTCATAGCGGTCTCTTCTCTATCTTACCTCCCCTCAGCCCCACACATACTTGTTAGTTCCAACCATTTACCAGTCTTCCTAACCCCTGTTTACCCTGGCCATGGATATTATGCTTTTACTTTTATTATATATATAAATTTATATTATATTAAATATGGGCTGGAGTGATAGCACAGTGGGTAGGGAGTTTGCCTTGCACGCAGCCAACATGGCCGAACCGAGTTCGATTCCTCTGCCCCTCTCGGAGAGCCTGCAAGCTACCGAGAGTATCTCGCCCGCATGGCAAAGCCTGGCAAGCTACCCCTGACATACTGGTTATGCCAAAAACAGTAACAACGAGTCTTACAATTTGTTGTGAGATGTTACTAGTGCCTGCTCGAGCAAATCGATGAACAACGGGAGGACAGTGCTACTTATATTAAATATATATTAATATATTATAATAAATGTATATATTATATGCCACAAATGAATGCAGTCATAGACCACCTATTTTCAGGCTTTTCCCAAGAACCAATGTTTCCAAATTAATTGGTAATATGAGCTACTGGAGTCATCCTTGTATTTTATTTTTGCAAAGCTTTTGAATTGTCAGCTTTTTCTTTGACCCATAGCCCTTAACTCCAGCTACGTAACCTGGAGAACTTTCAACCATACCAATTCTTGAGCTCTATCTCCAAGGGTTCCTAGTGATAAATCTAAAGGAAGATAATAGGGGCTTCAGTGATGGGTGGAAAGCCACTAATGAAGATGTGTCCCCTAGTAAATTTTTTTAATGGAACTTTCCAGGACCAGAGAAAAATCAACTATTATGCTAACAATAGTATTTGATTTCTAGTATTTGTTTGTGTTTTATTCCCCCTCCTTTCATTATTATTGTTTCAATGACCAGGATTTCCACATGTGAGTCAGGGAGCTGGCATAGACTCAGAAGATAGCACCCTTGCTCGTGATGCTGGGATCAATCACCCAGGGCAAGGTCATCTGGATTGCACTCAGCTTGTGAGGTGGTGCTGGGGATCAAACTCTGTCTCAAGCTTGCAAGGTAGTTCACAGCCCGACTCCTAGAACACCAAAATTTTTTTGATTTGGTGTCACAAATGGAAAGTAGATAGGAGGACGAGTGGAGTCAGACAGGGAATTTAGCTTGGGAAAGAGGAATCCCCTGGACATTTACGTAACTGCTGGCAGCTTGAAATGTGTCAGGTCCACTGACTGTGTCATCCTACCAAACTCTCAGTGGTCATTGTTGCCTCCGGGCTTCCTCTGGACCTCCTGGACACACTCAGATCCTTTCCTCTTGCCTCTGCAGACCTTGGAGTGGAGAGAGACTGTGTGGCGGAGGGTGCAGCTTGGAGAGGGGCTTCAGTTTGGAACCATTCACTGTAGGATTTCTACTTTCTGTACCAGGAGAGGTCTCTAGTCACAGGGAACCACCTCTTCTACTCTCATGAGAGGATTTGACTTTTTAAAATTTTTGCAGAAGTTGTGGGCGCAGGCGGGTGGGTTGTAGCCATATCCGTCAACGCTCAGGACTTGTTCCTAGTTCAGGCATCACGGCTAGTGGTCCTTGAGGGATCCATATGGGGTCTAGGGATCGAAACCTGGTTGGCCCAATGTGCTGAACTGTCTCTCTGGCCCTTATTATGATGATTTAATATTTGTAGCTCAGTTGATGGGGTTACAATAGTAGGGTTTTTATGTTCAAAGTGACTTCACCGTCATCACCACCAAAAGACCCTCTGCCACTGCCCCTATGTCACTTCTAGCTCACCTCTGTCCCTTCACTTTCCCCCTGCTTGTGAATCTCAGCTTCGCAAGCCAAGATCTAGGGTTCGTTCTTCTTTGATAGCGTTTCAGATGAAATCGTTGATCTGCAGTAGGAAATGCAAAACACAGATTCTATTGCTATGAACTCTGCTCCTGGGACAGGAATAATAACAGTTGTGTAACAGTGTGAATATTAGACATATTTTATGACCATTTTCAAAGGAGCTGTAAAGAAGTTAAGAGCCATAGACTTTCCAAGATAAGGCTTAGAAACTTCCAAATTCCAAACAAATTTCCTGATGAACCCTAGTAACCCTCCACAGACAAGAGGGACGAGATAGCTTCTAACTCGAAATTGCATCTTGTCCTCCTAGGGCCTGCTTGGACACCAGAAGCGTTTCGTCTGTGTGTTGTTCTTACTGTCTCCCCCATCTGCCTGCTCACCACTCATTCTAGTTGGCAGAAATGGGGGGACTTCCAAATGCCATTGCTCTTGCACAAAATGATTGCCTGAGAATGGGAACTTTCATGACTCCCAGGGTTCGTTTATTTGCAGGAAGCAAATGCTCTTCCACCAAATTTCAGAGCTCACTCTTTAGGGCCGAGCATTTACCACCGATGCCTAATTGAGTGTTGTGGCTGAGAGGGTAGAGTTTGGACTGTGGAGAAAGGCAGCCTTTCTAACAGTTTCTAGTGGTCGGGTCAGAACCAGCTTTGTGGTGGGGTAGTGGGGTGTGGCTGACAGTACAGGGGGTGAAGGCACTTGCCTCACTTGCCTTGCACACGGCCAACCCTGGTTTAATTCCAGTACCACATAAGGTCTCCCAAGCACTGCTAGAAGTGATTCCACTGAGCACAGAGCCAGGAGTAAGCCCTGAGCACTGCAGGGTGTGATGTATCTCCCCTCCCCGCCCTGAAAAAAATGAAACAGCTTTGGGATTATAGGAAGACCCCAATGTGGAGATGATAGGAAAAATCAATTTTGTGCAGGCTGTGTGTGTGTACACATGCACATGTACATGTTTTTGTGTCTTTGTTTGGGGGGGAAGGGGTGGAGGAAGGAAAGGTCACTTTTTCTTCTAGAACAAGTCAAACTCAGAACTTAGTCATATACGCAAAATGGAGCTATTCCAAGATGATTTGTTATTCATAACCTTTCCTCCTACATACTTCTGGAACCATGGAGGGCCCTTTCCTAATCCCCCTTCTGCTTCTGCCCTCCCCCCTTCCAAGGGTTGCCTTGTGCTCATTTCACTGCTTTCCCTGGATACAAGGCACGGAAGAGGGGCAGAGTCCCTCGCTAGCCTTCACCTGTGTGTGGTGCCTGGGTCCTTGCTGGGCTGAACCAGACAGGCTTGGGTGGGGATCAAATAAGGAAGAAGCCTGGAAGACAGAGGAGAAGCGGCGGGGGAAGGGCAATGGACTTTCCAAGAATTAGGACAGGAGGAAGCACAGCTGTAAAATGCACCTTAGAGGCTGGGAAGATAGTACAGCAGATAAGATGCTTGCTTTGCATGTAGCTGACTCGGGTTCGATCCCCAGCACCCCAGCTGATCCCCTAGCCCTGCCAGGAGGGATCCCTGAGTGTAGTCGGAAGTAAGTTTTGGGCACCCCCAGATGTAGCCCCCCAAACAACACCACCAATAATCACGATCCTCCCGTTGTTCATCGATTTGCACGAGCGGGCCCAGTAACATCTCCATTGTGAGACTTGTTGTTACTGTGTTTGGCATATCGAATACATCATGGGGAGCTTGCCAGGCTTTGCCGTGTGGGCAAGCTACTCTCAGTAGCTTGCCGGGCTCTCCAAGAGTGGTGGAGGAATCGAACTCGGGTCGGCCATGTTGGCCGCTTGCAAGGCAAACGCCCTTCCACTTGTGCTATCGCTCCAGCCACCAATAATAATAAAAATAATAAGTAAGTAAATGCTATTTAGCACTTCAAAAGTCTAGAATGCTCTTCATCATTTATACCTACTTGATTGAGAAACCCTTTAGTGATTTGCTTATTGAGATTTGGATGAAGGAAATTTGAACCCTTTTATAAGCAATAGATTTTAAGCAACCATAGAAACAAGGGTGAATTTAAAACTTGATTCTCAAATACACCAGTTTTTTTTCCCTTTTTGGGTCACACTTGGCAATGCACAGGGGTTACTCCTGGCTCTGCACTCAGGAATTGCTCCTGGCAGTTCTGGAGGATCGTATAGGATGCTGGGAATTGAAACCAGGTTGACTGCATGCAAGACAAACGCCCTACCCATTGTGCTCTCACTCCAGCTCCGACACACCCAGGTTTTAATTTAAAACTAAATATTTGTCTCATGCTTTATGCTGGTTATGAGATCAATGACAATGATTATTGCATTTTCCATGTCCACTGAAACTGTTGCTTGTTAAGCTTTTCTTTAAACTTTAGTCATGCATTTCTGCGAAATCACACACACAATAAGTGGAAAGTTATCTCTTCTTGCTTTATTGTATTTTTTTAGGAAACATGTAGACTTTTATTTTATATAAGGCATTTGAAGCCAAAAATGTGGTCCAGTGGGAGAGTACTTGTATTGCATGTATTTGATTCCTGTCACTACAGGAGCGGGGGAGAAGTCTAATTCAAGATGAAAACCAACAACAAATTGCAGACAATCAGCTTCTCCAGAGTTCTTTCTTCTTTGTCTAGACAAGAAGTCAACACCAAATTCTATAATCTTGCTATACCATAGACTTCTCACTAACCAATGATACTGTGCTAAGAAGTTACATCTATAAAGTTTAAGTGCATCAGGCTGAGATAAAAAAAAATACTGTGGCAATGTTTATTTTTAAAATATCCAAGACTGTAGAAATAGCTCAGCCTGGAGTGCACACTTTGCATGCAGGAAGAAGGGTTCAATGCCTGCTAGGTATGCTTCCAAAACCAAAACCCAGAATAAAAATAAATAAAAACATACCAACAATACTTCTTTTTTTAGGTACTGCTTTTTTGTGTGATTAAAGATGTAATTTGTATTTAATGTAGAAAGAGGGGGGGTAAATATTGAAAAGTACAAAAGAGGGACCGAGACAATAAAATAGCTGACAGGATGCTTGCCATGCATGCAGCCCACCCAGGTTCGATCCTTGGCATCTTATATTGATGCCCCCATATGTGATCCCTGACCCAGGAATAAGCCCTGAGTAAGCCGGGTGTGCCCCCCCCTCAAAAAAAAATAAAGTAGAAATGCACAGAAGAGCCGGTTAGTCAGCAAAGAGAATCACAGCTGGCGTGTGGTGATTTCTGAGCTACAGGCAAGTCAGAAAGGCAGAGGGGTGCATATCTTTTAAAACGAATGAGAGTGTGTACAGCAGTAGGGAGACCAAGCCTGAAAGAGAGGCTGCAATTGTTTCAGAATTCACATGAGACTTTCAGATTGGAAAGGTTAAACCTGTTTTTTTTTAAATTTTTATTAGTGAAACACCATGAGGTGTTGTAGACTTACAAATTTTTGTGCTTGGATTTCAGTTATACAATGATCCAGTACCCATCCCTCCACCAGTGCCCATTCTCCATCATTTACATTTTTTTTTAATTGTTGTTAGTGAAACAGCATAAGGTACAGTTGTAGATTTACAAATTTTTGTGCTTGGGTTTCAATTGTACAATGACCAAATGCCCATCCCTCCACCAGTGCCCATTTTCCACCACCACGGGTCCCAGTATCCCTCCCAGCCCCCCAACCCCCCCCCCCCCCCCATCCCACCCTGCCTCTGTGGCAGGGTATTCCCTTTTGTTCTCTCTCTCCTTTTGGTTGTGGTTTGCAAAAGAAGCAAAAAAGGTTAAACCTGGAGCTCTCTCAGCCCTGAGCCTTTTTTGGAGAAAGCTGCAGGAGCTGGCCTTCTGCTGGGTCTCAGAGGACAGCATGGTTTTTAATGACATGGTCTTTCAGTTCTGGGGTACCAGTGGTTTGTCCGGGTTTTCCTACAGACCAGGAATCTTGGGAACTTTCTCTGCTCTATAGCTCCCATCTGACCCTGAATAAGGCGTAGATAAAAATGCTTCTGACTGGTCTTCCTTGCCCTCTTCCCCCATAACCAGGGTTCTTGGCTCTCGGCAGTCACACTTCTCTGTAATAGACCTTTTTCACTTATTCTATTTTCTCTGCTTTTGCTGCAACAGTTTTTCATGTTGCTTTCTTTCGATGTGCTATAAGAGCAGGAAATAAGGTTCTTCAAGGTTGCTTTTATAGTTCTTCATGTTAAAATAGAGAAAATGCCTCTCCTCACGGTGTTTCCAAACCCTACACCAAAGAAGTTTTCATTTGGTTGTGTCTTCCAGTCTCTCCACACAGACTCTGTAATCTTCGGCCAGTTCTGTTCATTAGTCACAAAATTTTGCTCAGTACCTGGATGGACCAAGCACCCATCTAGGGAAACAGCAATATGGAATATGAAGGAAACAGATGGAAATCTCATCTCTACTGGAGTTCTCATTCTAGGGAGACTACGTGGTTAAGCTCTCCTTCCTTCCTTCTTTCCTTCTTTCCTTCCTTCCTTCCTTCCTTCCTTCCTTCCTTCCTTCCTTCCTTCCTTTTCTTTTGTAGTGACTTGGAAATGTCATCCGGGTTCCACTGATGGCATTTTCTAGACTCTCCTTTCCTGTGTGCTTTGAGTGAGGGTGGACCCTGAGAAGAAGCATCTTGTCAGATGTGGAGGGTGGATGCAGCAGCCATTTGTCTGCTCACAATTGTCACTTCTCTGCACGCCCACCTGGCTTGTGTGAAGCAGGAACCAGGCCTACAAACAGACCTGAAACCACATACCTTTCCTTGAGCCCATGAAGAAAGCTCCCTCTACCTCATTTGTCCGCCTCTTTGCTTCTTTGCATAGTACCCCATGCCTCCAAATCACCATTCTGACCTACCTGGCATCATTTATCCTCCACTCTGCTGTGCCCTGATTTTCACTTTTAATTAGCTAATGAAACTAGGACATATCACTTATTATAAACATCCTACTTATTTATTCATTCAATAACATTTACTTTTAATTTTCTATTTTTATTGAGGTATCATTATTTATAATTGTACCAATATTAATGTTTTAGAAATACAATGTTACCACACCTGCCACCCGAGTGCTAATATCTCCCTACCGCTGTATGAAATAAGTATTTTGGAGCCAGTGAGATAACTCGAAAGGCTAGAGTATCTTCTGTGTTTGCAGGCAGCCAGGGTTCAGTTCCTGGCACCACTTGGTCTTCCTGCTTGGAGCAGCCCCTGAAAAGTGAGCCAGAACTAGCTTCCCAGCATGGACAGGGGGAGATCTAAAAACCAAACTATGCATCTGTATTAACACGATTCTTCTATGCGGAACATATCCTGTAAGGTGCTGAGTGAGAGCACTCTGGGATACAAACCAGTTTCTGCTTTCGTGAAATTTATACCTAACTAAGGAGGTCAGATCATGAAATGAAATAAAATAGGATTTAATGATGGAGCGGGGTTGTCTACAGAGCTGAAGATGACAGGAAGATGGGAACCATGTGAATAAGACAAATAAAGAGGTTGAAGAGGCTGAAGAGATAATACACGGCTAAGGCACTTGCCTCGCACATGGCCAATCAGGATTCAACTCCCAGCACCACAGATGGTCCCCTGAGAACCACCAGGGTGATCCCTGAGCACAGAGCCAGGAGTAAGCCCTGACCACTGCTGGGTAAGGCCCATCACTCCCCTTTCATCCAACTACCTGTTTTGTTATTAGAGTCGAAAGGAGAGGGACCAATTAAGGGAACAAGTTTCTTTAGTAGAGTTTATCCATTTGAAAACTACTTCCCAGAGGCCACAGTTACTAATTTGGTTGGCTTTTAGGCCACACCCAGCAGTTCTCAGGTGCCATTCTCAGCTCAGTGCTCTTCACAGGTGACAGAGCTTCACTTCTGGTGGTGCTCGGGGGCCCGTGTGGAGCTGGGGACTGAATGCAGGGTTCTTAGATGCAACACCTGCACCTGTGCCCTTCAAACCTTTCCCTGACCCCAGAGATTCCATTTCTTTATTTTACTTTATTTTATTCTAGGTACTGTAATTTACAATGCCTCCGATGACAGGATTTCATGCATAAAACATTCCAGCACCCGCCCTCCACCAGCATCTGCTTCTCTCCACCATTGTCCCCGAGACCCCTCCCTCGGATTACATTTCTTAAGAAGGATGAGTAGAGATGAGAAACCAGCCATCTGAGAGATCCCTGTTGAGGAGGAAAGAGATTCAGTGGGAGAACAGCAGGTGGTCAGTCTTATCTGTTTCTTTCCTTTTTCTGAAACTGAAAGGGAAAGATTCACTTTAAAAGAGCATCTGTTCAGAATGACTCATGAGGGGTGAGCCCAGAGAGTGCCATCAAAACCCCCTCCCAGAAGATAATAGGCAGAGAAGGATGGGACACAGGATGGAACCCAAGAGAATCAGCAACACTTACTTGGACAAGTAACCGTGTGTGTGTGTGTGTGTGTGTGTGTGTGTGTGTGTGTGGTGCCCACACTTTTTCCATGGGGTGGTCAGAGAAAGTCTGTTAGGTCAGTGCATTATGGAGAAACCAGCTGGATGCAGCTCTGCATGTCCTCGTTGTGGCCAGGCAACAATTAAACAATAATTTTCAGTATCAGTTTTATGATTTTTACATAGGCTTCTTATTCTTTTAGGGTTAACAAAAAAGCAACTTCTTGTGCATTGTGAGAATTGATTCATTGAGCCCAGTTGCTGAGCCCAGGAACTTTCCCAGGTGGGTTCAGGTTGGCTAGTTACTGGGGATATTGGTGGTGGGGAATGTGCACTGGTGGAGGGATGCATGTTTGATCATTGTGTGATTGTAACCCAAACATGAAAGCTTATAATTATCTCACAATGATTCAATAAAATTAATAAAAAAGAAAAGGAAAGAAAGCAATGCTCCCTGAGCACAGAGGCAGGAGTGTCCTGGGTGTGGACCCCCGCCCTCACCTCTCTCCACCCCTGCCTGCTGTCCCCCATTACCACCACCAAAAAAAAAGCATAAAAACCCAAAGAAAACATGGTAAGTCCCAGCTTCTTCACAGCGAGAACTTATTAGCAGGAATAAAAATGTCACAGCCTCCACTGCACAATTCATTCACTGTAGCTATTATGCATGGCCTTTACAGAAATTTGGGCATAAAGCAAATTACCTGTTATGAATCGGGTGGGAAAAAATCATAATAATTTAAGCAAAAATCTAGGGGGAAAATGTGCATGCACATAAATGCTTGACCCAAGATCACCCTATCTAATAATTCTCTCAACCAGAAAAATAAGCCACACGCTTTCCTTCCCTGAGACCTGGCTGGGTTGCTGGGTAGGAAAAACACGAAGCCTCGGCGGCAGCCTGTGCCCAAATGTGGCCCTCTCACATGGCAGCTGAGACGTGGTTCAGCCCAGTCACGGATCGTAGTTCTTGACCCAGCACTGTCTTGGACCCCAGAGGCTTGGCTTTCTTTCTTTTTTTTAAAAAAATTTTTATTAGTGAAACCCCATGAGGTACAGTTGTAGACTTACAAATTTTTGTGCTTCAATTTCAATTATACAACGATCAAATACCCATCCCTCCACCAGTGCCCGTTTTCTACCACCACGGGTCCCAGTATCCCTCCCACCCCTCATCCCCCCCCATCCTACCCTGCCTCTGTGGCAGGGCATTCCCTTTTGTTCTCTCTCTCCTTTTGTGGGTGTTGTGGTTTGCAAAAGAGGCATTGAGTGGCAATCATGTTTGGTCTATAGACTACTTTCAGCATGCTTCTCCCATCCTGGGAGGATCCTCCCAACACCCTTTATTTGGTGCTCCCTTCTCTATCTGAGCTCCCTTTTCCCCTAGAATGTGTGGCTGGCCTCCAAGCCATGGAGCAAAATTCCTGGTACTAATCTCTGCCATACTTGGGTGTTAGTTTCCTATTTTGTTACTTTATGTTCCCCAGATGAATGCAACCTTTCTATGTCTATCTCTCTCTTTCTGACTCATTTCGCTTAACATGATACTTTCCATGTAGTACCACTTGTATGTAAATTTCATGACTTTATCTTTTCTAACAGCTACATAGTACTCCATTGTGTAGATGTACCAAAGTTTCTTTAACCAGTCATCTGTTCTCGGGCACTCAGGTTTTTTCCATATTCTGGCTATTGTAAAGAGTGCTGGCAATGAACAAAAAGTGCGGATGTCACTTCGACTAAACTTTTTTGCCTCTCTGGGATATATTCCCAGGAGAGGCTTGACTTTCTGTCCCCATTCATCACAGCCTTTAAGAGCCGAGCTGTGTACAAGCCACTCAGCGTTTGGCTCTGGGCACTGCCCCGCCCCTCTGAGCCCTTGAGGGAATCCTTCCCCCTGGAGCCCAGGGCTGTCAGCCTGCAGGGGTGGGAATCGGGCATTTTCCTCTGAAAGTTAAAGTATTGTATGGAAATGTTTGAATACGAGAGGAAGTTTATATCATTTTTTTGAATTTGAGTTGTTCCTGAGAGATATCTGGGCAGAGTACTCGTTCCAAATTAAACTTCTGAGCCAAGTTCTTCCATCATTCAGGTGTGACCCTACTTGGAGAATGACAGACACATTCAAGGCACAGCCTGAGACAGTATCAGCCCATCTGTGCAGCCCCATCAGCATCCCTGGGAAAGGCTGACTTGGTAATATCATAAAGAAGCAGCAAATGTCTTAAGAGAGGAATGATTTCCCTAGTTTTTTTTTAATGTTTAATTTTTCACACAAAGTAAAATTCATTCATTTCATTTCATTTCATTTCATCATCCTGTTAATCGTCGATTGCCTCGAGCAGGCCCCAGTAACGTCTCTTTCATCCTAGCCCTGAGATTATATTCACGGCTCTTTAGGAGAATGAGACCCATCATTGTTACTGGTATTTGGCATATTTGGTACGCCATGGGGAGTTTGCCAGACTCTGCCCTGTGGGCAGGCTACATTCGATAGCCTGCAAGTTTGTCCAAAGTAGGAATGAGATAATAAGATGTCGCGCGGCCGCGAATGCGGCCACGTGGTTCCGGGATCTGGATTTTATAGTCTCTGAGTCTTGGCCGCTGATGGGATTACACGGCGCCAGGGGGCCAGGTGGTGGGTGTGACCCCCGCCTACTGGAATTTGGAGGATCTGGGTGGAAGATGCTCGACTCCAAATTGAGTAGGCTTGGAGGTCTCGGCCCCAGAACCCGCGTGGCTTTGTCCCTCTGCCAGTACCTTCATGTGTGCGGAGAGTGGTCTCAGCATGATGGTGGCTGGTCCTGGAGGTCTTCGGCTGCCGTAGCCCTGGTCGGGGCGGGGAGGAAAGCTCAACCCGCTACCCTCCAAGGGACTCCGGGAAGGAACACCCAGGCGCGGGGGCAGAGAATTTATGAATGAAAATTCATTCATAAATCCAAACATTATGCTTATTCTATATTCATGTTTTAAGAAAATTAAGACACTGGACACATAAGAACACAATATTACAGATACTGTAAGAGTAAAATATGTAAATTTACTTGTTTCCCTCATTTTGCTCTGTTCTTATTGACAATACCAAGAGGAATGATTAATAATTTGATTCACTTGTTGGATGCACTCCCTTTTCTAAATCCTTCACATAACTTCTTTTATTTACTGCCTTTGACCATCCCAAAAGGTCAGGCCAGGGCCGAAGCAATATAGTGAAACGGGTAGGGCATTTGCCTTGCATGTGGCCAACCCGGGTTCAATCCCCAGAATCCCATATGGTCCTCCAAGCACAGCCGGGAGTAATTCCTGAGTGCAGAGCCAGAAGTAACCCCTGAATATCACCGGGTGTGACCCAAAGGCAAAAAAAAAGTCAGGCCAATATTAATGTACCTCCAATCTACTAAGGATGAAATAGGCATCAAGAATAACAGAGTTGGAGATGACATTTGATCCAAAGCAGGTTATCCCTTCCTGAGGAAAGAGCCCCCAAATGCAGTGATGAAAGTCTTGCTGTTTAATAATTCTTAAAAAACAAAAATAATAAATGAAGCAAGTCTAAGGCAGCCAAGGCCTCGCTGACGGCAGCTTCCTGCTAAAGTGCAGGTGCCTGCGGGCTCAGTCGGCCACAGAGCAGACACTGTGGCTGCAGAGAAGAGCTGCCTCCACTTCCATCTCACTGTCACTGGGGAGGACAAGACACAAAGCAGAGAGACCAAATGATACTTGTGGGAAGCTCCGGAGAGGCCTGTCACCACCACCACAGAGAAAGGGAAGGAAAGAAAAGAAAGCAAAAACAGCCAAACAAAAAGGACCAATGAGTGAGAGTGAGAAAACCATCAGGAGATGATAAAGAAAAACTAAATCGGGCTGGAGTGATAGAACAGCAGGGAGGGCGTTTGCCTTGTGACGCGGGTTCGATTTCCAGCATACCATATGGTCCCTCGAGCACCACCAAGAGTGATTCCTGAGTGCAGAGCCAGGAGGAAACCCAGAGCATCGCCAGGTGTGACCCAAAAAGAAAAAGAAAAGAAAAGAAAAGAACACACTTATCAAACACCTTGGAATCAAACTGCTGAAAAATGAAAGCTATAGAGAAAATGCTCTTCCCAGACGGGAGTATAAAATGAGGCTCCCAGAATCAGGCCACTGTACTCCACTCCAGGCTGTGGGGCGGGTAAGAGCCCACCCCACCCCAAGGGACCCAGCTCCGGCAGCCGACCTCCACTACCCAACCACTGCCACACTTTGCGGCCGCGTGACACATTATAAGACACTTCCTACACATCTTTCACAATTACTACACCATATATGATGGGGTTCAGACAGTAGGCAAAAAATCATAGAGAAAAATACATAAGTATATGCCTCTCAGAGAGCCCGGCAAGCTACCGAGTGTATCCCACCCACACAAGCAGAGCCTGGCAAGCTCCCCGTGGCATATTCTATATGCCAAATGCAGTAATGACAACAGGTCTCATTCCCCTGACCCTGAAAGAGACTCCAGTCATTGGGAAAAGACGAGTAAGAAGAGGTTGCTAAAATCTCAGGGCTGGGACGAATAGAGACATTACTGGCACTCGGTCGAGTAATTTGACGATCAATGGGATGACAGTGATATAGTGACAGAGAAAAGCGTACAGGATACCAAAGAAAAGAAACACACAATCAATAAACAGAACCAATACAGAAGTGGCATCAGGAACTACAAAAGCAGAGGACAACCAAGCAATATGTTTGCAATTCTTGTTACAGTGTTTGGGGACATCATACCGCAGTGCTCATACACAGAGTGCTCTTTGGGTTGTACACTGGGTTCCATTGCTTGTGTATATTTGATGGAGGGGATCACAGTAGCTGAGCTACCGGGATTAAATCTGTGCATGCAAGGTAAGTGTTTTATCTCTGCGTTATTTCCCTGGGGCCCCAGAAGGAATATCTTCATTCATTATTGCTAGTATTTATTTGGGGAGGACTCCCAAAGCAGTGCTCAGAGAGTCTGGAGGGCACTTTGGTGATTCTTGGCCAACTGGGCCTGGGGGCCGAAAGCAAAGACACAGGATTCCGTGAGGCTGGGACCCTGTGATGCCTGGGACTGCCAGGGCTTTGTGGTGCCAGAGATTGAGCCAGCACCTTACATGGGGCCTGACCCCATCCTACTATCACTTGACATCTGTATTTAGTATTTTTGCTAAGGGGTCACTTCCAGTAGAGCCCCATTGGCGCTCTGGCTGGGTAGTGGTGTTCCCACCGGGGCCAGAACCCAATGTTGGAGCAGGGATGGGGTTCAAGCTCTTGCACACACTAGCCATATGCTCGACCACTGGTGCTATCTTTGAAGAAACATCTTTCAAGTGCTTTTTGGGGGTGCCAGGTGGGGTTGGGGGACAACAACCTAGAAGTGTTCAGGAGTGACCGACCCATGGTGGTGCTTAGGGAACCATGTGGTACCAGGAATTCAAACCAGAATTGGCCACAAACTAAGAATGTGTTCTAATGCCTATGATATTTCTCTAGCCCAGATTGTTTTATTGCTCAAAAATTCTGTTTACTGAAATTTATTTGCCTAGTGATGTTGGTCACTTAAAGTTAAATTTATCAGCTTCATTTTTTAATTATTATTTTCCCTCCTTTTCCCATCTTCTTTTACATTGAGTAATTTTAATGATTCCACTATTTTCCCTTGTATTGCCTGTTTTATTGAAAACTAGAGTAAGTATAAGTGATTTAAACATTTTAATCAAAATGCAAAGGTTATCATATAGTATTTAACAAGTAAAAATATGCTATCTACAAAAATATTTCTCCAAATATAAAGGTATAGATGATTTAAAATAGAATAGAAATAGATATATTGTCTGCACTGTCCTCCCGTTGTTCACCGATTTGCTCGAGCAGGCACCAGTAATGTCTCCATTGTTGTTATTGTTTTTGGCATATTGAATACGCCCCACCCCCGCAGCACTGCCAAGAGTAATTCCTGAGTGCAGAGCCTGGAGTAACTCCTGTGGCCCCAACAATAAACAAAGTAGGAAGTTCATTGTTTGGGGCTATGGTACTTTATTTTTGTGTTATTCAGGAATATGAATTTTATTAATTTATTTTTTATTTCAAAATATTTTTTTATTGAATCACGTGAGATACATGGTTACATAGTTGTTGGTGATTGGGCTTCAGTCATATAAAAATGTTCCAGTACCCTTCCCTTCACCCACGTACATTTCCCAAGACCAATAGGACATGGATTTTAAAGTGCATTAGTATACTCATGGGCTGGAGCGATAGCACAGCGGTAGGATGTTTGCCTTGCAAGCCGCTGGCCCGGCTGAGCCAGGTTCGATTCCTCTGTCCCGCACAGCAAAGCCTGGCGATTCCTCCGCCCCGAACAGCAAAGCCTGGCAAGCTCCCCGTGACGTATTCGATATGCCAAACACAGTAAGAAGTCTCACAATGGAGACGTTACTGGGCCCGCTCGAGCAAAACAATGGGAGGACAGTGCCACAATGCAGTGCAGAATATGCCACGGGGAACTTGCAAGGCTCTGCCATGCAGGCGGGGTTGTTACTATTTTTGGCATATTGAATATGCCATGGGGAACTTGCAAGGCTCTGCCATGCAGGTGGGATACACTCAGTAGCTTGCCGGGCTCTCTGAGAGGGACGGAGGAATTGAACCCGGGTTGGCCGGATGCAAGGCAGATGCCCTACCTGCTGTGCTATCACTCCAGCCCATATATATTGTACTAACAATTATTAAAACTTCTTTATCATTTAGATATCAGTTCTTCCCAATCTGATCTGTAAATCCAACATATTTAATTGTTAAAATTGATAGGAAATTTTAAAAAATGTATGTGAAATTGCAAAGATTCGAGAACAATTGAAAACAACTTTGAAAATAAAAACTAAGTTAGAGAGCCCGTTATCAATTTCTGCATTTATTAGAGGACTGTGAAAATCAAGACAAGAGGGTCAGGAGAGATGGAACAGTGGGGAAGGCACTTGCCTGCTTTTTCTAGCTGGGCTTAGTTTCCCCACCATCTGTGGTCTCGCCATACCCTCCAGGAGTGATCCCTGAGCCAGGAACAGCTCTGAGCTCCACTAGGTATGACCCCAAAACAAATTAAAAAAAGAGGGCATAATAGTAGAATAAAAGTACAACTCATAGATCAACAAAAAAATGGAGTCCTGAAACAGCCATATGCTTGGAGGGCTGATTTTTATTTTAAAGGTAATTTAATGGGGACTGGAGCGATTGTACAGTGGGTATGATGTTTGCCTTATACATGGCTGACCTGGGTTTGATCCTTGGCATCCTGTATGGTTCCCTGAGCATCACTAGGAGTAAGTCCTGAGTGCAGAGCCAGGAGTAACCCCTGGGCATTGCTGAATGTGACCCAAAAAGCCAAAAAAAAAAAGGGATAATTTAATGCGGGAAAGGGCAGTCCCTTTAACAGATAATGCTAGAGCAACTTGATATCTGATTGGGAATAAAAAAGAAACTTCACCTTTACCTTATACCAATATATAAAAAAAACACTGGAAGTGGGTCATATGCACAAGAGCTGAAAGTTGAAAAATTCTAGGAGAAAATCTAGGCCAAAATATTTGTGAATTAGTGAGTTAGGCAAAAATTTCTTAGGACACAAAACACATGAACTATAAAAAAGGAATTACAGATTGGACTTCCTTTTTTTAATATTTTTTAAAATTTTTGGGTCACATCCAGCGATGTTCAGGGGTTACTCCTGGCTCATGCACTCAGAAATCATTCCTGGCGGTGCTTGGGGGACCATATGGGATGCTGGGAATTGAACCTGTGTTGGCCATGTTGGCTGCGTGCAAGGCAAACGCCCTACCCACTGTGCTATCGCTCCAGCCCCTGGACTTGTTTAAATTAAAAAATAATTGCTCTTCAAAAGACTATGAAGAAAATTAAAGGACAAATCATAGCATGGAAGATATTTGCAAATATAGCTAATCCAAATATTGTATTATAAATAACAAAAACCTTTGCAATGGAATCAGAAGAAGATAAACAACTCAAATAAATTGGCAGAGATTTAACACTTCATCAAAGAAGATATGAGTGACTAATTAATACATAAAAAATACTCTCAACATCATTAGTTGGAAAATACAAACAAAAAAACTGCAATGAGGTTGGAATGCAAAATAGTACAGCTGCTTTGCAAAGCTCTGTGGCAATTACTTGTTGGCTGTTTGGGGGCCACACCCTACTGTGCTGAGGAGCTACTCCTGACTTTGTGCTCAGGGGTCACTGAGAGAGCATGTGGTGCTAGGATAGATCCAGGGCTGGCTCTATGCAAATCAAGCACCTTAACTCTTTTGACAGTTTCTAATAAAATTAATCAGGCACATACATGACCAAGCATTTCCACTCCTCGATATTTCATCCAAGAGAGAGAGAGAAAAAAAACATGTCCACATAAAGACCTGTTTGATATGTCCATTATTCCGGAGGGAAACTGGGGACATTGGTGATAGGAAATGTACACTGGTGAAGGGACAGGTATTGGAACATTGTGTGACTAAAATCAATCATGAACAACTTTGTAACTGTATATCTCAAGGTGATTCAACTTTAAAAAGTGGGGGGATGAAATGTCCATTTTGGCTTTATCCATATTGACCCAAAATTGAAACAACCTTAATATTCATCAGGGGGTAAGTAAATATGTAATGAATACTATACAATACAAAGATTTTGTATATTGAATTAATATATCTCACTTAAGTGTCTCTGTTTCTTTGCTTGCTTATTTCTTCTCTGGAGAAGTGCATGTTCTCTCTTCAACGTGTACATCTCTCTTTCTCTGCCCTCACATTATTCTAAGGAAGTTTTAATTAAAAAAACTATTAAAAAATCACCACCAACAACAAGATGAGGCTTGCCTTTTTTGCCAAAATGCCACCAAAAGTCAAGAGAAAAGTTCTTGACCCTCCCAAAGCTGAAGTCAAAGGCAGATATTTGAAAGCAAAGACAGCAGTGATAATGGGTGTCCATTGCTACACAGACAGACAGACAGACACACACACACACACACACACCAGAGGGTGACACATCTTTCTCTCCCCTTTCATACACACACACACACGCACACACACACACGCGCGCACACAAGATCTGCTTTTTACCTACCTCCCCAAGGCCCAAAATGCTACAGCTGATAAGGCCACCCAGACTTTCTCAGAAGACCATCCCCAGGAGAAACCAGCTTGACCACGACACCATCAAGTCCCCTCTGAGCACTGAATCAGCCTTGAAGCCAGAAGACAAACGTGCTTATGTTCACTCTGCATGTCAAGGCTAGCAAGGGCCAGATTAAACAGGTAGGAAGAAGCTGGATGACATGGTGTGGCCAAGGCGAGCACCCTGATTAGCCCTGGTGGACAGAAGAAGGCGTGTGTCCAGCCGGCTCCCGAGTATAATGCCTTGGCTGTTGCCAATAAAACTGATGATCTAAACAGCCTAGATGGCTAATTCTAAATACATTTTTTTCACCATACATTTGGAAAAAAAACATAATTGGATGAGTCTCAAACATTATGTCAAGTGAAAGAAGCCAAGCACAAATATATTGCATCACAACATTTATCTGACATGCCAGGAGGAGCAAAATGAGAGTGATGAGGAGTGATTCAGGGGTTGCCATATGCAGAGAAGGGACCAGGAGGGGGATAGAAGAGCTGACTTGGGATGCTGGTGGCCTCCATAGAGAATGTGATTGTCAAGACACATGGAACTGTCCCTTTGGAATTAGTGGGTTTTATTTCATGTGAGGAGGGAAGGGGAGGGTTGAGCTTTCCTCCCCGCCCTGACCAGGGCCCCAGCAGCCGAAGACCTCCAGGACTAGCCACCACCATGCTGAGACCACTCTCCGCACACCTGAAGGTACCGGCAGAGGAACAAAGGCAAGTGGATCCCGCCCGGGGCTGAAATCTCCAAGCCTACTCGGATCAGGGCTGAGTATCCTCCACCCAGATCCTCCAAATTCTAGTAGGCGGGGGTCACACCCACCAACTGGCCCCCTGGCGCCGTGTAATCCCATCAGCAGCCAAGACTCTGAGACTATAAAAACCAGCTCCCAGAACCGCACTGCCGCATTCGTGGCTGCGCAACATCTTATTATGACATCTCATTTCTACTTTGATAAACTGGCAGGCTACCGAATGTAGCCTGCCCACATGGCAGAGTCTGGCAAACTCCCCATGGCGTACCCAATATGCCAAATACCAGTAACAATGATGGGTCTCATTCTCCTAAAGAGCCTTGAATATAACCTCAGGGCCAGGATGAAGGAGACGTTACTGGGGCCTGCTCGAGGCAATCGACGAATAACAGGATGATTTGTGATTGTGTGATTTGTGATTTCATGTGAATCAGCAAGCAATAGATCTGCATAAAATAATACTCTTGGGAAAAAAAGATGAGGCCGATAGGGGGAGCTGAGACGGAGGTGGTGGATGAGGAGAGGCAAGCAGAAAAAATGTGAGAGCAAGCAGAGAGAGCCAGAAAGGAAGGAGAAAGACTGAAGAGGGGCTGGAGAGATAGTGCAATAGGCAGATGCTTGTCTTGCTGGTGGCTGACCTGGGTCCAACCACATACGGAAGCGTGAGCCTTGTCAGGAGAGATCCCGGAGTGCAGAGCCAGGAGTAAACTTTGAGTACAGCCGGGTATGCCCCCCCCTCAAACAAAAACAAAACAAAAAGACTAAACAAGTCGAAGAGAGGGGACTGTAAACCTGGGAGCATCCTGGTGGTACCTATGAGACAGGCTGGGAGAAAAACAGAAGGAAAAGGTTGAGAAAGGAAGAGACTCTAACGATGAGATGAACAGTGCTAGAATGGTATTCATCATTGTTAACTTTGAGGATATCAGCACTGAAAAAAAATGCTGTGTTAGGGGCCAAAGAGATAGGACAGTGAGTAGGGAACTTGCCTTGCATGTGGCCACCCTGGGTTCGATCCCTGGTATCCCATATGGTGCCCAGAACGTCCCATATGGAGTGATTTTTGAGTGCAGAGCCAGGAGGGACCTCTGAGCATTACTGGGTGTGGCTCCCAAACAAAAAATCAAACAAATGTTGTGTTATGTTTCATTGTTTAACTTTTTATGACCCTGCAGCAATGCTCCAGGTGTACTCCAGCCCTCTGAGCCTGCTCCCAGCTCCTGCTCTGTTCAAGTTTCACACCCACTCAGCCCTCCAGTCAAATGCTCAAGGCTAGTTTGATTTCCCCAGACCTTAATCACTAATAGTCTGATAACCCCTGTTGAGCACAAACATTATTAATAGTAAAAAGTTGACTGACACACACTCTGTGAACACCCTATACACTGTATTTTTACAATAAAGTCGGAGAAAAGGAAAAAAATGTTACCATGAAATCTTTAGGGTCAGTGAGAAATGTAGCAGACGGGATACTTGTCTTGTATGTCTCCTCACCCTTATTGCCTCCTGAACCCCAACAGGAGTGAACCTTGAGCGCAAAATCAAAAGTAAGTACTGAGCACAGCTGGGTATGCCCCGCCACCCCCCACCCCTTTGATAATAAAGAAGTAAAGAGAGAAGAAGAGAAAAAGAGGGGCTGAAGAGATGGTGCAACTCGTAGGACACTTGCCTTGTATAAGGCTGATTTGTTCCCCAGCTTTCCATATGGACCCCCAAGCACAGCCAGGGGTTCAAAGCCAGCACTAAAACCTGAGCATCACCAGGTGGGACCCCAAAAAGCAAAAACTACAACAAAAAACTACAGTAAAAAGAAGAAATGTAGCTATGACTGCACTGTATTTATTGATGTAATGAGTTTGTATTATTTGTTTCTAAGAAAGTTCTCTGATTCGAGCAGGCTTGGAGATCTCAGCCCCAGGACCTGCATGCCTGTGTTCCTCTGCCGGTACTTTCATGCATGTGGAGAGTGGTCTCAGCATGATTGTGGCTGGTTCTGGAGGGCTTCGGCTGCCGGGGTTCTGCTTGGGGCAGGAAGGGAAACTCATCCCGCCCCCTCCAAGGGGCACTGGCGAGGACAGCAGGCGCGGGGGCAGGAGACTCTGCCATCCTCCACCCAGATCCTCCATCTTCCGGTAGGCAAGGGTCACACCCACCAACTGCCCCTGGCGCCGTGTAATCCCATCAACAGCCAAGACCCAGAGACTATAAAACACAGCTTCCGGCTGGGTTTTATAGTCTTATTATCTTATATCTTATTATCTCATTCTTACTTTGGACAAACTGGCAGGCTACCGAATGTAACCTGCCCACACGGCAGAGTCTGGCAAACTCCCCAAGGCATGCACAATATGCCAAATACCAGTAACAACGATAGGTCTCATTCTCCTAACTCTGAAAGAGCCTTGAATATGGCACTTTAAAATATCAGGACTAGGATGAAGGAGACGTTACTGGGACCTGCTCGAGGCAATCGACGAACAACAGGATAAAGAGAAAGTTCTCCTGTCCGTGGATAATCACATCTACATTTGGCCCCGCCTGTCCAAGGACTAAATGAAGATGTGACTATCAGGTCCCCATGTAGGAAGAATCTGGTTATCAAGCAAAGATCTGACACCAGGAAAAACTCCTTCCCCCAGAGCTTCGAGAATCAGCTCTTTCTAATGCAGGGCAGATTGGGAGCTCAATAGTAGGAAGAGTGTGTTTGTGCGCGCGCGTGTGTGTGTGTGTGTGTGTGTGTGTGTGTGTGTGTGTGTGTGTGTGCCTGCATGTTGGGGAGGGATGTGGTGGGTGGCCTCAGAGTTAACACTTGTGATTCAGGAATGAGTTGAATGAGCCTCCGGCTCCCAGCATTTCTCCAGCTTCCCAATGTGGGGCTCACACCAAACACCTCTGCGCCTGTCCCCTTAACCTATTTGAAGGCTGTGGCCACTTGTCCTTTTGAATTATCTCTCTTCCAGAAGAAATATTTCTAATTCCTTTAATTTTCCTCCTGTGAGATTATTCCTGGGCCCTCTGAACCCTGATCTTTCTTTCTCTCTTTTCTTTTTTTTTTAACTTTTTTATTAAATCACTGTGAAATAGAACCTTACAAAGCTGTTCATGATTGGATTTCAGTCATACAGTGTTCCAACACCCATCCCTCCACCAGTGTATATTACCCAGCACCAGTGTCTGAGCTTTCTTATCCCAGCCCTACTGCCCTTGGATGGTTTGTAAGAGGTACCCTAGGGATGTGGTGCCACCTTGCGGCAGCTTTGTGACACGGATCCCACTGCTTTTATTAATGCAGCCCAAGTTTGACCTGCTCCCCACCCTTGAGTATGAAGAGTTTTTTCTTTTTTTCTTTAGATGGTAAGGTAAGGTAAAAGGCCCTCCCGTTGATCGTCGATTTGCTCGAGTGGGCCCAGTAATGTCTCCATTGGAGACTTTGTTGTTACTGTGTCTGGCATATTTCTTTAGATGATGTCAAAAAAAAAAAAATCCCAGGACCTCACACAGGCAAGGCAAGTACTCTAGCACTGAGTCACAGTCCCGATCACTTGTGAACTGTGGAATATATTAGGCATATGATACACTTTGAATAAAATCATTACTGAATGACTGTTGGCAACATAATAAGATGCCACATTTGCTTCCCTTGAGTTTGTCATAAATTTTACATTTATCTTTTGAATGAAAGTATTGATATGGCCAAATATCTCAATCAGTAAATAAAAGACAACACTGTGTTTTATGTTTTAAATAGCACAGCAGGTAGGGCGTCTGCCTTGCACGTGGCCAACCCAGGTTCAATTCCTCCGCCCTTCTCGGAGAGCCCAGCAAGCTACCGAGAGTATCCCGCCTTCACGGCAGAGCCTGGCAAGCTCCCTGTAGCATATTCAATATGCCAAAAACAGTAACAACAAGTCTCACAATGGAGACGTTACTGGTGCTCGCTTGAGCAAATCAATGAACCACGGGAGGACAGTACTACAGTGCTAGGGAAATGGGCACCGGTGGAGGGATGGGTATTTGATCATTGTATAATTGAAACCCAAGCACAAAAATTTGTAAGTCTACAACTGTACCTCATGGTGTCTCACTAATAAAAATTAAAATTAAAAAAAAAAGTGACAGTGTGGGGGCTGGAGCAATAGCACAGCGGGTAGGGCGTTTGCCTTCCACGTGGCAGATCCGGGTTCAATTCCCAGCATCCCATATGGTCCCCCGAGCACTGCCAAGAGTGATACCTGAGTGCAGAGCCAGGAGTAACTCCTGAGCATCACTGGGTCTGACCCAAAAAGCAAAAACAACAACAACAACAACAACAACAACAAAGTGACAGTGCGGCCCCCAAACAATAAATAAAGTAATTAAAAGTGGGGTGGAGGAAGATGAGGGAGGGGCCGGGGAGCTGATGTTCTGAGCAGGGTAGACCTGGGATGATGGAAAAACAATCATTTCAGGGAGTCACGATCTTTTTTGCAGCCACAGGCTATAGGGCCTGGGGCATGTTTAGTCAATTGAAGAAATCTTGCTTATCTCTAGCACCAAGGAAAATGCATAAAGACCTCAGAAACACTTGTGCTTTATTTCCCTCCGCTTTAGAGAAGATTTTCAAAGTCAAGAAGAGCTGAACATCCATGGGTCCTCACAGCCTCCTTTCCTTTAATGGCACATTCCAGCTTTTCAGGGCAAGGAGGTCAAATACTCTGGGGCAGGCACTTTTGGGGGGAAATGTTGGCATCAGAAGGACAGGAAAGAAAGAACATGCTAGTGCGTGTGCCTGGCTACCCCCCAGAAATGCTGGAGAAGGGTCATTCCTCACTCATATAAATAATGCTGTGATGAATATGGAAGTGTGTTTTGTTTGTTTATGTGTGGTTCGGTATTTTTGTCAGGAGCTGCTCTGGGCAGGACTTAGGGGACCATATGGGGTGCTGGGAATTGAATCTGGGTCAGTGAGAGCAAGGCAAGTGACCTATCTCGCCAGCCCCAAATCCCTAAATTCCTTTTTTTTTTTTTTAAATTAAACTTATGAGCCAGAGCAATAGTACAGCGAGTAGTACATTTGTCTTGCATGCTGCTGACTGGGTTCAATTCCCAGCATCCCATATCGTTCCCCAAGCATTGCCAGGAGTCATTCCTGAATGCAGAGCCAGGAGTAACCCCTGAGCATCACTGACTGTGGTCCCAAAACAAAACAACAACAACAATAATATTAAACAGATGCCTCTAAACGATTATTATGGTGTTTCAAAATGTCAATTTGATGACTCTGTGTTTCAGAAAACCAGAAGGCAGGCACTTACTTCAATCGGGCAGTGGGGTCAGAAAGTGGATTTGATTGGTAGGACACACCCCGAATCACCATCACAGGCCTGTGTCCAGCTTGGGGTGGGGACACTCATCTAGGATAAGAGCCAAGGTTCCTGGCCTCAGGACGTTTCTGCTCTCACAGCAGAGAGTGCAGCCCCAGCTGACTGGGTATTTCGCATTACGGGGAAGTGCGGGTTCCCTTGGCCAGGACTGCAAGGACATCTGCACCATCTGACCGTGGCTCACGTCACTCCCAGCAGAAGACCCTCGGCAGGTACATGGACCTGCCAAGCAATCTTGGGGTTGGAGTGGCACATGGTCTCTGGTCTGTCCTCCAAGTGGAGACAGTCTGGGATGTGCTCCATAGGGACACACGGGCTGCTGTCATTTGGAGGGAAAGGGGCCGGGGTACCAAGATGTTAGTCGGGGGCCCAGGGACCAATGGTGGGCGGCTTCTCTGGGCAGTTGGCTAAGGTCTACGTGTAGGTCCCAGCTGAGCTGGAAGGTTTTCGGGCCGGGCTGCTTGCTCGTCAGCTCTGTGTCTCTCTGTGGACAGTACAAACTCTCTGAGTGCCAATGGTCAGCGGCACAGGAATGTCACCTGGCACCTAGCCCAGCTGTCTGGGAACTTCAGAGGCTAATCAGCCTCCCCCGCTCCAGCTTATAGTTGGAGCGAAACCAGCCAGAAAGCTGTCTGGAGGCTGTCCTGCGCTCTGCACAGAAAACGAGGCCTCCGGGCGCAGAGCTGGGCTGAGAAGACAAGGAAAGAAGGGGGAGCCCAGGGCAAGGGTTTCTGATGCGATGGCAGCCAACCCTCTCTGGCCCTCTGCCACCACATGGAGCTTTTTTTTTTTCAGAGAATTATTTGCAGAGAATAATTTGACAGTTAAACATGGGTGGGACCCCTCTGCATGGGGTGCACCTTATAACACACACACACACACACACACACACACACAAGATAACATTGGTTTGTGCTTTCTCCTCTTGTCACAAGAAGTTTAGGTTTACTGAGCAATACCCATCACAGTGAAGCACTGTGAAGCACTCCTGAAGCACCTCCATTCCTCTGTGTTTATTGGAATGTAGCTCTAAACATTTTAGGATTACATTGGTATGTCCTGTTTCCCCTGCCACAGGGAGGGTAGGTTTATCACAGTGCTCCTGAGGCACTTCCATTCCTCTGTGTTTATCTGTGAACTCTTCTCTGTTCTCTTCCCCAACTGGTCTATCACCTTTTTCTCCTAATCAGACTCTATTAACTTGTAAGGTCAGATTCCTCAGAAATCTATGATTTTATATTTGTGAATAAAATGTTGCTTTTTCTCCTTCTCTTATGTCCTTTTGCATAGTTTACTTTAAAGCAGTGCCCTTTTTGTATAGACACAGGAAGACAGTTAATATTATGCTTTTTGTAACTTGAGAGTTAATTGACTCTGAATAATATTCCTTCCCAGACATCTGCTTCCTTGACTTAAGCCTCGGTTGCCCTTAGTTCCTATAACCCCCAAAGCAGGGTCCCAGCGAGGGATTAGATGGACCCAAGGCAAGCAGTGACCTACCCTGGCATCGAAATGGGCTAGGCCAAAGCGCCACAATACTTAACTATAAATTAAGGGCATGGTCATGGACAAATTCTGTCATGAACCAAAGAGTTACAACTGGACAAGGACCCTGCTAGGGTTAGGAAAGATTAATCTGGCCTGAGCACTGTAGTCAGACCTATAGCGAGATGGCCCCAGGAGAGCAATCCTATAAGAGTAATGTATCTCTTACTGTATCCGTACAAAATGACTAACATTATGAATATTTATATGTTTGTTGGACTGAGGAGAGAAGAAACACACTTATATTTTGCCCTTAGGCCAGTCATCCTACTATATGAGAAACTGTCCTAGAAGAAGCTTCCCTTGAGAGAGGGACCATACATCTGCTGATTCTATGAAAACACCTATGTGTAATTGTTACCCCAACACCTCATGATTTGAGATTTAACGAAGGCTGTAAGAGTGAACAGGGGGAGGGAGAAGCCGGAAGGAGAAGTATGAAGGAACAGGATCCAAGAGGAGGAGGAGGGGGACCTGGGAAGGGGAAGATCCAGAGGAGAACCAGAGGTGAATGGAGATGAGATTGGAATAAACTGCAACTGGCAACTGATAACAACCAGCCTGGCCCTTGTTCCCTCCTTCATCCGCCCATTGCCATCAGCCACCCCAGGGTGGGGGAAGCGGCGGAGACCACTGAACGCAGGCAGAGAGAGAGAGAGAGAGAGAGAGCGAGAGAGAGAGAGAGAGCCGCCAAGACCCTTTGTACTTATTTTTTGATTACACACACAAACACATCTCTTTCTCTCTCTCTCTCTCTCTCTCTCTCTCTCTCTCTCTCTCTCTCTCTCTCTCTCTCTCCAACCACACGGCTTCTGTGAGGCGTGAAAGTCCCATCCATGTGGAAACAATTTCTCTCCTGTATGCTCCTCCTTGGTCCTGTCACCCAGACGCACTTCAGATCCCCAAATCTGGACGGCTCAAAGACCCCAGCATCCTCCTCACCTGGGAAGGGTTGGGCATAGGCTGAGGACTAAGGAAAGGGGCTCTTCTCTCTTCTGCTCTCTGCTCACCCAGTCCTGCCTCGCCTTCCTCAGACGCTCTCTCCAGCGCCCCCCAGCAGGAAGGAGGACATGCTGGAGGTGGGCACAGAGCTGCCGCTTCTGCCAGGGGCTAGTTTTCCTATCAACCGTGGTGCTATTGTAGCAGAATGGGGACTTGGCCCCTCTTCACCTTACTATACATTGGAAAAGACCAGATTCTAGCATCAGTTCTTGCAAGAGATGCAGTTCCCATCTGCCAAGACCCCAGGAATCTGTCCCGAGGGTCCTTCCTTCCAAGAGCATCAGCTTCATGGTCCTGCAATGACCAGAAGAATTGCCTGAAGATAGTGACTTTTGGGGTCACACCATCTTCATTCTTTGAGGTAGACAAATCCAAATTTTTTCTTTCATCATCACACTGTCTCTGTCCTACTGTTCTTCATCGATTTTGCTCGAGCGGACACAGTAACATTTTGAGACTTGTTGTTACTGTGTTTAGCATATCGAATACATCATGGGTAGCTTGCCAGGCTTTGCCATGTGGGCAAGATACTCTCGGTAGCTTGCCGGGCTCTCTGAGAGGGGTGGAGGAATCAAACCCAGGTTGGCCATGTTGGCTGCTTGCAAGGCAAACACCCTACCTGCTATGCTGTTGCTCCAGCCCAGTAAAGTGAAATATGTTTCTGATGAAGACAGTTTAGATTGCCTTGGGCTGGAGAGATAGCAGAGCCATAAGGTGCTAGCCTTGCGTGCAGCAGACCCAAGTTTGATCCCATAGGATTTCCTGAACCCCACCAGGAGTGATCGCTGAGTGCAGAGCCAGGAGTAATCCCTACGCACAGGCAGAAATAGTGGCCCCACACTGCCTCAGAGCTTATTGGAAAGCCAGGTATGAGCCAGCAGTGATGAAGCAACTGCAGTCTCATGGGAAGGGGGGCGGTACCGGCTCCTCTTTCATGCCCTACCAAGGTCATGAGTTGCCCCCCACGAGCGGCTCTCCAGCACAGCCATAACACCAGACGCACAGAAACCAATCTCATAGTTATCTTGCTCTTTGCAGAAATCCAAAATCGTGAGGCCACTATTGCAGCCATGCAAGATTATATGATTCTCATAACCAGCTATAGAAAACAAAGTATTTCACAATGCCTTTTCAGCAATTCTGATTGTTGGGGGGTAAACTCTAAACAATAATGGTGCATCTTTTGTCGAAATAATGAATAATGTAATCAATATAGAGAATAGTTAAGTGGAAATCATCTGCCTCACAGGCATTGGGAGGGGTGGGAGGTAGGTATATTGGGGTTCTTGGTGGTGAAACATGAGTACTGATGAAGGGAAAGGTGTTTGATCATTGTGTGACCGAGACTTTAACCTGAAATCTTAGTAACTTTTCCCACAGTGATTCAATAAATAAATATAAGAAGAAAAAATAATAGATAAATAAAATTATGAAAAAAAAGTAAAGTGGAGTTCATGCCCAATTTAATCAGCTAATCAGTGGCTGAATAAATAGCAGTACTCCTACATAAAAAGGGGCAAAAAAAAGAAATAGTGGCCCTTCCCAGCTCCCTCCCCACCCCCAAAGAGCACTATAACCAGATGGTTCAGTTAAGTTTTGTGTAAAAGATAAAATCTGTCTCTTGAGCCTCTGTTGTCTATGGCTGATTTCCAGTGAGCAGAAGCTAAATGGCATTTAGTGTGTTTCCTTCAGGCTAATTGAGTCTCCAGGAAGAAAAAGCCATTAGTGATCCTGAATGCTGATATCTGGAGAAATTTCCCTTCTACAAAGAGATTTTCACGTTTTCACCTGGGTCTCAGCAGAAATAGTTTCCTTGAGCCTGAAAGAAGAAGGCAGGCACTTTCCAAAGCTCATTGAGCCCAGTGGTGCTGCCTGCCCACGCTACCAGCCAGTAGATGTGGGTGGGTGGGGGACCACTATTTCTGCTAAGAGTCCTTTGTTTCTTGATTCCAGGGAAACTGAACTGCAAGTTGCCTTCCTTGGGTCTTTTCTTCTCAGTGGAGTTTTCTGGACCACTTGAGGTGCTCTTCCCTGTTTGGAGGGCAGTGTGCTGCTAGGATAGGGAATGTGTGGGAGGGTGGAGGGGGTCTGAGTTCCTCTGCCTGGTGCTGGTAGAGACTTGAACTGATAGCACGTTTCTGAAAACTGCACTGCCAACAGATGGACCTTTCCTTTGGAACAGTGGTTCTCAGCCAGGAACAGCCCCTAAGAGTAAGCTGGGGTTGTCTTGCAGATGTTGAGACAGCTAGGCCACTCTCAGACCTTACATCATAATCTCAGAGAGGGTCCGAAGCATCTGCATTTGCTTTTTTGGTGGTTTGTTTGTGGGGCGCTCAGGGCTTATTCCTGGATCTGTGCTCAGGGATCACTCCTGAAAAGTCCCTTACCTGATAGACCATGTCTTTGGCCCACATTTGCATTTCCTTAAAGCTCTGTGGAGGTGGGAGGGTCTCACAGCAACCAGGATGGAGAATCATCTCCACTAGGAACTCTTTTTTTTGTTTTTAATTGGATCACAGGGAGAAACACAGTTACAAGGCTGTTCATGATTTCTACCAGGAGCTCTTACTCTTTCTCTCAGGAGAAAAGAACATTGGGGCTTTGACACACTTCTCATCTCTTTTGCTGTTTTCTTCTTTTGGACTTTGGAGAACCCTGATATTGAATTGGGGCCATCTGATAAAAGTGAAAATTTAATCTGAACTCTTTCTGCTCAGGACCTCAGGACCTCTTATTTCTCTTTCTTGTCTCTTTGAGGGGGACTACAAATGTGGGGCGTTCACTTCTGGCTCTGCATTCAGGAACAACTTCTGGTGTCACTCAGGGGACCATAGGTGGTGCTTGGGATGGAACCTGGGTCAGCCATATATAAGGCAAGTACCTTACCCAGTGTACTATGTCTCCAGCCCTTTGGATCTTATATCTTTATCCATCACTGAGTTTGGGGCCCCAGAAGAAACCATGGGCTTCATTTTCCAATAATGAGAGAGAAAGGGATCTATCACTTGATTGAGAACTTCCTGGTGATTTCTGGTGGAGTAGGACAGGCACAGGAGCCTTTTCATAATCAGATGGCTTCATGACCAGAGTTAGAGAAAATCAATGTCAAAGTAAGAACGACTAGAAATCTGTGTTGCAAGCCATAATGAGAGAGAGAGAGAGAGAGAGAGAAAGTGAGTGGAAAGGTGCCTGCCATAGAGGCAGGCTGGGCAGCGCGGTGGACAGAAACTGGGGATATTGGTGGTGGAAAATGTACACTGGTGGAGGGATGGGTGTTGGAACGTTATATGACTGAAACCCAATCATGAACAACTTTGTAACTGTGTATCTCACTGTGATTTGATTAAAAAAAAAGATGGACTAGTAATGTTTTGTGTGTTGCTTAACCATGTTAACCCTTTCTGAACAATCACACCAGGATCCCTTCCAAGCAGTCAGCTGAGAGCTTGTCCCTGTGTGACTGCAGCACAGACCTCCCTGCCCTGGCTCTTCTCTCTAGCATGTCACTGTTCTTAGAAGGTTAAACTGAGTCAAGGAAAGACTGAGACTGGATTGTCTGGGGAGTAGTGGCTCCCGGCTCATCATTCATGTTTAGCCGCTTCCTTCTTCCAAAACAGCTTTCCTAAGCTCTGATGCCTTTTGACACTCGTGTGCCAGGGTGTGGCTTGGGTGGCTGAGCACATGCTTTGTGTGGGAGGTCCTAGATCCAGTCCCCAACACCAAGTGGCCCAGAGCACTGCCAGATGCCTCTCCTCCTGTCCATCCCCCGAGCCCCCAGCCCCTGTCTCCATCCCCCCAACCTCCAAAGCATTCACCATACTCTTCAAAATTTCTTTGAGGGGGCGAGGGGGGTAAAGTGAGGGTGTGGGAGGAGAAGGCACACATGCCAATGCTCAGAGGTTATTCCTGGATCTGCACTCAGAAATTATTCCCTTGGAAGTGCATCACTTGATCACTTGATCACTTGATATCCCATACTCATCTATTTGCTAGAACGGACGCCAGTAACGTCTCCATTCATCTCTGTTGCGTGCTAGCATAGCCCAATGGCATCTGCTCGTTCTAGGAACACAAAGAGCCTCAAACCGATCAATCAGGGTTTTGACAAAGAAGTCTGACCATCTCGTAGGTGAGCGGCCACGCGATCTTTTGACGTCCCGTGGAATCCAGTCGGTAATGGCTCTAGTCCAGCAGTCATCTCGAAATCTCATTACTTTTCCAGTCCATCTGATATTTGATGCCTTGGCAAACGAGACAGTATCCCTGATTCTTGAGTGTTGACAGAGGTCGGAACTCCAAGTTAGATGGGAGGGTAACAGAAGCCAAGGAAGCTCAATGAACCAATGGACTGCTTTCTTGAGGCTACCTTCCTCGCTCCCCTCTTCACCCAAGTTGCTGGCAACACCTGAGAACCCCCTAAAAAATTTGGGTTTCAGCGCTGGAGCAATAGCACAGCAGTTAGGGCATTTGCCTTGCACACAGCCGACCCGGGTTCAATTTTCAGCATCCCATATGGTCTGAGCACCTCCAGGAGTAATTCCTGAATGCAGAGCCAGGAGTAAGCCCTGTGCTTTGCCGGGTGTGACCCAAAAAGAAAAAAAAATGTGGGTTTCTCCCAAGCACAAAAGTTTGTAAGTCTACAACTGTACCTCATGGTGTTTCATTAATATATATATATATTTTTTTTTTCCTTTGCTAAGCCCAATTTCCTTTGGCCGCTCCCAGTCCCAGGGCCAAAGGAAACCTTCCCTGCTTCTTGGGACAGGTCGGGATCCCTGGATCAGTGCAGGCACCCTGGGAAACAGCACCACAAAGCTTCATCTGCTAAATCTTTACATTGGAGATGGGGCCGAGTCTAGTTTCAGGAACATAAGGGTGAAGGGAAAGAGGGAGGGAGAGGCAGCTAAGTGCGTGTTTCTCAGCAGAGAAGCCTGGCTTCTTCAGCAACAGGGGTGTGAGGTGATGGGGCGGAAGCTGATGCTTTCCAGGATGATGAGTTGAGGACACGGCCAAGGACCCCGGGCACTCTAGAGTGGCTCCTGGGAGTCCGGAGAAAGCAACTTTCTCCATTTGTGCTACATGGTCAGTACTACCTGGGGCCAATAGAGAGCGTTAAGTGGAAATGCCTGGTGGTGCCTCACAGGTTCCCCGATGCAAAGGCATCAGGAGGGCTGGAGTGGCGGCCAGCGATGCATAGTGTGAAGCTTGGGGATCCTTCGAGGCATCAAGCTCCCTGGATGGGCCTGGAGGGGGGGGGCATTGCGGAAACTGAAGTTTTATTTGATTGGATGATCAGTTTGCATAAGTTCTCGGTATCCAGATGAGTCTGTCACCAAGAACATCTTCTTTAGGGAGTCATTAGAGATGCAGTGTGCAGAGGATAGGTTATCCCCAGAGGAAGGGGGTGGGGGCTCAGGAACAGGGGTCTCTGCAGAGAGGGTAGATCCTGCTGTCAACTCCACAAACAGCTATGCAGCTGGGCACAGTGCCAGGCAGAGGGCACAGAGATGAAATGTCCCTGGTCTCTGGGTGAGGACTTCGTGTCCAGCCCAGGGTTATTGCTGTGGCCAGCCCTTCAGTGGGGGATGTTGACTTCCCCTCACTGCTGGCAGGGTTGACTCTGGTGTTTTCCTTGTAGCAGAGAAGTCCCTTTGGCCCACTGCCCACAATGGGGAGACCCAGTGGGGACAGGGCCAGGGCCCAGCCCTCTGTGCGCCAGCCACCATGAGGGGCTCTGACTGTGATGCCAGCGGGAAGCCTTCCAGGTAGGCCAGGGTGAAGACCACGCTTCATAGGGTACAAAGGTCCCACCTGGATTTCCTGCCATCAAAGGAAGAAGAAATAACTGACTGTGAGGGACTGTCCCAAAGCCCACAGCACTGACAAGGTGATGCCTTGTATGGTGGTGGTCCCTGAACCCCCCAGGCCTGCAGGTGCGAGTCACTCAGTTGCCGTCCTTGTTTGGTTAGACCCAAGGTCGTAGGATGTTTTATTTGCTGCCTTTTTACTTTTTCACTATGAAAGTATTTAATACACCTTTAAGGTGCTGATGACAAATCCAGATAGAGGCGCATTTATTTTTTGTGATGGTTTCCCATGCCCTGACCATGTCCTCAACATGCAGTGACAGGTTCACACTCACTCTGGGGGTCACTGTTGGGCACTCATACTTGCTCATGGTGGGTAAACTAGGGAGGGTACTTGCCTTGCATGTGATCAACCCAGGTTGGATTCCAGCACTCATACTTGACCTCTGATCCCCACTAAGAGTGATCCCTGAGCACACAGCCAGGAGTAAGTCCTGAACAACGCCTGGTGTGCCCCCCCCCCAAAAATTTAGTTAATCAGCTTTGTTTTCCATTCCCTTTGCTGTCTGTTACCGTGATGACTTGGCAGATGGGGTGCTGCATGCTTGGTTCGGTGGTTACCAGAGGGTCGCACACGTGGAACAGGAGATTGCGTGGTCCACCCTGGTGTTGGAGATCCCCAGTGGTAATGCCACTGGGATGATGCTCAGCCTGTGGGGTGGTGCCAGGGATGGAACTCACAACCCAAGCCTGCCATTCCCAGGTGGGCAGCTGCCAGACGTGTCTGGACCCACTGACTCGCTCCTGTCTCTTTGGGGTGACTTTCTTCCCAGTTCTGCCGTTGGGGTGCTTGCCCGCCCGTGAAGACTGTCAACCTCCAAGAACTCGAGGAGGCTGTGTTTGGCAGCTGCCATTTCCATGAGGACCACGAAGGCGAGACAAAGCTGATGGGGCAGGTGTCAGCAGAGGAAAATGCCTCCAAATTTGGGAAGAGCCCAGGTGAGGTGAGGTAGTTGGGAAAGAATAAAGAGCCACTGGACATCGCTGCTGGCAACCAACACAGGCAGGCAGCAGGTCTCACTTTAGTTTCCCCTTTGAAATAGTAAGCCCGGTGGCTGGCAGTGATAAGCAGACAGTTAAATGATATATATTCATTGGGATAAATTGGAAAGGCATTAATCTAAATACACATAGGGGTTTGGATGGCAATTTTAAAGTAGTTAATGGCAACATATCAAATATTTGGAAAAAATGAGTCTGAAGTTCAGTGATGAAATCAGATTTAAGCACTGAAATCTTGTCTCATAGTTTATCCTTCAATGTTTATGTGGGTCGATTAAAGGTAAAGGTAAAGGTAAAGGCCCTCCCGTTGATCGTCGATTTGCTCGAGCGGGCCCAGTAACGTCTCCGTTGGAGACTTTGTTGTTACTGTGTCTAGCATATCGAATACTCTCGGTAGCTTGCCAGGCTCTCCGAGAGGGACGGAGGAATCGAACTCGGGTCGGCCAAGTTGGCCGCTTGTAAGGCGAACGCCCTACCCGCTGTGAGAACCAAGAATTATATTTCCTAATTGAAAGCACCATTTCTTGTCCTCTTATCCTGAAAGAAATGCTTGAGTGACAAAGGAATTCCCCGTTTACTCTACGCAAGGATGCCCAACTGATTATTAATTACAAAGTTCTGTGTTATGGATAAGTGGTACAAACGGAGGACAAAGCAAGAATCTTAGGACAATAAATTGGTGCTGTGCATACAGTTTTAGGTGGATATCCCTACCTACCCCAAGTGGTGAGCCGTTTTGACCTCTTTGGCCTGCATACACTGATCCATCACTGCTAGGCTGTAGGGAAGGCAGGGACTTGTTGCATTCCAAGAACAAAGCCCAGTGCCTGGGGCTACAAAGGACTTAATCCATTGTCAACCGATGGTTTCTAGGTTGCATATCTTGGGTATTTAGGATGCAGGCATGATCACACAGTTACTTTTCTTCTCTCACTCTTCCCTCTTTAAGGACCTCAAGAGGACTTTATCTGAATTTCCAGACCATCTTCTAAACCCCTGGAGCTGGAGCGATAGCACAGCGGGTAGGGCATTTGCCTTGCACGCAGCCAACATGGCCAATGCGAGTTCGATTCCTCCGCCCCTCTCGGAGAGCCCGACAAGCTACCGAGAGTATCTCGCCCGCACGGCAGAGCCTGGCAAGCTACCCGTGATGTATTCGATATGCCAAACACAGTAACAACAAGTCTCATGATAGAGACGTTACTGGGCCCGCTCGAGCAAATCGATGAACAACGGGAGGACCATGACTGTGATCTTCTAAGCCCCAAACTTTACACAATCTTTAAATGAAATAAACAGAGCCAGGAGACAGAAAGGGGGTGGGAAAGCAGGTGTTGTACACATACCCTACCTCCCAGGGTCCACATACTTGTCCTTGCTCATTCCCCGCAGGGACAGGTTGGGGTCTGCCACTCTCATGGAGGGGCTGAGATGCATGCTGCTCTTTGTGAAGATCAAAGGCTTTGTTTCAGCATTCGGAACACTAAAACTTTTAGAATAATGGTCTTTCCTTCCCTGTCAAGTATGGGAAAAATTCCTTGAAACGGCCATACTTCTGGAGATGAAAGAGATGATTCCAAATTCCCACCCAGCACTACCCTCTAAGTTTTTAAGAGAAATTGTGATCACTCAAAAGAAACAAAAGGGAGCCAGGGACAATCCAGTGCATTTGCCTTGCATGCAGCTTACCTGGAGTCGCTCTCCAGCGTCCCACACTGCCCACTGGAGTCCACCAGGAGTGACCCCTGAGTTCAGAGCACCTTCAGGTACGGTTGCCCCAAACAAAACAAAACAAGCCCCTCATCCCTAAACAAAAAGAAACAGATCTGAGAGGCTTGCAGTAATGAATGGAGTTACTGGGTGCTATGCTCCAGCAGAACTCTGCTCACGGCGCTGTACCTGAGGCACTCTGGAGATGGCGGCTCCAGCAATGGCTGGTACATGATTCACTTGCACCGCCTGGAATTCATGCCATGCTGAAGGCAGAGGAGACCAGGAGCATTGAGAGATCAATGAAGGCCAGGGCCTAGTAAGACGAGGTGGTGTGAGCCAGGAGGCAATCAGGAGCTGAGACCCAGCAGGAGCAAACACTGACAGGTCTCTGGCCAGGGGCATCATTGAAGAGGGCTTCATCACCCCCCTGAGAGCTTTTCAGAATGCTACTTCCTCTACAGAGCCTATCCTGAAACATGGGAACTACACTCCCCTTAGCATGTCCCTTGTTTCAATTTACTGACGATTCCTGTCGCCTCTCTCCATGTTTCATCTCCCTCCCTGAAGGCAAAGAGGCTGATCCCCTCCGGAATCCAGCTGTGTAAGGAGCAACAGCATTTGCCTGCAGGTGAAATGAAAGGTGCAGAAGCCCCTGACTGGGACACTGAATGGGGGGCAGAGGAACAACTTGGGGGGGGGATTTGTGGTGAGGGGAAGCGAGGAACAAATCTGGTACATGCTCCATGTGTTGGGCACCACTTGGTCTCACATTCCATATTCATCTGCAGAGCTGAGTTTCTTGCTTCCAATTCAGCCACCACGCCCTTGGAAAGACGGGAGAGGGTTAAGGTGGGGCATGGGGGTGCAAATGCCTCTAGGTGTTTAAGTCTCCGCTCTTCGCCTGGCTCCATCTCCTCTGACACTTCCTGCAGGTCTCTTAGAGCCTCTTAGTGATGCCCCAGAGGGCAGGGCAGCTGGGAAATAAAGGTGCAGAAGCTCAAGTGGAATCAATCTATTCCTTATTAGCAGACTTGGGAAATGTCTGCTGAGAAGGGCCTGGAAGGTGGGCTGAGATGATATTTTTGGTTAAAGATAGGCTTAGTCTGGGCTCACCGTCATCCTGAGTAAGATTTTGTGTGTAAGACGTTTGGGGGAGGAAACCCAGGGAATGAGAAGGGAGGACTGAGAATCATCAAAGACGGGAGAAAAGAGAAAGGCAAGTCAAGCATCATTTAGCGTGCAGCATGGATTTAGGACTGCCTGCAGAATAGAGTCCATTTCCACCAGCTCTGGTATCCCTTAGACCTATTGTCTAAGAGCATCATGATCCCTTGAGTTCCTTTTGCACTTCCAACTTTATGCAGGGATCAGAAAGGGCTGGGGTTTCCTGCAGGGGGTCCCAGACCATCAACTGATACCTCAAGGTAGAAAGACACAGGTGCAGCAAGGTGCCTGTACATCTGGTCATTGACCATCACTGCAAAGCTACAGGAAGAAGTGGGGTGGGAAGACAAGTCAGCCACGGGAAATCTAATAGCCTTCTCCTGTGTCCCATACTAAGGTCCGTTTAATTCGCAGCCCACAGCCACACTTCCTAGATAAAAATATTTTTATTCCTTTAGCTGCTTTTCTGGGCTGGAGCAATAGCACAGTGGGTAGGGCATTTGCCTTGCACACGGCTGACCCGGGTTCGATTCCTCCATCCCTCTCGAAGAGCCTGGCAAGCTCTACCGAGAGTATCCCGCCTGCACTGCAGAGCCTGGCAAGCTACCCGTGGTGTATTCAATATGCCAAAAACAGTAACAACAAGTCTCACAATGGACATGTTACTGGTGCCCGCTCGAGCAAATCGATGAGCAAAGGAAGGACAGTGCTACAGTGCTAGCTGCTTTTCCAACAAAGCAAAACCCTGCTCATTACTAAAGTGTTCCTGCTGTGGCATGATCCCCAAAATGACTATTAGGACACCAGAGCAAGTGTTTCAGATACATTATTCTGAAGTCAGTTGTCCGTCTTGAGATTGGACATCTATGAAATGGACGGGACCATGGGCACCCTCTCTTCTGATCTAGCATTTAAAAATTGTCTATGTTCTGGGGCTACACCTGGCAGTGCTTAGGGTTTACTCCTGGCTCTGTGCTCAGGGATCATTTTTGGCAGGACTCCAGGGACCATATACGGTGCCTGGGACCAAACCCAACCAGCTGCGTGCAAAGCATGAGTCTTACTTGCTGTACTATTGCTCTGGCCTTCGATTCTTCCAGCCTTTAAAGCCAATTAGAACCTGCGAATAAAGAAGAAAACCGCTCTCAAGCCCTAAGAAGTTAATAGGATGGATGGCAGATTTCTGGAAAGGCCTTTCAGGCCAATATACTCCCTCACCCCATTTCCGTTTGTCAACCTGCACTTCGCTGTAATCTCACTTAACTATGGCTCCGCCCCTTTGTCCTGATATGTTCCCTTCTCTCCCCTGCCTGCCCCATCCTGGGCACTTGCAGGAGTGTGTGGAGAGGACCAGTGAGGGGAGAAAACGGGGGACAGGCAGATCTAGCCATTTGGTCTCATATTCTATTGCTGAAACTCTGGCAAGCTGTGCAAATGTTTCAATTTCATCGGCGCAAAGGACAAAATTCAAACACCAATTGTGAAGAGCTTGAAATCGAACTAACTCGGGGGAGCCAGAGGGCTCCTGGTGCTCATCCAAGCCCACCCCACTTCCTGGAGGGGCACCTTCTCCCCGCCAACAACGCAGACGCGGCGTGGGAACCTTCCCCAGTCCGCACCCACGCCTGATGGGCAAGGAGTGGCGGGCTGAGCCTGTTGTTCCGAGAAGCGCAGACTGGAGGTGATGAACCCGGGGCTGGACGCCTGGGAACTGCAGGAGCGGCGGGGAGCCCGGCTGCACGCTCGGGAAGCCCAGCTAGAAGCCCAAGGGAGGATGCGGCGCGCGCGCATCCCCGGTACCTCGGCGCATCCGGGAAGCAGAGGCTGCAGGCTGTAGGCGAGCTCGCGGGTAGAGGGGCTTCGAGAAGAAAATCGCGGCAGCGCCCCCACTTGGTCACCCAAGCCGAGAGCCAGGCGAAGGCGAGCGTGCCCGCGACGCCTCCACCTCGCTAGCTTGATTTCCCTTCCCGCTGTGTTTGGGGGTAGGAGAAGGGGTCCGCTTCGCTGCGGCTCCGGCAGGACGCGGCCAGCGACCTCTGCTTGGTTCGGTTTGGCCGTGGACGGTCCCTTCCCTTGCTTGCCGGGATGCTCGGACAAGGGCGGGGGGGAGCACCGAATCTGCAGGCCGGGTTAGAGTGGGAGGATGGACCCGTCTCACCCAGGACAAGCCTCACCGCGAGCACTCCTGTGTCTTCCGTGCGCTCTCTGAGCGCCCCACTAGGCTTTGATTACGGTGGGGGCTGGAGGGGGGCGAGGCTCCGCACGGAACACGCCCGGCCCGGGCGCCCCCCAGGTGATATCCTCAGGACTCACCCTTCCCTGCCACCACGCTTAACAGAAGGGGACCCCGCTCCCCAGAAGGGAAGAAACCCGCCCAGGGTGACTTCGTAGTCCCAAGCCGTGCCAGGACCTACACCATACATATCCTCACCCTCTGGCCGTTCCTCCCGTCCTCGCCTCTTCCCCGCCCCCAATTTAGACCCACATTCCTCCACATCCTCCCCGGCCCACGTTCCTCCTGGAGACTCTGTTCTCCAGGACTTGGGGAGCTCTTTAGCTGCACCCTCGGAAAGATGCTGGACAGCGGTCAGACCCATTTCACTGGAGTTGTCAGTGCACAACCTGCCAGGCTACACATTGCAGCTGTGGATTATTGTACAGTTTCATTTTTAAAAATATTTTTGGTTTGGGGGCCACATTGGGGTTGCTCAGGGCTTACTCCTGGCTCAGATCTCAGGGATCAGTTCTTACAGGGCTCCGGGGAACGACCATATGGAATACTGGGGGACTGAACCCACATCAGCTGTGTGCAAGACAAGCACCCTACCTGCGACACTATCCTTTCAGCCCCTATTGCACAATTTCGGAGCGGTCTCCCTGCTTCTATCCTGGTCCACCCTCTTGTTTTAACCCATTTGAGTCTGTAATACAGTGTCTTTCAGTTCCCACCTGGAGGACAGGTGGGAACTGGGCTTCAAAATCAGACCTGTCCTTGAGGAACTGTTCTTGTTTCTCTCTCTCTGTTCTTCTCTCTTTCCCCATCTCATCTCTGCTTTCTACTCCTTATTCTCTTGTCCTCCCTCCCCCATCTCCCTTCCCTCCCTCCCTGCCCTCACTCTACAGGCTGGCTTTCTTCACCTTTCTCTGACTTCTGACTGATGTCCCCTCCCAACTCCAGCAGCCTGGCTCTATGACCCTATGAACCCAGAGGCCACTGTGCATCCTTCCACAGTGCAGGGTTGGCACAGAATGTTGGCTAAGTCTTGGGTTAGGTGTCTCTCCCTGCCCCCTCCCTCTGCTGCCAGGGCCACTCCTTCTGCTGCCAGCGCTGAGGCATCTCACCACCTGACTTGGTTGTCATGCAGGGATGAGGTGCCCAAGAAATCACTGTTGAGCGTGATGAGATCTTGGTCATTCGCTGAGTCTGACCAATAGTGAGGGCGCTTCAGTCTAATCACTGTCACTGTCCATCGATTGTTCATCGATTTGCTTGAGCGGGCCCAGTAACGTCTCCATTGTGACAATTGTTACTGTCTTTGGCATACCGAATATGTCACGGGGAGCTTGCCAGGCTTTGTCGTGCGGGCGAGATACTCTCGGTAGCTTGCCGGGCGCTTGCCAGGCTCTCTTGAGAGGGGCGGGGGAATCGAACTCAGGTCAGCCAGGTTGGCCGCTTGCAAGGTAAACACCTTACCTGCTGTGCTATCGCTCCAGCCCAGTCTAATCAGTGTCTGCATTAGGTTTGCCTCCACTAAATAGGCTTTAAAGTCAAGTGTTTTGTCTTTACTGAAGGTCTCAAAGATGAGAACTTCTACTCTATCACTTGATGATCTGTATCTTGCTTGCAAACCAGAATAGTTAGCTCTTTAAAAAAAATAGTAGGCATGTGTTGAGTGAGGGCTTTAAAACTCCCCTTTTGCATGGACTGAAGGAAGCCCCCACTAACTAGCTGTGTGGTGAATATGAATAGCTGAGCTAGGCAGAAACTTTTAGGCAACAGGAAACTGAGTGTCAGTAAAGAAGTAGCCAAAGGGTACATCTCTCTGCTTAGGGATTGATAGGTCAGGCACCTCCCTGGTGCAAACAGAGGGACTGAGATGAGTGAAATGGAGAAATAAGAGAATTTTACTGGCGTGTGTTCCGGAAGGACCCTACCCTGGGGAGGCTGATGTAGAGCTATGCCCTGGGAGAGACTGGGAGGGTTTTTGAGTTATCTTGGGTGGAAAAGGAAGGTATCAAAGACAAATGGGAGTGGTATGCCTGGAAAGCAGGGCCTATAGCCTGGAGGCTCCAGGCTTGGGTGGGCCTTAAGCCCTGTCTCAAAGCCTGAGGGAGGAGGGGGATCTTTGACTGCAGGAATCTGTGGTTATTTCATCAACTGACTGACACTCGGTCCTTGAGTGAACCTTACAGATATCTTTTCATTCGAATGCCTACAGTAGGTCAGCTGGTGGGAGGTAATGTGGGCTAGACAGAAAGTACAAACTTTCTATTGAGTTCAAGAATAACTTAGCTGACTAGTTACATTATATCTTAAAGTGCTAGACTGGCCAAACCCCATAGCCAAGGAGAATGTGCTGGAGGCGGGCTGCCAGGTATCTGGCCCTGAGTCATATAGCTTGCTGGCCTTCACTCCTCTGTCTGGGGTCCGGAAGTTTACAGAGCTCACCCTCCTCCCCTTCCACGTGCTACTCCCAAGGCGTCTTTCTTCAAACTTCATATGCAAAAGTGCAGGACTCTCTTTCTTTCCTTTTTCTTAATTGAGGAAATTGCTGTTTTACAAAACATCTCAGGGAATAGTGCAAAATCAATACTAGAATTATGAATTCATTATCTTTTGATAATCCTTAATGAAACTGTCGACTCATGCCAGAATTACTGCTAGAGTGGAAATAGTTTCCTTTGTCATGTTGAAGCCTACACAGATTACTCTGTGGTCAAGAGACAGAGAGAAAGAGAGAGAGAGAGAAAGAGAGAGAGAGAGAAAGACACAGTGAGACAGAGACAGAGACAGAGAGACAGAGAGAAACCAATCAAAATAAAGGGGTTAATGGGGCTGGAGCGATAGCACAGCGGGTAGGGCGTTTACCTTGCATACAGCCAATCCAGGGTTTGATTCCTGGCATCCCATATTGTCTCTTGGGCATCACCAGGAGAGATAACTGAGTGCAGAGCCAGTAGTAAGCCCTGAGCATCGCCAAGTATGGCCCCAAAACAAGACCAAAATAGAAACACACACACACACACACACACACACACACACACACACAGATTCTCCTACCACTCTACCACTCTCTTTAAAAGGTGGGGTCGATCTTATTGCAACCAAACTGTGGAAATCACTAGGTGTCATTTTTTTTTATTAGTGAAACACCATGAGGTACAGTTGTAGATTTACAATTTTTTGTGCTTGGGTTTCAATTATACAATGATCAGATACCCATCCCTCCACCAGTGCCCATTTTCCACCACCATGGATAATATCCCCCCACCCCCACCCCCCGCCTCTGTGGCAGGGCAATCCCCTGTGTTCTCTCTCTCCATTTGGGTGTTGTGGTCTGCAAAAGAGGCATTGAGTGGCAAACATGTTCAGTCCATAGTCTACTTTCGACATGCATCTCCCCTCCTGGGAGGATCCTCCAAACACCCTTTATTTGGTGCTCCTTTCTCTGTCTGAGCTGCCCTTTCCTCTAGAATGCCCGGCTGGCCACTAAGCTATGGAGTAATCCTCCTGGTGCTAATCTCAGCTATTCTTGGGTATTAATATCATATTTTGTTACTTTATATCCCCCCAGATGAATGCAATCTTTCTATGTCTATCCCTCTCTTTCTGACTCATTTTGCTTAGCATGATACTTTCCATGTTGTACTACTTGTATGTGAATTTCATGACTTCATCTTTTCTAACAGCTACATAGTACTCCATTGTGTAGATGTACCAAAGTTTCTTTAACCAGTCATCTGTTCTTGGGCATTCAGGTTTCTTCCAGTTTCTGGCTACTGTAAAGAGTGCTGCAATGAACAAACAAGTGCAGATGTCACTTCAACTATACATTTTTTGCCTCTCTGGGAAATATTCCCAGGAGTGGTATTGCTGGGTCAAATGGGAGCTCAATTTCTGATTTTTTGAGAATCGTCCATACTGTTTTCCAGAAGGGCTGAACCAGTCGACATTCCCACCAACAGTGAAGGAGTGTCCCTTTCTCGCCACATCCGCGCCAGCATTGGTTGCTTTTATTCTTTTGAATGTGGGCCAGTCTCTGAGGTGTGAGATAGTATCTCATTGTGGTTTTGATCTGCATCTCCCTGATGATTAATGATGTAGAGCATTTTCTCATGTGCTTTTTTGCCATTCGGATTTCTTCTTTGAGAAAGTTTCTGTTCATTTTATTGCCCCATTTTTGGATGGGGTTGGATGTTTTCTTCTTGTAGAGTTTAACCAGTATTTTGTATATCCTGGATATCAACCCCTTGTCAGATGTGTATTCGACGAATATCCTTTCCCATTCTGTAGACTCTGTAGACTGTCTTTGTATTTTGGTCACTGTTTCTTTGGAGGTGCAGAAGCTTCTTAGTTTAAGATAGTTCCATTTATCTATCTCTGTTTTCACTTGCTCGGCCAGTGGCGTGGCATCTTTGAAGATACCATTAGCTTCAATGTCATGGAGGGTTTTGCCAACTTTGTCTTCAATGTACCTTATGGTTTCTGGTCTGATGTTGAGGTCTTTAATCCATTTTGATCTTACTTTTGTACATGGTGTTAGGCAGAGTTCTGAGCCCACTTTTTTGCATGTAGCCGTCCAGTGATGCCAGCATAATTTGTTAAAGAGGGTTTCCTTACTCCACTTCACATTACTTGCACCTTTATCAAAGATTAGATGATCATATGATTGAGGGGAGATTTCAGTGTATTCAACCCTGTTCCATTGGTCTGCAGTTCTGCCTTTGTTCCAGTACCATGCTGTTTTAATTATTACTGCTTTGTAGTACAGTTTGAAGTTCAGGAGGTTGATTCCTCCCATTTTCTTTTTCCCAAGAATTGCTTTAGCTATTCGTGGGGGCTTATTGTTCCATATAAATTTCAGGAGTGTTTGCTCCATTTCTTTGAAGAATGTCATGGGTATCCTTATAGGGATTGCATTGAATTTATACAATGCTTTCGGTAGTATTGCCATTTTGACAATGTTAAGTCTCCCGACCCATGAGCAGGGGATATCTTTCCATTTCCTCATGTCCTCTTTTATTTCCTGAAGTAGCGTTTTGTAGTTTTCTTTGTACAGGTCCTTTACTTCCTTAGTTAAGCTGATTCCTAGGTACTTGATTTTCTGGGGCACAATTGTGAACGGGATTTTTTTTTCATGTTGCTTTCTTCTCTCTCACTGTTTGCGTATAGGAAAGCCATGGACTTTTGGGTATTGATTTTATAACCTGCAACTTTACTATACGAGTCTATTGTTTCTAGGAGTTTTCTGATGGAGGTTATTGGGTTCTCTAAGTATAGTATCATATCATCTGCGAATAGTGAGAGCTTGATTTCTTCCTTTCCTACCCGAATGCCCTTAATATCTTTTTCTTGCCTAATCGCTATTGCAAGTACTTCCAGTACTATATTGAACAGCAGTGGAGATAGTGGGCATCCTTGTCTCGTCCCATTTTAAGATTTCTCAGTCCCTGCCAACCAGCTCATACACAGGAGGAACTGGGAGGGAGCTGAGCAAAGCAGTCATAAGCCATGAGCGGAGAAGGAGTCAAGGGCTGTTGCTCTTTTCCTGGTGAAGGCCCGGGCTCTCCAAGGCATAACTTGCTGGGAATGGTTATAGGATGGTCCAAGTAACACAGTTCTGCTGGGGAGAGGGCTCATCCCTCCCCACCCCGCCACTTCTTGCTGCCACCCTTAACCTGGTAACCAGCCAGAGGGCCAATAAACTTGTCCTAAGTCTGTAACAGGCTCATTACTTATCCAAGTGCTGCCAAGATCCCTGTAGGGGGCAGCGGGTGCCCAAGTTTGCTCCTTCAGAAAGGAAAACTGTGGTCTCTGGCAGTGATCTCTCGTGGAAGTCCTGCCCTCACTTGCCACATTCTGTTCCCAGCTGGAAAGAACTTCGGAGCATAATGAGGGTGTGTGGCTCCCCTGGCCTCGGGCCCTCATGCCCTGCCTTGCCGGAGGGGGCCCTGCCCTCCATCCCAGGCTTTCCAGTTTCACGTGGTCGAAGCCACTGGGCTCAGAGCTTCAGGCAGGCTCAGTTCTTTCTTACCTCGGGGCCTGCCCTGCTCTTCCATTTCATACTGCAGAGGGCAGAGTCCTCCTAACAATTCACACCTCTGAGAGCTTATTTATCCCTATCCCCTGTACAACACACAGTGGTTGCTTTTCATTCATCCATTCATTCATTCCAGTGGTTCCAGGGATCAAGCCCTGGGCTTCACATAGGCCAGAAGTGGGCTCTACTGCTGGGCCATCAATCCCTGGCCTTCAGAGGTGATCCTTCAGAAGACCACTGGGAAAACAGCTCAGGGGCTCCATGAGTGAGAGCATGGGTCAATCCTGTCACCAAACACACACACACACACACACACACACACACACACGCATGCACACACACACGCACGCATGCACACGCACACACTAGTATAGGATCAGTCTTCAATCCTCTTCCTTTACATTTTCTTCCCTTCTAGATAAGGTCTGTGAGGCTGGGGCAGCACATTCTTCTCCTCACTATATCTCCCCCTCACTGCGCCGCGATGCCTGCCACAAAGGAGGCTTTTCTGGAAATCTGTGCTGCTAGAGCTCACCCCACACCTCCTTGGACCCTTCTTGGTGGGCATAGCCCCACACTGGGCTTAGATTCCTGAAATCCCGAACACTGCCCCTCCCCAGTCAGGAACCCAGCTGGCTGAGCACAGGCTTCTCCCTCCCACTAGGGCCAGAGTCTGAGGTCAAGGCCATCCGCCGGGAATTTCAAATCCAATTGTCTCTAATTACAGCCCTTTCTGTCCCTTCTGCTCAGTGTCTGGGGCAAAGCTCCAATATTTTCTCCACAACAGTGGGCTGCTTACAATTTTGTTTTCCTTAAGAGTCAGCAAGATCTAAAAGCAATAGAGTCAAAATATTTTAAAGTGCATCAAAAACCAAAAAACCCCAGTCTCTTGAATAATGCACACAATTTTGTCTCATATGTGGAATAGTAGAAATTTAGTTTCTTTCCTTTTTCTCTAAGTCTTCTCTAAAAATTGCTATTTTCACCCCAAACCAAATGTTATGGAGGGGAGGGGGTTCCTGAACACTGTTGTTTGCCATCTGAATGTCTTATGCAGGGCTAAATTGACTGTAAATACTGTTCTTTTTTCAACTTTATTTTATTTCTATAAAGTTGTTCGCAATATTTGATTACATTTAATATTCAAACACCAATCTCACCACCATTACATTTTCCCACCACCATATTTCAAATGTTTTCATCCCAAACCCCAACCCTGCCCCCAAAGCAGAATAGAAATTATTTATTTTGTATTCCTTGTTATGGATAATCTGCTAAAAATGGTCCATAAAAGGTTTCTTAGTGGAAAGTGTGTAAAGATTGTTGTATTTCACCCAGGAGCCATTAAGCCCTTCTATAAGAGGGTACTAACAGGTTGTTAAAGGTTAAGCCTTGTGTGCATGTATATATATATGATATATATGCATATATATACATATGTATAAATAAATTTCCCCCTAAGATTGGTTGCCTTCTACTTTAAACCCCCTCAAATGTGGTATGCTACTCTTGGTATATTAGTGGTGTAAAGTATGAGATGTCACATGGCTGCAAATGTGACCGCATGGTCTAGGAATAGATTGACTCATGGGTGAGGCTTGTCCAAGCGTGTGGAGCGCAGCCATGAGCATGGTGGCAGATGAGTTCCAGAGGTTTCCAGCTGCCAGGACTGGCTCCATTGGAGCAGGGAGGGGATTTCACCTGCCTCCTTCCAGGTTGCCCTGGATGAAACAGTCTGGCGCAGGGTCTGGAAGCATGTATATGGTGTATCATTCTGTGTTTTCTTCTGAGAGATATATTGTTGAGTATTTGGATCATGGTAAATACTATTCTTAACTTGAAAAACTATCCACTCAGCTTTGGGCTGAGAAAAGGTCATCACTGGGTGTGACTCAAAAAGCAAAAAACAAACAAACAAAAAAACCCAAAAAAACCCAAAAAAGACAAAATTGAGATGCTTGCCTATCAGCCTAATCAAGGAGAAACTTTTCTAAGTAACCCTAAGAACACTTGGATCTGCTCTCAGGATGCCTCCTTCATTTTACTGTCAATGTGAGAGGGGAAATGAGCAAGGAGTGCCGCGTCCGGCGCTGCAGAGCCGAGCCAGGGGAGGGCCGTCAGGGTGAAATCAGCACTCGAGTCACACAGGGTTCTGTCATTCAGGAGATGGCATGAATGCGTGCGTGTGTGCGTTTATTCAGAGCACAGGTACAGACTTAAGTATGTTTCCACAACCCACCCAAAAGAAAGGAAAGGGGATGGGACGTGGGAAAGTGGATGGGACGATGAATAGAGCCATGCACCATTGGTCAGTCACAGTGGGCAGAGCCATGCACCGTTGGTCAGCCACCTGGTGACCCTTTCGACCTAACGCTACCGGTCGGAGCGGCCTGCTTTGTTACAGTTTTGACATATCCATAGAGACTGTGCTGTTCCTCGTACATCATTTACAAATCATTTATGAGGGTGCATTTTTCCCCAAACTGAAACCTCCTGTACTGGGAAGTTGCCCAGCTTTGAGCAGGACAAAGGGGGAATGAAAAATCAAGCATTCTTTTACTTGGTCAGTAGGCAACATCTCACCCCTTTTTTCCAATTATGGCACGCCAGGACCCCTGTCTTAGGTCGTCCGTCGCCCCGCCATGGTACCCGTCATTGGGGAGAACGCTTTAGCCCCTGTCTTAGGTGTGCGCGGCGGTGACAGAAGTTGCCCATCATTGGGTATCCTGGGCAAGGGCATACTTCCTTAACCACGAGGAGGCACAGGGGAGGATTGATGACATTTCTACCAGACCAGGCAGGACCCAGTGTGGCTTGACCAGAATGGAGCGTGGCTCAGAAAAGAGGGGCAGGGGTAGGGTAGAGGGGTGATGGGGATCTCTTGGTTCAGTGATCCAGGGTTTCTGTACAGGTCCGGTCCGCACTCCTTCTCCTCCTGCGTTTTCTGGTACCGGCCACGGGATGAGGTTGCTGCAACAGATAAAGGAAGAGGCTTCCCAGGCCCATTAGAAATACCTCTCTGAATAGGGCTGCTCTTTGCTAGTTTCTCTCAGCTGCATAAAGTGAATTTGAGTGATTTGCCGATCAACCCTGCCAATCTGGTCTCTGACAAATGAGACAAGTCGACTCAGGATGCAGGGCCCGAATGTAAGCATCAGTAATAGTATGATCAGAGGGCCTGCTATAGTAGATATCAGGGTGGTGAACCAGGGGGATTGATTAAACCAAGACTCGAACCACCCTTCCTGAGCCTCTCTCTCCTTTTTACGCCGTTCCAGGCCTTCTCTCAGCTTAGCCATGGAATCTCGGACTACCCCCGTGTGGTCGGCGTAAAAGCAGCACTCTTCTCCCAGCGCTGCACACAGCCCTCCGTTTTTAAGGAAGAGCAAGTCGAGCCCCCTCCTATTTTGCAAGACTACTTCCGTCAGGGAGGTCAAGGACTTTTCAAGATGGCTAATAGATTTTTCTATTCTGTCCAGGTCCTCATCAATAGCTGCTCTTAGAGAAGATAGGCCAGAATGCTGGGTTACCAGAGCAGCGATGCCAGTGCCGGCACCTGCCAAGCCTATGCCAAACAGAGTGGCGATGGTTAGTGTGGATATGGGTTCCCTGCGGTTCCTACGCAGGACATCAGGGGAATTGGACCAATAGTCAAGGAGTACCTCAGCAGGGTGGTATATAATTTTCGGGACAATAATAACCATAAGACAAAATTCTTGGGAGGCATTAAATACTGAGCCTGCCAAGTGGGGAGTTAATCCTGAACGTGAACAGGCCCACCAAGCTCCCATTGTTGGTGAGATCCAGGCGGAGTTACTACACCCTGGGGACTCCACATTCTGTGCACACAACTCCTTCTTGTTTTGAGGGACTGTACCTACACATGTCCCTTGACCGCTAATTTGGGTCATGGTCAATCCCTGGGGGCGGGCCTTCCACTCTCCAGGAGCTCTGTAATTAACATTGTAGGAGGCGTTAATACCCATAGCCTCATAAAACGGTGGTGTGGGGCTATAGCACAGCCAGCAGGCTTCAGTCAGGTTTGGGGCAGTAGCATTCAGAGTCTGATATGTGGCATCGATAAGACTCCTGAGGGGGTTAATGATTGGGCCAAAACTGGGTTTTGGGATGGATAGGCCGACTGTAACAGGAGCTGGTGTCGCCTTAGGGCCAGCCGTGGTAGTGATGGTGGGCTTAAGAGGGGGTTTTGGAGCCTCAAGTGCCTGGTTAGGGCCTAGCGGAACCTGCTGCATGGGTTCGATTTTTAAGAGGATCTGCAAGATAACCCCATGCCATGGCCTGCTATACCACATAAGTCCCCAATTCAGGCCGTTGACCCATTGGGTCTCCGACCTTCCCTTATCAGTGAAGGAGATTTTGACCAGAAGCATATGGGGGTGGTATTGCACAGAATTTGATCCATATCTCAGTCATCCATCCCCATGGGTCCCAGCATCCCTCCCCCTCATCCCCCCCCTCCCCGTCCCATCCTGCCTCTGTGGCAGGGTATTCCCCCTTATTAGTGAAAAACCATGAGGTACAGTTATAGGCTTACAAATTTTGTGCTTGGGTTTCAGTTATACAATGATCAAGTGCCCAGCATAAGAAATATTAACCAGGTCGTGGTCAACCGACCATTTCCAATAGCCATCGTTAGAATCTACGCAAGACCAGCTGGCACAATAGTAAGATTCAGGGCCACCGCAGGTTCTCCTCCATTGGCCTGTCCGGAACCCGGGACAGGTGAAAAAGCCATTGCGTCTCATAGAGGGGCCACTGCTCCACCCAGACTGGATCATCTGATTTCCAGGTGATTGGAGTGGGGGGAGGCCGCTCGACAGTGGCCCCTTGTTCTCTCTCTCTTCTTTTGGGTACTGTGTTTTGCAAGAGAGGCTTTGAGTGGCAATCATGTTTGGTCTATCGACTACTTTTAGCATGCTTCTCCCACCCTGGGAGGACCCTCACAACACCCTTCATTTGGTACTCTCTTCTCTATCTGAGCTTCCTTTTCACCTAGAGCCTGTGGCTGGCCTTCCATTCATGGAGCAAAATTCCTGGTACTAATCTCAGCCATTCCTGGGTGTTACTCTCCCTTTTTGTTGCTTTATGTTCCCCAGATGAATGCAATCTTTCTGTGTCTATCCCGCTCTTTCTGACTCATTTCGCTTAACATGATACTTTCCATGTAGTACCACTTGTATGTAAATTTCATAACTTCATCTTTTCTAACAGCTACATAGTACTCCATTGCTTTAAGGGGAGCTGGAGTAGCAAAGTGACGTTGGGCTGCACTGCGGCCTGAATCATCGAGGAGCAAAAAATTTAAAATGAATAAGGTTGTGGATAGGAGCGCTTGTGGCCCTTGACAGCCTTGGTAGATCTCACCCACTTTTGTTTTAGAAATGTAAGTTTTGAGATGTCAGTGCGCTCGCTCTATGATAGCCTGTCCTTGGGGGTTATAGGGAATGCCTATTGTATGTGCAATATCCCAGGTTTCACAAAAGGAATCAAAGGCGCGGCTTGTATAGGCCGGTCCATTGTCAGTTTTAATTTGCCTGGGATTTCCCATATATGAGAAAGCGGCGGTAAGGTGATCTATAACATGTTTCATTTTTTCCCCGGCATGTAGTGAGGCAAAAATCATGCCTGAGTGTGTGTCTATCGAGACATGGAGATAATGCCGGTTACCCAATGAGTTAGTGTGGCTCACATCCATTTGCCAAATATCATTTGCTCTCAATCCTCTAGGATTGACTCCTAGGGACAGGGAATGTATATAAGGAGCGCAAGCGGGACAGACAGTGGTTATGGAGAGACACTCAGCTTTGGAACAACCCGTATGAAAACGAAGAGACTGGGCATTAAGGTGGAATTTTTTATGTAGCTGCATGGCCTTATCATATTCTAGGGATGTCATTATTAAGCGGGTTGCTTTATCTGCTCGTTCATTGCCTTCTGCAAGGGGTCCCGGGAGGCCAGAGTGTCCTCTAATATGACACACAAAGAGGGGGTCCTTTCTGGCCCAAATCAACAGTTGCAATGTTTGTAATTGAGATAAAATTTTCGAGCCCTCACCTATGTGGGGTGCTGTTTCTAATTGGGAGAAGATATTAGCAACATACACACTATCAGTGTAAATATTGAGGGGCTCATTAGGGAATGTCTGCAAGGCCAATAATACAGCCGATACTTCTGCAAATTGCGCCGAGGTTTCTGCAAGCTGTATGGTGTGAACATCCTGTCCATCAACCACTACGGCTGGACCGCTTTTAGAGCCATCAGTAAAGAGGGTCCGTGCGCCCGGAAAGGGGGTGGTCTTAACGATTCGAGGGAAGATAATAGGGCAAATCCTGAAGCTTTGCAGGAGTTTATGTTTGGGATATGCCTGTGTAATTTGGCCTTTAAAGGAGCAGACAAAAAGGCACCAGGAATCATCATATTGCATCAGATTATTAATCATGTCTTTGGAATAGGGAACGACCAATATGTCCATATCCTTAGCAAAGAGTGCACACCCTATGGTTCTGGCCTTCCAGAGTAATTGAGAAACTAAGGTGGGATAGGGAATCACCGTTCGGGTGAGGGAAGCAGAGAGGTGGACCCAATATAATGGACCAATCTGCCAGAAAACTCCAGTTGGGGCAAACTCTGAAGCAAGCACTATAAATTGTAGTGGTAGATTATAATCAATATGGTGTATTTGCATTTCTTCTAAGGCATCCTCTGCTTTTCTCAGAGCCAATTGTGCCTCTGGGGTCAATTGACGAGGTGATGAGGGGTCAGAATCCCCCTTCAATAGTTCGAAAAGAGGTTTGAGCGCTCCCGTGGGCAGGGAGAAGGATGGTCGGAGCCATTGGAGTTCTCCCAAAAACTGTTGCCACTGGTGTAGAGTCTTTAAATGAGAGGTGGCAAACTGTATTTTTTGAGGCGCTATTCCCACCTTGTTTATGGTGTATCCTAAATATCTGTATGGGTGAGAGAGCTGTACCTTGTCTGGGGAGATTACAAGGCCTGCTGATTCCAGGGCGACCCAGACATGATCATAGAGTTGAAGTAACAGGTCTTTGGTGGGGCAGGCGGCTAAGATGTTATCCATATAATGAATCAAAAGTGCATTGGGGAAACGAGCCCGGACTGGCGCTAAAACCGCTGCAACATATATCTGACACATAGTGGGACTATTAGTCATGCCCTGGGGAAGGACTACCCATTGGTAGCGCTGATAGGGCTCCTGAAAATTGGGGGAAGGTAGAGAGAAGGCAAATCTTTGACAATCTTTAGGAGCTAATGGAATATTGAAAAAACAATCTTTAAGATCTATCACTAACAATTGCCAGGACTTTGGTATAGCGGAGGGATGGGGGAGCCCTGGCTGCAGGGCCCCCATTGGATGCATGGTGGCATTGACTGCTCTGAGATCTTGCAATAATCTCCACCCGCCTGTCCTTTTCCTTATAACAAAGATTGGGGTATTCCAGGGAGATGTGGATGGGGTAATGTGCCCCTTTTCTAATTGCTCAGATACTAGGGCATGTGCGGCCTGTAATTTTTCTTTAGGGAGGGGCCACTGCTCCACCCAGACTGGATCATCTGATTTCCAGGTGATTGGAGTGGGGGGAGGCTGCTCGACAGTGGCCCCGATTAAAAAGGGCTTATGTTCCGGCCCAGGGGTTGCGGCCCCTTCCAGTTCTTCCACGGGCATCAGAGTTATGGGGTCCCCTTGCCCCGGGGCTGGGTAATCACTAGTAATATGGGCTATAGTCCGGAAAGAAACCGGGGGGGTCTGGGGGTGGCCAGGCGGTCTGACTAGAACTGCGCCCATGGCTGAGAATATATCTCGCCCCCAAAGATTGGTGGGGAGGTCTGGGACCAGAGAGGAGCTGCTTTTCTTCTGTGTCTAGATCAGGGGCAAGAGGAGTCTGGCTCCCACATTCAGAAATCACGGGGACTTCGGCATATTCATGTTCTGCTATATCATTGCCAGCGTCCCCCTGCAGAGAGCGTCCTGTTTCTTCCTCCTGGATTTCCCCGAAGGTTTTTTGGAGGTCACACAGCTGTTCCTGCACCCGGACACGGGTGGTTGACAGCGCATCTTTAACCAATCTCCAGAGGGAGAATGTAGCGACGGGAACCCTATCCGACCCCTTATCTCTAAGTGCTCTCTGTAGATCTATCTTAACCTGTTCCCAGTCACAGATTTTGAATTCTCCCCCTGTCAGGAACCAAGGGCTAACTTCCCCTATTACTGTAATGAACTCGAGCGCGGTCCTAAACTTAATAGCAGTTCCCTGCTGTTTCAGTAACTCAGTCAACTCGGTGGCCAGCCGAGTTTTTGAGTCAGAATTTCCCATGGTACCATGCACTGTTTCCCCCGCTTATATGCGGTATCTCCCCCTGCTATGCGCAGGCTCTCCCCCTGCTATGCGCAGGCTCTCCCCCTGCTATGCGCAGGTGAGCCCTGTCCGGTTCTCCCTCGTACCTGATCTCGGTGGAACCTCCACTTGCCGCGTCCGGCGCTGCAGAGCCGAGCCAGGGGAGGGCCATCAGGGTGAAATCAGCACTCAAGTCACACAGGGTTCTGTCATTCAGGAGATGGCATGAATGCGTGCGTGCGTGCGTTTATTCAGAGCACAGGTACAGACTTAAGTATGTTTCCACAACCCACCCAAAAGAAAGGAAAGGGGATGGGACGTGGGAAAGTGGATGGGACGATGAATAGAGCCATGCACCATTGGTCAGTCACAGTGGGCAGAGCCATGCACCGTTGGTCAGCCACCTGGTGACCCTTTCGACCTAACGCTACCGGTCGGAGCGGCCTGCTTTGTTACAGTTTTGACATATCCATAGAGACTGTGCTGTTCCTCGTACATCATTTACAAATCATTTACGAGGGTGCATTTTTCCCCAAACTGAAACCTCCTGTACTGGGAAGTTGCCCAGCTTTGAGCAGGACAAAGGGGGAATGAAAAATCAAGCATTCTTTTACTTGGTCAGTAGGCAACAAGGAGAAAGGGGACTGAGTGCCTATGAGCTGGTGGGGAGGTCACCTTAGTCTTGATCTTGATACTGGGGACCCAATTTCCAGCAACCTAGTTTTGGAGGTACTGTTACAAAATTGAGATGTGGGGCTGGAGCAATAGCACAGCGGGTAGGGTGTTTGCCTTGCAAACAGCCGACATGGGTTTGATTACCAGCATCCCATATAGTCCCCTGAGTACCGCCAGGAGTAATTCCTGAGTGAAAAGCCAGGAGTAACCCCTGTGCATCACCGAATGTGACCCAAAAAGCAAAAAAAAAAAAAAGACAAAATCAAGAAGCGATACTTGCCTATCAGCCGAATCAAGGAGAAACTTTTCTAAGTAACCCTGAGAACACTTGGATCTGCTCTCAGGATGCCACCCCCATTTTACTTTCAATGCATAACCCGTGGATAAAATTCCCTCCCTAAACCAAGATTGTGAGCTCTGATTCTAGTGAAGGTCTAGATATGTATATATAAATAAATTTTCTTCTAAAATTCCTACAGGGTTATGCAGCAGAGCACAGAGCCGGCAGCATTCCTGTGGGTCAGAATTGAGCCAGACATGGTGATGGTCAGACATCCCCAGCACCAGCATCCCGGAAGAGGTGGGGATTAAGCAGGAAACAGGAATGCAAGAGGTAGTCCTGAGGCAATCTGCTCACAGACTTCACAGCATCACATATCGCCTATGTTGGCATTTGAAGGTTTTGTGGTTATAGATGTCGTTTTTTAAATAGTCTTTCTAATTAATGTATTTGGGAAGGGGTCTTGAACCTCACCCATTGGCACTCAGCATTTCCTCCCAACTGTGCTCAGGGGTCACTCCTCACAGTGCTCAGAGAACCATACCTAACGTCTGGGGATAGAACAAGGGTCAGTGACATGCAATGCAAGCACTTACTGCTGTGCAGGTTTTATGTTTTGTTCTGTCTTGGGGCACCCCTTGGTGATGCTCAGGAATTACTCCTGATGCTACACTCAGAAAATTACTCCTGGTGGGCTTGGGGGACTATATGGGATGCTGGGGATCCAACCTGGGTTGGTTACATGCAAGTAAGTGCCCTACCTGCTGTACTATCTCTCTCAGCCCCATATTTTTTGTCTGCCGCACACATTTTTAAAGTGAAGTATCTTATGTTATAATGATGTTAATAAAACCAATTTGTAGATATTTGTTGTACCTACTTTGGACAAACTTGCAGGCTATCGAATGTAGCCTGCCCACAGGGCAGAGTCTGGCAAACTCCCCGTGGCGTACCAAATATGCCAAATACCAGTAACAATGATGGGTCTCATTCTCCTAAAGAGCCTTGAATATAATCTCAGGGCTAGGATTAAAGAGACGTCACTGGGGCCTGCTCGAGGCAATCGACGAATAACAGGATGATTTGTGATTGTGATTGATTGAATACAAGTAATATTTCCTAATGGATTGGTTTTTTTTTTTAAACTTAAGACCCAAATCCACTGTATCTCATGGGGATTCAATAAAAAAAATAAAAGACCCAAGTTTATAAGTTAATTACCCCCAAATTCCCTTTATGTCTGGTTCATTGATCACTTGATCACTTGACATCCTGTTACTCATTGATTTGCTTGAGCAGGCACCAGTAACATCTCCATTCATCCCTGTAGCATGCTAGTGTAGCCCAATGGCATCTGGTCATTCTAGGAATACGAACAGCCTCAAACCGATTGTTCAGGGTCTTGATGAAGAAGTCTGACCATCTCGTAGGTGGGCAGCCACACAATCTTTTGATGTCCCGCCCGTGGAATCCAGTCGGTAATGGCTCTAGTCCAGTGGTCGTCTCCAAATTTCATTCCATGTCCAGTCCATCTGATTTTTGACGCCTTGGCAAACGAGACAGTGTCCCTGATTCTTGACTGTTCATGGAGGTCGGAACTCTGGATTCTTTCTCTCATTTGAGTGAAGCGTGATACTCCAAGCATAGCTCTTTCGATTCCTCTTTGGGAGATCCGAATAGCGTTCTCATCTTGTTTTCATAGGGCCCAGGTCTCTGAGGCGTATGTTAATGTAGGAAGAACAGTGGAATTGAAGAGATGTGCCCGGAGCCGGAGATTCTTCATCCTCTTAGCTATTTCTTCTATGCTCTTGAAGGTGTTCCAAGCCACTCTCTTCTTCCTGCACAACTCAGGTGCCAGGTCATTTGTCATGTTGACTTCTCGACCTAGGTACACATAGCTGTTGCATTCGGAGATGTTCATCCCGTTGAGAGCGAATGGAACAACAGAAACGAGACCATTTCTCATAAACATTGTCTTTGTGAGATTCAGCTGTAATCCGACCTTTCCACACTCACGATCGAAGTTGGCCAGCATTTGTGCCGCTTGGCTGATATTTGGTGTTATTAGATGATGTCATCAGCGAAGCAGAGGTGGTGTAGTTGCTGACTGTGTACCTTCACTCCCATTCCTTCCCATTCCAGTCATCGCATGACGTTCTCGAGGATGGCACTGAAGAGTTTCGGTGAAATGGTATCACCCTGCCAAACCCTTCTCTTGACATCAATGATCACTTCCCTGTAGAATGGTGAGATCCTGGTAGTGAATCCGCAATACAGCTCACGGAGGATCCTGATATATTGAGTTTGAATGCTCTGTTTGGCTAGGGCCTCGATGACTGCTTCAGTCTCAACAGAATCAAAGGCCTTCTTTAAATCAATGAACAGGAGACAGAGTGGCATCTTGAACTCCCAAGAAACCTCAATGAGCTTGGTTATTGTGTGAATATGGTCGACCATGCTGAATCCTTTGCAGAACCCGGCTTGCTCGCATGGTTGTCCTTTATCTAGTGTTCTGCCTATCCTATTCAGGATGACTCGAGTGAACAGCTTGTAGACAACAGACAACAGGGAGATCGGGCGATACTTGCCAATGTCGTGGATGTCTCCCTTCTTGTACAGTAGTACAGTCCTGCTGGTTTTCCATTGGGACGGAACCTTGCATTCAGACAGGTAGCATGTGAAGAGCCAAGCCAGTGTATTGATAAGTACTGACTGCAGGTTCTTCAGGTGTTCGGGTCTGACCTTGTCTGGGCCGAGTGCTATTCGCTTCTTTACTGACGAAATGGCGTGTTGAATTTCGGAAGGGAGAACACTGGGAACGACATATTCATCCTGCAGAATTTGGTATGTGGGCAGGTGGATGTGGCTATCAAAGAGATCCAAGTAGAAGTCATGGATAATCTTCTCCATTGCCCTTCTGGAAGATGTGGTAGATGTGATAGATCCATCAGGACTTGTATTTCATATGTCAAAACCAGTAAATACAATGAGTGTGGTTCATTAGATCTTATCAAAACATAAGAGCTTTTGTCTAGTTATAGTTTACTTTCCCCTTATTTTTTACACAGATTTTTTGTTATTTTTATTTTTACTTATTTTGGTTTGGAGGTCACATACAGTGGTGCTAAGAGGTTACTCCTGGCTCTGTGGTCAGGGATGACTCCTGGCAGGGATTGAGGGAGCAGACATGGTACTGGTTGGCAGCATCCAAGGCCTTACTATTGTATTACCTCTCCAATTCCTACAGTATTTTTCATGCCTTTGCAAATTAAATAAACCAATAGCCCTCCAAAATCTTCTACCTTCCAGAGTTTTCTGGTGTGTGTGTGTGTGTGTGTGTGTGTGTGTGTGTGTGTGTGTGTGTGGTGTGCTTTGGATTATTCTTTTCCTGTACCTAGACCGAATGGTTTTGACAGATTCAGATAAATATATTTTGGCATAATATTCATAAATAATGTGATACAGCTCAAGGAGACTCAGAGAAAGCGGTTGACTCCCCACTCAGAATGTTTATATTGATAGTACCTTAAGGAGATGATGGTAACCCCTTTATTTTATTTTAATTTTTTGGGGGGTCACACCTGGCAATGCACAGGGGTTACTCCTGGCTCTACACTCAGGAATTACTCCTGGTGGTGCTCAGGGGACTATATGGGATGCCGGGAATTAAACCCTGGATTGGCCGTGTGCCAGGCAAACGCTGGGTCAGTGGGTCAGCTGGCTCCGGGTCACACAGCCAAGGCAAGCAAGGCCCTATGTGCTGAACTCTCTGGCCCCCATGTATGTTTTAATGGAGCTTGTTGAAAACTTGTGGTAGTTTCAGGCTCCCGGCTCCGTGCCATCAGGAATCACTGATGAATACAGCCAGGCCAGTGCTGGGTGCTATAGGGGAGAGTTGGGGGGGAGGAGGGGATGAGTTCAGTGTCATATGACTTGGGTCTGGCCAAGCTGCAGGTGGAGACATGGGGGCACATGCAGAGTGCTGTGTGACTGTGAGACTGGAGACTCAGAGAACTGGTCTCTGAGTTGGAATCTCCGAAAGGCAAGTCCCCGTCCTCCAGTGATTGCCACATGGCCTGCTTTGAGGCTCATGGCCGGATCCCAGCTCCTCGTGAGACGCACAGGGAGTTAGTGGCTCAGCCAGGAGCAGAGCAGGTGAGCAGCATCCGGGCCCCTTCTCCATCATACCAGCCCACAGCTTGCAAGGGCTGTCCAGGGACTGACTGCCTGGTGCAGGGACCGCATCTCAGCCTGGTTTGACTTCTACAGGAGAAACGGCCACTCCAGTCCAAACTCCCCCAAGGCCCCATGGCCACAGCATACTGATGTTCTGCCCTTTATGTTTCAGAACCCGCTGGAGGGAAGAGGCTGACCACCCTCCCTCTGCGTCCACTCTGAGGACTGCCCGTCTAGCAGGCCCCTGCCCCAGCTCTGGGGCAGAATCGTGCATATCTGTGAGAGAGGAAATGAACCAAGACAACAGTGGAGTGGAGGGAGTGGCCTGGAGGATCGAACTTCCTGGGCAAAGCGGAGTTTCACACACTGGAGCCACCTAGGCGGTGATTGGGGCTGGCCCTGAACCACCTTGTAAGGGCAGGAACCTCCACAATTCCTTGGAGAACAGAGACCCATGGTGCCATACAGAACACACAGGACAGACCCGCAGTGCTGTACAGAACACATAGGGCACACACCCATGGTGCCACACACCCATTGGTGCCACACACACAGGGCATGGAGGACTATTTTATCATGGCTATATATTTATTTGTTTATCTGAGTTATTTTGCAATGCTCAGGGTTTGCTCCTGGCTCTGCACTCAGAAATCACTCCAAGGAATGCTTGGGGAACCAGATAGGATGCCAGGTATCAAACCTGGGTCAGCATGTGCAAGGCAAAATGCCCTCCCAGCTGTATTATCTCTCCAGCACCCACTGCTTTGTTTTTAAACTTCTCTGTGAAAAGTTCTCCAAAGTTGCAAACTACTTGAGAATCTTCTAACTTCACTTTCACTGGAATGTGAACATCCTTCAAAGCCAGAGTGCAGGCATCAGAGCCCAGAATGACTGGTTCAAATACTCCTGACAGGGGCTGGAGCAATAGTACAGTGGGTAAGGTGTTTACCTTGAATGCGGTCGACCCGGATTCGATTCTCAGCATCCCATATGGTCCCTGGAGTGATTCCTGAGTGCAGAGCCAGGAGTAACCCCTGTGAATCACCAGGTGTGACGAAAAAAGCAAAAAAAAAAAAAAAAAAGATTATTCCTGACAAAGTTCTGACTCTGTCAACTGTACATCATATCACTGACCTTGGGGGCCATGAAAAATTGGGCAACCATGAAAGGTTTCTGGGTGTGCAGCAGAGACCATTAGTCAGCTCAGAATCAACAGGGTCATCAGTCCCAGGTTTTTTTTTTGTTTGTTTGTTTGTTTGTTTTTTCAGTACTCAGCTGTGCTGCATTTCTAGGACAAAAGGAAGTTGCAAGTGGGAAGGGTTGAAGGTCTGATCTCAGTCACAGCCCTGAGTCAGACTTTGACAGCTGCTGTCCAGGGCGCCTCTTTCAGGCAGCCCCCCGGCACATGGACTTGGCATGTCTCCTTGGTCTCTTCCTATAGGGGACAGTCCCCTAGTCTTTGCAGTTCATGGCCTGGATACTAGAACAATGTCTCCCCCACCCTGAGGTTTGTGTGCTTTTTCCTCAATTTCAGGT